>NW_020799112.1:810675-864671 GCF_003259725.1 Athene cunicularia | reverse complement strand
CCCCTTCTAATTGGGTTTCTGTGTTTAAACAAGCAACTTTTAGCACAGAAATGCCAGTCTTGAAAGAGGTGAAAGAACACTCCTGGGAGTGTTCTATTTTGTTAAGCCAACAAAAAATGGCTTAAATGGCAACAAGGGAGATTAAAGAGAGAGTTTTGGATTCTAGGCATAGATAAGCACTTGGTTAGATTATCTGGTTTGCTTCTGGAGAATCTCCAGAGTTGGAGATTGCAAAAACCTTCTCAACAGGAGTGACCTGGTCCTGCCTTGGAGCACAGGCAGGATCAAAGATGACCTGTGGCAGCACATTCCTGAATTTTTCTTTTGCTCATATTTCTAGGATATTTGGACACTTACACCTTCAGATTTAAATAACTTAAGCAAGTGGACCATCGGCCTTTTCAGGCTTCTCCTGCCCAATACTTCAAGACAAGCTGTTGTTATATCTCAAGATAACAGTAGTAGATGTCCCATTAAAGGGGTGACACCTGTGGAGGTTTGTTAGGAATTCATCTTCTTAGAAATGTCAGGCTCTGAGGAATGACAGGTCAGCAGGATGAGCTCAGATCTCTGCATATTTGCTTTGTGTTCGTCTTCAGAATTAGAAGATACTTATGATAAATTTTAGCTCTGCAGCTGGGCTGTATTAAACAGGAAAATTATAAATGTCGGGAGGAGTGAATATGCGATTGCTTCTTCCTATTCTGTTACAAACTATAGTTTAGACCTCTTAGAGAGGTGGGGGTTTTTTCAATTTTTTCCCACTGCAGAAGTCTCAGGGTAAGAGAATACACATTTTCCCCATGTTCAGGTGAGCGCTGCAATGTTTCCTGTCTCACAGCAACAATTTTGAGACAGTTAAAAAATTGCTTCTCTGTTTTCATGTCAAATTTGAGCTTATCAGGTCTTTAAATATCTGTAGTTCAGTGACTTGAAAAGTATTTTGTTGTCTACAGAAATTGCCTTCTGTCTTCCTAAATTCTTGGTTACAAAACATTTCCACTTTGGGGAAGATAACAGCTTGAAACATCTGTTTCTGTAACTGTGTATGATAGCTTCCTTGGCTATTTATGAAATAAAAATTGCTTTAAAACAACCCCAGTCAAAGGATATAGGTTCAATAGGCAACAAAGCTCTGTGCAGTATATACTACTTGATATACATGTCCCTGTCCATGTATCTGTAGGAAGGGAAGAAGTGTGCAAGGTATAAATGTCCATTTTTCCAAACACCCTACTTATGTCTGGGTGTTTTGTCCATGGAAGCAGCTGGGTTGTCCCATGCACGGCAGAGAGTTTCGGAATATTTTGGACATGCAGGACATGGGTGGCTGGTCCCCTCCATCACAGCAACATCTTCTTTCACCCCATTTGCTTACTAGCTGGGACAATGTGTCCCTACCACAACGTGCATGTGTGGGAGGGGAATTAGAGGCTTGAGCAAACAGTGTTACTCATAAGGGTGATGACTTTGCAGCAGAGAGGTAGAACTTAGTAGATGATGGGTATGTCGGTATCCTTGGCACCCTTGTATGCCCAGCATGTGCCATGACATGTACATGCTCCTCCTCTCTGTAGTCAGTGCTAAGCTATGGCTGTGCTAATTGCCTTTTGGTGAAGAGCCAGGTAAAAACTTCTTTTTTCATGTGCTGCTTTAGGTATTACTCGGAAGAGCCCTCGGACACCACTCTCAGATCTCCAGGGAGTCAACACCATCAACGAGAGGACCCAGCGGTAAGTCTCTTGCTTTTACATTGGCACAACAAGGAAATCTGAGATGGGAGAGCACTGTCTGTTGTTATAAATGACTGCATTAATGTTTCTTCCAGTTTGCTTATTAATTTTGTCTTCTCGTTCTTTCTCTGCTATGTGATCATATAGAAATACCCTTACCTGACGGGCAGGCAGGGAAAACAACTTTCCTCCATCAAAAGACAGCAATTATAAGTGGTGTGGTGTATAAGATGATAAGAAGCTTACAAAAAAAAAATTAATGAATGTGCCAATATCAAGGAAATAAAAATTTACTGAAGATTTTTCTGGAGGGGAAAAAGAAGGATGATGTGTTTGGGTGCAGAACTGCACACAGGCAGTGTGATGGTGGCTCTAGGTGCCTCTGAGTGTGGAGGACCTAGGTAGTTATGGTCTTGAGATTGTACCTTGTCAAATGTCTGCTTATTTTTAAGGAAAAAAGGATCTTAACCGGAAATAATTTCAATTTTTACAGTTTATATGTACAGGTTTATTTTCTAATCCTTCCTTGAAGATTCTGGCCATTCAAGCAACTGCTTAGTGAGACCTTTTTGCTTGAGAGTCAAGTCAACACTAAGATGCAGATCTGTGCCTCTTCTGCAAAAGTTTTCCAAATCCATTCCTGAATTAAGTTGCTTGTGAAGCAAAATGTCTTAATTTCAAAGGGACATCTGGGCACTGATCCTCCTCCTTTTCTTCAGTTACTCTTGTTCTATCTATCCCTCTGCAGACCCCTGATTATCCAAATACCACCTCTAAAGGGGTACAGCACCTCTCTAGTTTCCTCCGAGTAGATGTGTGTGTATGCTGGGGAAAGATATGATCAGAACATCCTCAGGTCCTAAAATGATTCCTTAGAGCTGCAGACATCCAGGTGTAACTTCATGGCTGCTCTGAGTTTCACAAGAAATCCAGAAGAAATTGAGAGGAGTCTGAGACTGTCTCACGAAAATGTGTCTATCGAACCCCTGTAATGGTCCTTGCATCTCAGTGGGCTTCCCTTCCACACAAATTAAAATATCCTCCAGACACATTATTAAACCTCTTGTTTTACTGGCTTTAATGCTAAATAGCCATGACAGAAATTAGATACACGTTGTTCCTTTTTTTTTTCCAGGGGGAGCAAAAGTGGCTTTTATTATCTGGCTTTGTTCACCATATGCCCTGTGATTGCCATCAAGACTAGAATATCCCTCTTGCCCCAAATTTCTTCCTTTTGAGAGTGGTGGTGATACCCTGCTGAAGGAGAACTGAATATTCTCATATCATTACAAGTTGTCTTATTTTCACTGATTTGAGAAGATATGATGTCCATAAAATTGTTGGATTGGATTCATAAATTTGTGCCACTTCTTGAGTCTGGGCAGAAATCCAGCTTGTGCAAACAGTCTCACCTTATTGTGGGAAGGGATGCAACCCTGTTTGTCCTCACATCAATCTTTCCCACCCCTCGTTTTTCCTAATGCTGTAGCTGCTATGGCTCCAATGCGTTGGGTTATGATGATAGAAGGTACCTGGTTGAGGCAGAGAAGGTCTGTGTCTCCAGGGGTGACGTTCACTGTTTCTAGCATCTCTGGTTGCGCAGGTTTCCCTAAACGTGATGTAATGTGAAACTTTGTCCCTGTGGAGATATTCACATGTAGATAAGAGAAGTTCTGCAGTTTCTCTAACACACCTTCAGATCTGATGTTGGTGTGTGAAGGACATCTGTGAAGTGAGATGGGGCTTTTCTTGACCGTACAGGCCCAGTTTTGGAGGCACACTGGTGCAGCAGATTAGGCTGCTGGCATTTTCATACAAAACATCTCAATTATCTCAGCAAGGGGCAGGGAAACTCCTCCTGCCCCAGGCAATGAGGGGGCTATATTTGTTTACTGTGGAGTTCAGCCTGTGGTCAGGTCTATTTCTTTGGTTTAACTTAAGCCAGCATAGCAGGCAAGTGCCCTCAAACAGCCAGGATCAAAGGTAGCAACTACTGTGTCTTCCTTCCATCATCCTCAGCAGTTGTATAATAACAACAGGGTCAGGACAGATGATTTATTCCTTTTACAGATATATTTCCAAAAAAAGTACTTTTGAAGCTGTTCTAACTCCGATGTTCCTCCTGGTGCAGTGCCCCAGTAGCACGGTCCATGATCTTTGCTTCTCTTGGGCATCATCAGTGATGGGTTCTCAAATGTCATCTGTGCCCCTTCCTTCTGAAAGCACAAACCAGGTCTCTCATAAGATCTCTAAAATCCAGCCTGTGCTTTTGGAGTAGGCAGGTGATTTTGATCTGAAGAGTTATATCACACTTGATAAATGTAGGTATTTCAGTTAAATTGCACTTGTTGAGCAAGAAAGAGTAAATACAAGGGTGAATGTAACACATACAGAAGAGAGATTTACTTTAACAACTTTCCAGCAGATAGACTGGCAAGCACTTTACAGAGCTAAATTAAACAGGAATTTGCTTTCAAAGCCATCTCATGATCATGCGGTCTCTGATAAGTCTGCGTTGTACATCCAACTCACAGGATAGCCCGGGGCTTGCTTCTAAAAGCAAATTTGAGGCATGACATCACACAGGAAGTCGTTGCGGAGGGTTTAGCGAGCCAAGCTCTGTGCTCTGATCTCAGAAGAGAGCGGACGGGTGGTTTGCACATGCTGGGGGCAGGGGAACCCAGCTTCAGCAGAACGTGGGGAAGCCAGCGTGCCTTGGAAGTGCCTCCACCGGCCGTTGAGTAATGAAAGCCATGCACTGCTAACCAAAACCGCTTGGGCAGTCTGTTTTCCTGCTGGTTTATGTTCCTTGATGAAACTGTTTTATGTACAGTGATAAAACTGGTTTATGTACAGTGATGTCTAAGCAGCGTGCAGGGAAGCGGGTGTTGATCAGTCTGTCTTGAAATGGTTGTGTGGGTTTGGTGAGATGATTGACCTCCCAAGTAGCAAAAAGGCTGTGTCGGTCGCCATATGCATGTATCCATCCTAAAGCATCCTTAAGAAACAGAGCTGTTGTTTTGTCTCTCTTTTTTTCTCTTTCTTTTCCTTTTTTTTTTTTTCAAAACCACATGGGAATTTCTAGGGTATTCTATTATCTAGTCAGAGTCCCTCTATCCGCAACCGGTCTCAAGCCTGAGAGTGCATTGAGGTCAGCCAGGATTAATGATGGGTTATAGGTCCTGAAAGTAGCCATTGAGGTTTAGTGGTACCTATGAACTGGTGGATTTTTTTTTTCCCTCCTGCAAATAGGAGATTTTTAATGAATGGGACCTTAGCTGTAAAGAGAAAGAAGATGGACAGGAGAGATCACCTGAACATTAAAACTTCTTTCTGGCCTTCCCTGAATTGAATGGGCTGCTTAGAAAAAGCAGATCCTGGAGCACTCAGCCAAGAGTTTATTTTGCTGTGATTCATCCTTTCTTTTAATAGTGGTACATGTCAAAATGCTGATTTAATGGGGCTAGGAAGGAATTTGCAAAGGGCTGCGGCAAGGCAGCAAGGCGACTTACACTCCAGTGTCACATTGCTCCAGGGATCTGGCTCCAGGCTTTGAGCTGGCTGAATGAACAACTTCACATGCTTTATTTTTTAATTTCCATTCAGCACTTGACTTTAAGGCAAAGGGCTGTCCTGTTGTTAGACCTCAGGAGTGACTGGTGCCAGAGGCCCCATTTAAACCTCCATGTCCTTCAGCATCCTCATGACCAGAAGACTGTGTCCTCCTATTCCTTTTCCTCCTGTCTGAGATAACTCAGGGAAGGAGTACAGGGAGGGCTGGTGTTTGCAGACTCCACATCCTTCTTTAGATCACCTTTATTTCATATAATGGTTTCTGTAAGGTTAATAGAGAATTTAAAATTTAAAAGCAAAACAAAACAAAAACAAACCACCAAAACTCCACCACCAAACCAAAAGTATTGCAGTTGGGTGCAGCCCAGGAGAGGCTTTGCATAGACAGACACCATAGGAAGGCTCCTCAACTCTGGAAATTATTTGCCCTGATGTGAAATTTTGTCAAGTACCTGTTTCCCTTCCTCCAAGGGAGGATTTTAGTTCCTCTCACCACTCCCTTCAGTCCTTCTGCAGCCAAGGGAATGTTTCTGGAGAACCAAATTGGGTGAGTGATTTGTGAGCAGGTCTAGTGATTCTGGGCCAGTCCATCAGTCCAGCTGAGGCTGGCATCCTTTGTGACAAATAGTTTATTGCAAATAATACTTTTTCTAATGAAACAATGCATGAATTAGAGAAGACAGAGTCAGTACCAGCATCATCTGAAGTAGTGACTCTACTAATGATGGCAAGGCTGATGGCAGAGGTCATAGTCTCATATCCTTCAGACCACTGGGGTATCTGCAGACCTAAGCCTTGTCTGGAAGAGCTGAAAGCTGTTATTCTGCTGATAGTTTGATCCCTTTACTGATATTTGATTTCTGAAAGGTGCTTAAGTAGCCAATCGCTTCATGTGGTGTCTGGCATCACAAACTCATCCCATGGGAGTGAATGAATGGTGAAAAAAAAAAGTGGTGAATCTCATTTTCTACCAGTGGATTATTTTATAATCTTGTTGTTGTTGTTGTTGTCATAGAACCAAGTTTTATTTCTGTCTTCCTAATGCTGAGTGGTGTTTGGTGTTGCAGCGATGCCTACGCAGTTGGCTGGAATGGACGGATGGGGCTGCGGCACAGCAGGCTCACCAGCCCTGGCACCTTCCTAGACAAGGATGGGATATTCGTCAATGCGACCAACAGCAAACTGCTGGAGAGGGCCCACGGCATCCTCATGTCAGTGCAAAAGGAGGGGATTTTGGCTTTATTCCTGGAGCATAATGGGCAGCATGGGTAGTTAGAAGAATGTAAATATCCAGAATATAAAAATTTCAGGGTTTCAAATAGACTTGGAGGCATTCCATGGTTAGGTCAAAGTGACCCCAGTATGTCTTACACCTCTGATTTGCTTAACTCTTACCATTTGTTTGTAATGACAGACATGGGGAAGAGAGAGAAGGAATGAATCTGCTGGTCAAACCAGTCTCAAGATATGACAGCGATATAATGCAGTCACATTTTTTAACATGATATCAAAGTTTCCATTACAAATTAGGTGGGGAAATGATGTTGATGATTAACACTGCAACCTCATTAGAAGGTTCAGAGAACATCACCAGGGTGACTGGAGCTAACACGGGGTACAAGGAAGCAGGATGGTGGTCAGTTGTTTCATGACACCACTGCCTTGCTCTACCCAAATTACCATCAGCCCCATCATTTCCAGTGTAATGATTCCCCTTCATTGGACACCTTTCTCTCAGACTTGTGCCACTAAATTTGTAGAACTAGTTTGCAGCATGCAGAAGCCACCCAGTTTCAGTGCAGGTAATAGGAAGCAGATGCTAAAGGGGATTTCGAAGGGCTTGTTTCATAAACTACTCCTTTCTGCAATTCCACACCTAGATTAACCTGAGCCATTTATTATCTCCCCAGGCGAAATAAGAACTTCAAAGCCAAACCAAATCTCCCAAAGGTGAGTAAGAAGCAGCATTTTTACCTTGCTGGTCCATGGATGTGAGGAAGACCACTTATGTCTACATCAAGACCTTGGTCAACTCAGCTCTGTTCAGGGCTTTTTAGTTTATATAAGACCAAAGGATTTCAGCCCTGATTTGTGCTGGGAGAGTGCTGTGTGAGCACTTGCATCCTCCTTTCTTGGGCCTGCTCTGGCTTCTATTTTCCTTCACCTGGGAAGGAGTACATACATGCTGGTGAAATTTGATAATTAAATTTGTAAACTAAAATGAGTGGGTAGGTGAGTTATGCAGGAGAGCTGGTACCTGATAAGACAACAGGCTTATATATTCAGTTTTCTTCCATCTTGTCTTTATTTAATATATTTTAAGAGGTGCCAAGAGATCTGTTGTATCTAGAAGAATAATGCTTGATGTGGTCCTTGCTGGTGCTGCGTCAGTGATCGAGAAGGAGGACCAGGAGGAGCAAACTTTGGTTTTATTCCTCTCTGAATGTACATTACACCTGAAGAGGCACAGCTACAGCTAATCAGTGAACTGCTCATTAACATTGAATTGTCTGTCTGCAGCCCTTAGTGGGTAGAAGAGCCAGATTTCCCATGGTCAGAGATACCTTTGACAAGTCTTCAGAGGAGCTCTGAGGAATGTGGTCTGGGGATCTGGCTCTGGCCAATAGAGAAGAATGACATCTCAAGCCATGCCTTGGTGTTTTTCATTGAGATTAAGTAGGGTGGCCACCTAAGGAAGCCCTGCAGAGGGCATAAAGAGAGATGTAGCAGATAGCATGATGGTAAGATCTAGTTATTCTTGTATTTATCAAGAATAAAGGGAGTCTCTCTTTCCACAGCACATGCTGGATGTGAAGTCCCTCAAGCACCTAACCAACCTGACGCTGCACGACCGCATTACCAAATCTCTCCTCCACCTCCATAAGAAGAAAAAGCCGCCCAGCATCAGTGCCCAGTTCCAGGTAATCCTTTGCCTTTGATACAGAGAGGTGAATTAAAAGCACATACCCGCTCTGGGTCTCCAGGGTGCCTAGGAGGACACTTACAGGCACAGTCCTGTCCCATCCTCACCACTATTTAGGACATGAATTTAGCTGAGGACGTGGCTTGGGTAAGCTGGGAGACACCTTGCAGGTATCTAAATGGTGTAAATGGAGAGAAACAAGAGCGATGGTGGATATTGTAGAGCAGTGGAGCAAGATGGGATGTGAGGATGAGCTGCCAAGCAGAGAAGTTGGTGCATCTTGGTCCTCTTGTACTTCACTTTCCAAGCCATCGCACCATGGCACTTTCTCTGCTGAATCCAGAAACCACAAAATCCCAAAATGTCATTTTTACAGTCTTTTTACTTGCATTCAGCATCTGAAATTCAATCTGTTTTCAAGCCAGCCAGAATGTGAATTTTAATAGGGGCGGAAAGGTCAAAATATTGCTGCATTATCCCCAGGCAGGCAGAGGAATTCAGAGAAGGGATCAATACAGCATTTGTTGTGCTGTCAGCACTGTGTGCCAGCCAGCCATCCCTAGGAAGAGCTGCAGTGAAAATAATCCTCCAATATGTGCATCAGGGCTTGGAAAATGCTACAAGACACGTGCACAAGCAGGTGGTAATATTAGAAAGCAGCTTTTCAGTTAAAAATTGGTTTCTGAGCAAGTCTGGCTTGGTTTTGACTTGTAATTTTGGTTGTGGTTTGTTGGGTTTTTTTAAGATGTGGGTCTTTTTTAGTAAGTTTCTGTGTGTAGAGCTGGGTAAGATTAAGTAATTAAATATATACATGCACACACATATATAAATCTATGGATATATAATTTGCAGAATTCACATCTGTATATCCATATATATTAAGCTTAGTCTGGTCTGGTATGCTGGTTAAAATGCACTTCTACTGAGGTTTAATTCATACAATACCCCAGGGGGGTTGAAACAGGGATGTCTTGGAGTGAAATGCCTTCCTGAAACTTATTCATCCTTCAAACGAAACTCTGAAAAGCCTCAGGGTGCGTGATTGAGATTTTTATATATATTTTTACAGTGCATACAAATAAAAGACCACTAAAAGTCATGAAGGTTTCCTCCCTGCCCCTCTGTAGCAAAGCAGATCATTCAACTACCCATTTCCTTGTGCTTTCTGATGTTCCCTAGTGATGATCTGACAATGTAGGAGCTGTGCCTACAACACAACCTTTTTTATTTAAATAAATAAAAACATATTTAAGTCAGAGGCAGCTCTGGTATGACTGTCTGTTTCTCCTCTTAGACAAATGCTGGGTACTCCGGCCCTAATTCCATTTAACACTTGTAAGAGAGAAGCATTTTCAAGAGAGAGCAGCCTGGTGCAAGCCAGTGAGATCACTTTTTTATCAAGAGCAGGCTAATAAAATTGCAGCCTGTGGAACTGGGTCACAGTCAGGAAATACAAATGTTTCCTATCACGGGGTTGGGGGGAGTTGCTGCTGATAAATGCTGCCTTGTGGCTAATGCCTGAACACTGGGCTTGCAGCTGCTCTGTCTCCTATTGATTTTAACCATGCCTACACTTATGGTAATCTATAGGCGAAATAGCTGTATTAGAGGATGCTGTAAGCAACCATGGCTTTCACAGCTGAAAACTAGACTGCTGGTACCTAAACTGCAGCACAGCAATTTATAGCCTTCCCTCCTATCCTGCATGCAGGTGGTACCCTAGAGAAAAGGATGCTGCTCTGGCTGCCACAGGGCGGTGCTGAAATGATTCCTTGCACCTTGGAAGACCGAGTAGATGTGGTGAAAGAGTGGGTGGCTGGAAAGTTTTGCTGGCAGAGGGACAAAGGAGCAGGGCACAGGGTTAATCCAGGGACCTCGTGTGTCCCTTACGGATTCCTGATGACCAAAGCTCACGCCAGATGGCAGAGGGTGCCTAAACCATCTGCCGTGCCATGCACTGGACGTCGCTGGCTGCTGATGAAATGGAAATACCCTTCCTACAGGGCTGGCAGTTGCAGTACAACCCCGTTTCCACAAATTCCAGTGCCAGGAGTGCTTTGCTTGCTGGGCTTTCAGCAGGGGTCTTTGGCAAAGGGGTCACGTCCCATGTGACCGTGTCCCCCCCTTCCCTCCTACCAGCCTGGTGGGACAGTGGCACAGTGGGGTGCTGTGGCATCACTGATGATTGATATCTCCTAATAAGCGTGTGGGTTTTTTTGTAAAAATAGAGTATTTCAGTCTACTTTTAAGAAAACCAGAGGCATGCCAGTGGAGGTCTGCCACATCATGGAGTTCCTCCTGCTTCCTGGGATGGGAATGACGGTGACATCTGCATGCAGTTAACACACACATAACGCAGCTGCGTCACACGTGCATGGGATCTATCCCTTACTCTTCCCCAGATCCTGGATGTAGATAAAGTTTTCTAAACATGAAAGGCTTCTCAAAAAGATGTCTTTAAAATGATCAGAAGAAGAAAAGGCTTCCTGCAAGCAGATCTGTAGGCAAAATGCTTCTTTCTATCATGCTGTTTTATTAACACATATATTCAAAAATTTATAGCTCTGTTTATAGTAAATACGCAACAGAATATCTTTTACACAACTGAATTTTAAATGCTATTAAAATCAGAATTAATCGACTCTGGAGCACGTTACTAATACCATGTCAGTAATGTGCTCAGCAATTAGAGATATTCAAAGCATTTATAGGGCACAGGGAAAAAAAAAAAAATGCAGCCGAGGAGCCCAGCCAGCTGCAGACTGACTCAGCATGCTCTGATTTTCAGTATGTTTTTGTTCAAAGAGCTTGTACTTCGTTGCAAAAGAGTCAAAGATTTGTGAGGTAGAGGAATAACTCAGCATGATGTCCCGATGGAGCAGTGGGGCATAGCAACGATGCCAATATAAATCCATTTTTAGGGGATAGACTTTTAATAATGATGTGGAAATAAGGGGAAATATAAAATGGGAACTTGGAAAACCCTCAGTTCTCAGTGATCACAACTGTGCATTTCAGCAGAGGAATATGGCGAGGAATATGCCAGTACTGAAGCCATTCTCCTCTAAAAACAACCTATTTAGGGTTCACAGGCTTCAAAAATCATTGCAAATTCCAGATCTTCCCTTTGCAAAACTGTCAATAAGAAAAATCATTTTTAGGCCAGCAATAAAGTTTTGACAAAAATCAGAAATAAATGCTGCATGGAGTCACTTTTGATAAAGGAAAATTTTATTTGTATTTAAAGAAGATTGGTGATTGTTTGGTGCAAGGTGTAAATCCTTGTTTGGAGCTCCCACTCACATCTAGAAGAGGCTTGTTGGTGCAGAGCAGGATGTGACTTTGAGCTCCAATAGCTGATGTGAAAAGGTTAAACTGGGGATCTCAAAATACAACCCAGAATTATATTTATCTCTAGCTAATTTGTTGGATGCAAAGATAAAACCAGATAGGTTTCTTGGACTGAAACATTCATTTTGGGGAACAATTTCCCATCTTCCTGGTTTACTGATCATTTATTCCAATTTTTTTGTTTTCTGATTTAAGAGCTTGTATTTTCATTATTCATCGAAGTCTTTTCTCCATTTTCCAACGAGAGATGTCTTCTCTGTTGCAGGCATCGCTCAACAAGCTGATGGAGACCCTTGGCCAAGCAGAACCTTATTTTGTCAAGTGCATTCGATCCAATGCTGAAAAGGTAAATCCCATCCAGTGAAAGTGGTGCTGCTAAAAATCATCTTGGAGATATTTTATAAATTTATACAGGGGGTTAAAAATAAAAGAAAGCCCCAAATTGAGTTGGATTTAGAAGATGGTTGTGTATGAGCAATGGGAAGCATGGACGTTATCACTTGGCTGTTGCTGTTGATAAACTGCACTGACTCTTCTTGTAATTCTAGGAACACGTATATGAAGAATATATGGGTTTAATTTATATGAAAAATGTGTTGGTTTTAATAAATGAATTTGACTCCTTTGAAGCTCCTTCCACCCATAATAGAGATTTATGGAGACGTGAATTCACTTCTGCTTCTGAGCCCTTCTTGTTCACTGAGCCCTAAAGCTTCTTTAAAATAAAGCTTTTATAGGTAAAAGCAGATACTTTTAGAATAGGTTATATTATTCAAGCTGACTCAGTGATGCATCACATTTCTTGAATTTGACTTTAACCATTTGTCTTCTGGGCTAAGGACCCTCAGTTTAAAATGAAGGTTGCAGTAGTGATGGTTTCTTGTGGGTTAATCCTTTCAAGTTTTACCCAGACATTTAAAGATGAGCTTTATGCCAAGGAGATTATTTAGCTGCTCACAATGTTTACCCATTAGCTGTGCCTTTAGCATGTCTTATTCAGTTTGGGGGCTCCAAAACCCCTTTATTATTGCTTTATACATCTAGTTAGCTGTTTGAAAGTCTCCATCTGATGGCTGCTTGGAAGCAAAGAGGATTCAGTATAGTTCCTGGGGACCTGCGTTCTCTCCCGCCCCTAGCACTGTTGCCAGCATGCATGTCATGCAGATGTGCTACATCTGCTGAATCAGTTTACCCATCCGCACACTTAAAAGCTTCAGTGAAAGGAAGTATTTGCTCATCGTTGGCCTGTTGTTCCCCTTCCAGTTGCCCCTGCGGTTCAACGACAGCCTGGTGCTCAGGCAGCTGCGCTACACGGGGATGCTGGAGACCGTTCGCATTCGCCAGTCGGGATACAGCTGCAAATACTCTTTCCAGGTTGAGTAAAACTTCTTCCATCTTTTGCCACTTGAGCATCATTATCAGAGTTGTCTGAATGTTGCTAGCTCATTTTTTCAACACGGTAATTAATTAAATTCATAGCACATGAGAGCAGTGGCTGCAAGGAGCTGGTATCTGGCATTAAGCAGTCCTCTGCTCTGCTGCTGATTTCTAGCAAGTTGATCTAGACCTAGGTGAAGGCTACAAGCCCCTCTGCAGATAACATCATGGGTTTTGAACAAAAGAAATACATTTTTTGTAACGTGGACTCACTTTTTGAAAAAAAAAAAATCTCCAATTTGCACATGCTCTTCTGTGTGTTTTGGAATCACCTGGGAATGGCGTTCACCCCGTCATGTCAGTGCTGGCTGCATCCCACTGGGAGGGTGACTGCCATCCTCTGAACCACTCAGGAGTTATCCAACTTTTCCTGTTTTCTTCTTTTCAGTGTGTTTGTCAGGTTTTGAACACATGTCAGTCCTTTCATGCTTTGCTGATGCTGATTTGTTTCCTACTGTCAGCTGCTTTGGGCCAGATGTCGTGTCCAGCAACAGCTGTATAGAAAAGGAAAACTGCTCCTTTTTATGTTTGTTTGTTTTTGCCATGAGCATGGATCTCAACCTTACCATGGAGGATCTCTCCTCTCACACCTTCTCCGCTCTTTGAGCCCTCACAGCAGTAACCAATGGAGCATCTCAGAGATGCTTTGCAGATGCTGGTAACCTCCTTCCATAGTGGTCCCTGCTGTGGATTTAGAGCATTTTTAGCTTGAGATGACCTCATGGGTTCTGCAGAACCTCTTCTCCCGCACTGAAAGACATTTGAACGTTGCTGGGTCCCTGCTTTTATGTGTTTCCCATCAAACCACAAATGGTGGACGCAACTTGGTGTTCCTCAGTCCACAAAAAGCTATCTGTCCTCCTGCTCACTCAACACTCCTGTTTCATGTGGCCAGTGGAGCAAATCTATTATTTATGGAAGAAAGGGGCACAGTGGGACCCATCTAACCAAATCTTGGTGTTCCTTTTTTTCCTTCTCAGGATTTTGTGAGCCATTTCCATGTGCTTCTGCCACAAGGAATCAGCCCGTCTAAGCACAATATCCATGATTTCTTCCATAAAATAAAACTCGATCCAGACAATTACCAAGTGGGAAGAACAATGGTAAACATTTATCCTCAGCTCTGACTTATGTTTAAGATACAGTTATAACATTTGCCTGCATTTCCGTAATGATAAATTAACATCTTTATGTATGTTTTTAATTAATGAAACTAATTTTCTTCTGTTTGCCAGAAGCCAATGGCTTAAGTGAAGCTTTGAATTTTATTAACACAAAATAGTAAGGAACATTGTTGTTTTGTGTTAACCAAGTCACAGGTCTGACTGTAATGAGGCAAGCTGGAAAATACTATGTCTGTGTGTAGACACAGCTTGATATGATAGCTACCATTTTGCTTCCCCTGAAAGAAACACAGAAGCTCTGTAATTCAGAGCTTGGGCAGCCGCAGGCTGTAAGTGAGACTGCAGGAACCTGTTAGAGATGGCTTAGCTAAAATCAGCTGCTGAACTTTCTTTGGGCATCCAGGACACAGAAACCAAGAGGATTAAAACATTTGTCTTGTGGTCTTGGACACTTTCCGTACTAGCGTTTTTGGGGTTTTTTTGGCCAGGTTTTCATGAAGGAGCGGGAGCGGCAGCTTCTGCAGGACCTGCTCCATCAGGAGGTGCTGCGCCGGATCACGCTGCTGCAGCGCTGGTTCCGCAGCATGCTCTGCAGGAGGCAGTTCCTGAGCTTAAGGCAAGCTGCAGTGATCATACAGGTAGGTGATGGTGCCTGATTTCATTGCAAATTACAATCCATGAATCCTACAGATACAGCTGATGGTAAAATCAGGTCCCCTCTCCAAGGGAGGAGCTTACAATCAGAATTTGATTCCTAGTGCCATAATAAGTTGGGAAAGGGGAAGACAGAGCTGGAAAGGTTGCCTGAAGGCAGGGACTCTCCCATCCCCACACAACACCCGTTACAAGGAACTGCGTGCTGTTTTTACAGAGATTTTGGCGTAGTTACCGGAGCCGAAAGCAAGGCAAACCATCCCCAGACCCTCTTGTCCTCGGCAAAGCTGCCATCATTCTCCAGATGCACTGGCGTGGCTTCATGGAGAGGCGGAGGTTCCTGCAGATGCAGTTTGCAGCCCATCTCATCCAGAGCTGCTGGCGGGAGCACGCCAAGCGACGGCACAGCGCGGCCACCAGCATCCAAGCAGCCTGGCGAGGACACTGTGCAAAGCGGTCATATGCAGACAGACGAAGCAAAGTCATCTGCTTGCAAGCGGCATGCAGAGGATACTTGGCACGACAAAGGTAATGCCATTTGCCTCGATTAAAAAAGATATCTTCTGATCATGGTCACTGGGCAGGGAGGTGGCTGATGTGCATTTGAGCACTGCTCGGACTGCAGTGACTTACAGAGGATGGTGTCCCTTTGTAGGATCCGTGACCCTGTCCCGACCTGCCCTGATCCTTTGTTTGTCCATGCTTTCTAACAAAGGAGTTTATTTAGCTGAGTGTTCTACTCTTAGAATAAGCTGAGCCTATTTCAGGTTGGAGCACGTAGGCAGTGGAAAGCTGAAGCCATAAATACTTGCAAGGGTTTTTTTTCCCCTTGGCAGCAGCACCAGTTTAAGTAGACTATTTTTAACTCAGATTGCCTCACCAATCTGGTTGCTGCACTGTCTTGCAGGGACAGGAGATACTGGAGCCAGCTGCTGCAAAGGGGAGAGGGTTTCCAGCCATGCCTTGTCTTGCTGACCACAGGGCAAGTCTTGGTTCATTCTCCAGAGGTGAATGCACAGAGGTGAATCTCAATACCTGCAAGGTGTAGAGCACCCTGACATAGGGTGGAAGACTTGGGAGCTGCAAAGAACTCCTGGCATGGGGTGCAAGTCCCTGCTACCTGTACCAGAGGCAGCCCAGGCAGCAGGGTGAAGATGGAGAAACCAAGAGGGTGCAGTGGGTTAAGCTTTTCTGGCTCCATCAGCTTACAAACGAGCTACACCAGGGATGGAGGCTGGAGCTGCTGCCATCAGCATGAGAGGAGCACATCAGGTGCATGGGGGCATCCTTGAGTAGGAGAGATGGGCTAAGAGGAGAAGGTTGAAAACTGAACGTGCACTTGCTTTGCCTTGCACCAGATGTGCAAGGAGGGTTGTGTGAGGTGCCAACGGTGGTGAGGTGCCTTGAAGGGACATAAGTGGGCACAGAGGTACAATATGCTTGTTTTCTGCTTTCTTGCAGGTTTAGAGCTTTGAAAGAGCAGCGATTAAAAGAGATGCAGCTGGAGAACGGCCTGTCAGTGAGAGAAGAGAATGGACTGGAGGCAGATGATGCCTTGCAAATTAAGGGCTCCGACCCATCGAAGTGGGAGGACAGCTCATTTGAAGAGCGAGTGAGAGCTATAGAAGAACATAAATTGCTGATGGAAAATAATCGGGTGAATCACATGGATCCAGTGGATACTTCCGCAAATTTATTGTACAAAAGGCACGAGAGAGCCAGTAGCCAGAGCGGGATGGACACCGAAGAGGAGGTCACTGTGAGAGAGAGACCCAAGTCACTGGAGGATCTCAACCAGAAAAAAGTAGTTCGTGCAAAAAGAGAAAGCCGGAGGATGCGTGAACTGGAACAGGCAAAATTTAGCTTGGAGCTGCTCAAGGTCCGGTCCACGGGCGGGCTGTCACCTTCAGAAGAGCGGCGGTGGTCCACTGAGCTTGTATCTGAGGCACTTCATTCCCCTCAGGGAACCCCAGAGAGTGAAAGCTCTCAAGGGAGCTTTGAGATGTTAAGCTGTGAAGATACCCCAAGTAATAAACTTGTTTCCTTAGTTTTAGATGAGCAAGATGCACAGTCATTTTCCACTGACTCTTTGCCTTGCAGTCCCCAGGCTCATGTACAGGAGAAGTCTTTCTGTGGGGCAGATGTGAACAGCAATTTACCTGCTTGCAGAAGGATGCCTTCAGACTCAGAGCTACCTGATAACCTCACTATGAAGGAGCACGTGATCTGTGACCCCCAGAATGTTATCTATGAGGCACATCCAAGAGAAACCTTCCTTTCCAGCAACCTACCTACTTTCTACATTCCACCACAAGACAACATGAAGGTGAAGCTGGTGGAGAATAACCTGAGGAACAAAGCAGTGGAAAGAGAGGAGAGGACGGTTACTTTCTCTGAGGTCAGGAAGGACTCTGAGCCAGACCAGGGCAGAGCTTTGGGAGTGGAGGAAGAGAAGTCCTCTACCAAGAGAGAGGAGCGTGGGAAGGTGACTGCGACACAGGGCCATTCTCCAGACTCAGTCATCAAGAGACTGGAAAAGCTCAATGTGGAGAAGGAGGAACGGCAAAAGCAGCTTCAGCTGCAAAATGAGAGGGAGATGATGGAGCAGATCCGTCAGCAGAAGGAAATTCTGGAGAGACAACGCAAGGCCTTTGAGCAGCAGGGGAAGGTGGAGGCTTTGCAGAGGGCTGAGCAGAGCAGAATGAAGGACCCCTCCCTCAAACCAACCAAAAAAGCAGACAGCCGGCCTCAGTCAGTCCTCATCCTGCACCCCCAGAGCAGAGGGGAGCATGGCCCCACCACAGGTGTGACTCCAAGCTCATCGGTTGACATTAAAGGTCTCACTGTTGGGACCAGGGGAAGCTCTCCAGCCCACAGTGCCCCCAAAGACAGACCTGTCAGCATGTTCATGGAGCGAAGAGAAGGTCAGTTGGGATCGGTGCTGGAATCCCGGTGCCATTCCAGACCAGCTCTGGACCCCAAGGACCTCCCAGGCAGCCACTTCTCAAGAGCAGAGCGTCTCCGACAACCCCGAATGTCCAACCAGGCCACTGAGGAGACGAGGGCAAGTGCTATGTTCTTCACACCGAAAGACAATCCCTTCGGCCTCCAGTGAGTAAAAAAATGGTGTGCTTTCTCTGTAGGGGGTTTACAAATGCTCCGTAGGCTTTATACAAATGGTCCAGAATGTTGTTTCCTGAGACTGTACAAGACCCCTAGTGAAACGAAGACAGGTTTCTTGATCTTCTAACAATGAGCAGACGGAGATCAGAGGGAAAGGAAAAAGAACTGGAAATAAGACTTCTCGGTCTCTTATGTGATGGGCATTATGTAAAGCATGAGAGATAATCATGGACATCAGCAGGTGAAGGGAGTTAATAAAGAGGGTCAACACTGCTTTCGTTTACCCTAGATGGATGGTGATAGGAGTTTATTTCTCAAGGTAAAGGATGAAGAAAAAATTCTTAGGATTTTTGGGTGGTCAGGGTAGAAATGACTAAATAAAGCAGAAAATTTCAGGATTTTTCTTTTATATATTTTCTTTTTCTTCTATATTTTACTATATAATTAACACAGCCAGCAAAGCCATTCGTACAGTCTTATCACTGTAGATGAAGAAACAAGCAACTGTCCTGAGAGAGTTTAGGATGCAAACACACTTTTGACAGCATATCCCTTACATGCATAATTACATGTGTAATGAGCTTAGCAGTTCTTCAGCTCTGCTGCATTTCTTAAATGATGGGCTGCTCCATCACAGGGTCTAGAGACTGCACCTTGGGACAACATTTGCTCCCACTCTATTGCGTGCTTAAGCTGCCTTGCTTAATTTTGTAGAAGTTTTGGCAATTTAGTTCAAAAAGGACATAAAACCCTCCCAAATCCTGCTGCACCCTTTCCAAGACAAAAGCTATGAGTTGATAAGGTACCTCCAAGTGTAGTAGTCTTGTGGTTTATGTGCTGTTGTGATGGGAGGAGATTCCTGTTTAATTTGTACAGGTTCTTTAATAAGTCCAGACACAAGTGATGGGGAAAAGGAGAAATCAATAAAAAAACAGCCCTTTGACCCTCTGATAGCACCGGTGGAATCCCTCATGCGTGGGTGTGGTGAGGTTTTTATTTGGAGTGATGGTAGAAAGAGTGAGCTGAGCAAAAAGCAACTTAAGTGGGTGTATTTTTTAATGCTATGTTAGGTGCGAAGTGAGGATGCTTTCCTTCTGAACCAGTACGTATGAAATACTGCAAGGGGTCTTGGAGAACTGGTTTGGAAGTGGGTATTTGAGAATAGTCTTCCCCCCCAAAAAAAAAATTTCTTTCCATTTCTTTTCCTGATTCATGCACAGAACAAGCAACAGGGAAAGAAAATAATAGAAATACCTGTGTTTTACTTTTTATTCTGCAATAAAACAATCACATTTGAGAAACCAGAAGTTAGAAGGTACCATCCACAACCACTGTGACAGGTAGAGTTGACAAGCACAACTTTGTACCTTCTTGTCCTTTGTTACTAACACAAATCCTGAAGGCTCCAGTTCTGAAACCCCATGAACTCAAACTTGCAATTTGGTTCTGACTGCTTGGGCAGTGCACTTGTATGCTCCTGCGAGCCGGGCTGGCAGAGTGTGAAGGCTTTTAGGAGATGAAACATCTCTGTTCTGTTTCAGCAGAGAAGCAAACCATCAATGCCTTTCCAAGGGTGAACTAGCTAGGAAGCCATTTAAGATGCCGGGGTCTGGCAGAGGAGAGGTAAGTTGTGGCTTGCTTATTTTCTCTTTTAATTGAACAAGGGAGGGGGAAAACCCCTTATTCTGCCAGTTTTCCCTCAAAAGCTTCAAAGTAGTGAACTGTAAAGTACAAGGGCTGATAGACATAGGGAAGGGGGATATCACGGTACAGCAACCTTCACACTTTCTCTTAAAAATAAAAAGCCCCTGCAACATTAATTTGTAGCAGCTCTGGATAAAAAGGATCTTGTGGTCCTGATGGCAAACACTGTCCAACACGTCTTGCTTTGATTTAACGTACCTTTGAGTAACATCCATGATTGTCCATTTTCACTGTGTTGTCATGGTTTTTGTTTTTCCCAGTCCTTTTTTTTTGCACTAGATATAATATTGTGTCCCCTCCATGGGGTGCAATGTCACTCAGATATCTTAAGGCTGTACTTGAGCTACGCTATGATGCCAAACATCGGTAGAATCTCCTTTTTATTTTAAAAAACTTTTTGTTTTGTTTTGTTTTATCATTTGGTCAAGCAGGTTCCCAGACCGACCCATAAAAAGAAAGCCCGCATGGCGCGGACGCGATCCGATTTCTTGACTAGAGGTACTTTTGCTGATGGGGAGGGGGATACGGAGGAAGATGATTACGATGGCAATTTTGAGTTCCTTCTCTCCTCTGACCAACCTCCTCATCCCGAGGCAGTGCCTGCAGCCCGGCTGGGGCAGGCCTGTTACAGTGACTCCGAAATGGTAATTTTTTCCAATGTGGTGGGGGAAATGAAACAAGGGAGCGAGCGGAGCTGCGGGAGCCTTTCTTTGCTAACCTTAGCTGCACTGATCCCCCACCACCACTGCTTCTCCCTCTTCCATGGATGCTGTACATGGGTAAATTCAGCGAACACAGCAGAAACTGATGTGAAATAGGGAAATCGTTTGTATTTCTTGGCCAGGAAGATGTTTTCTCTCTTGATTCGATATCAACTACAGTTTCCATGGCTTTCCTGGAGCACTGCAACTCGTATTGCACAGCTACCTATTTTTTTGAGGGTTTTTAATCCAAATAGCAAAGTTCCCCTAGGACCTTTTCGCTCTAAAAATTATCTACGCACATCCATAGAAAAGATCAAAGCTAATATTGTGCAAAAAGCAACAGACAACAAAGAAAATGGTATAAACCTTGCACTTCCTATTACTTTTGATTTTGTATTCTTAGCCACAACATCCGATCATTATTCAATCCTCAATTATCAGAGCAATGCTGGCAGATGGCAGAGAAAGCAAAAGCATGTAAATTGGGCAATAAAAATATAGTGAGAGTAAAATAGTGAGGATTTTTTTTTTTTAAATGACCTTAGTGGCTTTTTCAAGCGCAGTAACTGGTGTCCCTTGGCAGGTCCAGGGGCTACAGCACCATGCTATGTGAGCCTGTGCTGCAGAACATTTGCATCTCAGGCTTAATCTCCTAACCCAATAAACTGCTTTCGGAAAATCACAAACTAAGAGGTTTCAGGAGGGAAAAGGCCAACAGCTTCTCACCCAATCATATTTTTTTCTTGAGGTGGTGGAGATGTTCTTGTAGAAGTGTGGATAAACACCAGGAATTGTCTCCTGTGTAAGAGTTCAGGTAGAGCGTTGAGTAGATCTGCCTTGCTCTTCTCCTCCACCTGCGGTCCTGGATGTGGAGCTGAGTATAAAACCAAAGAAAAGCATGAAAGCTGAAGTCAGTGATTTATTTTGTGCTATAGTGTTGCTGTGAGTCCAGCAAATGCTTCACACAATCCTAAAATCTGCTTTTCCAAGAAAGACAGATGGCCAAGGAGGACTTTTCTGTTAGCAGCTTATATTATAAAGGATAAATTTTTCACAGGATAATTTCCTCACTGGATGCTAAGTTGAGATTTACAAATTCCATTGATTTTTAAGGTTGCTCTTGATAAATTTCCAAGTGTTTTGAGCCAGGAATACTTGAATCCTGATTGAAAGAACTGAGATTGCTTGGCTCCATCTTCACGCATCTCCCTCCTTGTAGATCAGGAAAGGGAGAATTTTATGTAGTTAAATGTAGTATTTTTACATAGCCTGGCAAAAGCCCTGAGCAAGGGGCTGCACCATACCTGGCATGCCATGCTGTGTTCCTGGAGGCTACCTTCTTTACAAAGCGTTAGGGGTATTTTAGCCGTAGAAATCTTTCCTACTGGGATCCTACCGGATGGTACTGGGCTGGTGCTTGGCAAGCTCCATCCTTGGGAGGGACCTGGCTCATTCCACTCTTTAGAAGTGCTTCTCAGGACTCTGCTCACCTGGTTTAACAACTCTCACTGCATGCTAGTAGTAGTAGGTGCCAACTGTCTCTCGTCTCTCCTGTATCTCTTCTCTGCTCTCCATCACTAGCTCTAACTGGTGGTCAGCACTTTCACCCCTTGTGCAGCTGAGTTCTGCTTTCTAGCAAATGCTACCCATGATGTCGTGTGCTCAGTGATACCCTACCTCTGTGTGTCCTGACAATGTGTACAGTGTTTCCATCTGTATTCTGTATTGCAGGTTTGGGACCAGCCCTTTGGCTTGTGGCTTTTCTGGGTCAGGATTGCCACAAGTAACAAAATTTAGGGACTGCTTATTCATATTTATGAGCAGAGCCTGGCTGGATGATGCAGATGATGGATCAGCCTACGATAGAGCAATACTGGTGCATATTGGTTTGGGTACAAACTCAAGTAGGTTGATGTCTATGCAGACACATCCGTTGTGTCTTGTGATGTTCACATGAAGACAAGTCAGGCAGCCACCATGTACAAGTTCGTTTCCATGCTAGTGAATAGCTTATTCATACCGCTCCTGACCCCAGCCATGACTTTCCAAAAAAGCCTCTTTTGATGTGCTGCTCAGCAGCCAAGGGCTGCTGGATAGACAAAAGAGAGATCACATGCGACCTTGTGAAGTTGATCATGTGATGACTCACCAGCTGCACTGGTGTGAATCTGCCTGTTTGGTTTCTTGACTGTCAAGTCAATGATCATGTGTCACCAGCTAGTAAGTAGAGGTCAGGTCCACCAGAAAACAATGCTCCTGACCTAAGTCAGGGGTATCCTAGAGCAACGAAGATCAAGAGCATCTTCAGCAATAGCTGAAACTCAAGGTGCACCAGTGTATAAGGTGGCTGCTGAAGGTACAGTTGACTCCAAGGTGCCTTTAAGGCTAAAGAGCTTCCTGACAAGACCAAGCCTTCAAAGGTCCCTTGATTCTTTTGGCTCACGAATAGCCAAGGATTAGCCTACCTTGTGGAGAGACAAATACAAGTGGATGGAATAGTTCCTGGTTGTGGTCAGTTTTGCTTCTAAGCTGGGAGAACTTTCCTGCAGCAGATACATGGAAAGCCTTGGTTAGACAAACAACACCAGAAATACCTTCTGAATACACCCTCCTTCAGCAGAGGCTCTTAGACAGACAGACCTGGGTAACAAAGAGGTCATCTTGTTCCAACATCTGTATTATAGCCATGAATTGACAAGCATCAGTCCAAGTATCTGCCACCAGCTGATCCTAAGTACACCTGAAGAGCCAGCAATGAAGGAAGAACTCTTGATCTAAGCCATTCAGAGGAAGCGTTGCACTTCAGGAAGCTCTTCAATGCAGCACGCAGCACTGCTGCCTGCTGGGACCAGTCATTTGGCCATAGTTATCTCTTGACAGCATGGGTGGGTGAAATACAGGAAAAATATTTGGTCCCCTCTTCATCCAGGAGACAACTCCAGAACCCCAGCTGTTGCCATTTGCCCACATGTGATGCTTTGTGGTGTTCCCTGGCAGGGGATTTTCTGGTGCAGAAGCTCATCTTGACATCTGGGAAAGTTTCCCATCCAGACAAGGACCTTCCCCTTTGGAGCTTCTTGGAGGAGTCCCTCAAACAGAAGGATCTTGTGCCAAAAATGCCTTTTAGTCCTTACTTTTAAAAACTGGAGAGGTTGCTGTGATAGCAGAGGAAATGTTGAATGGTAGTGGATCAAGAATTGGGGCAGAGCAGAGAGGTGGTGATAATAATGGTAGAAAATCTTTCTTCCGGTTTTGTCTAAAAAGGACATTAGAAATGCTTTTGACTCAGTCTTCTGCATGAGCCAGGGTTTGTTCTGCTTGCTTTGTTCTGCTGCAAAATCTGTATACTAGAATTGCTTGTGCAGTAGATATGATCTGTATATTTTTAAAAAGAAAGTGTATGTGGTGTCCCACAGAGCAACCTCTGCATTGCTCTGGCAACCCCCTTGGCCTGCCTGCCATGTTCAGCACGTACCAATATGCTTTAAATGGCTTTAAAATAGAAAAAAATGGAGTAAATGTCCCCATAAAATGATTTTTAGAAAAAACAAACAAAGGACTGGAAGTGATTAAAAGGTTAAAATTACTCAAAAACAAAGCTGTATCACATGGCAAATATTTTAATAGGTCTTTTTTAAAAGCAAATAGTAAGTTTGGGCTGGATGGAAAACACGTTTATAGTGTTTGAGGTTGTTTTTTTTTCCCAGTATCCATCTGCAATTTATGTGTAATCATCACCTCAATGTACGAAGGACAGGAACAAGAAAGAAACCCTTTGATGGTTTAGGCAGTTTGTTTCTTTCCCAGTGGCAATTCTGCCTTATGTGCTGCCATCTCCTGGCTGTTAGAGAGGTTAGTCCAGGGGTGAAAAATAAAACCTTGGAGAAGAGTAAATATGGTAAATGTGACTCCCCTGATGCCCATATTTTATATAATTTTATTTTAAATATTTTTAATAGAGGAAAAATGAGGGGTTCAAACCACAGTGTGTTCAGCTGAGACGTTTAGGAGGTGGGAAGGCTACAGGAGATGTTTGACTTTTGTCTCCCGAATCCTTTCATACAACCTGACTCCCTGCTTTCCTCATGCTGAAGTCTCTCCTTCAGGAGTCCAACTTCAAAATCACAGCTGCAATTGGGAAAAAGAACAAAAATTGCTATTTTATCTTAAATACAGCAAGACTATTTCTGGGCTATTTCGCAGAATCCCGTTAGTTTGAATTACTGTGAATTCATTTCACCCTTAACAATGTTCCCAGGGTGTTTTAAATAGTGGCAAAAGCAGACATCCTTTGTATTAAAGCTACAAAATCTCTTATTTATAAAGGGTTTATTTTGACATGTCCTTGGCACAGACTTCAGTTTTCTTTTCTGTAAAGTCCTCAACAAGAGTTGGAGGAGAAAGCTCTGCTGGGACAGATCCATGTGGCTGAAAGTTCATTTGGTGCCAGGAACACCACAGATCACTTCATCGTGGCTCTTCTGGGAGGGAGAGCTGGGCTGCCCAGACCAAGACGGTGGAGCAGTTATGCAGGCTGAATGAGGAGGACCCATGGCTTGGTGCACACCGATTTTCATCATTGGTTGCTCAAGGAGGAAGAAGGTTGGACCTCAATGTAGAGTTGGAGCAAGGGAAATGCCTTTCCTCTCCAGTTGTTTTTACAATATATCTCTAGTTGTAGCTAGCTCAACAAGACTGTAGGCAGATAGAAATAAAGAGATAACAAAAGATATATCTAATTTTTGCTAGGGGAAAAAAAAAATCAGCTGGCATAGCTGTTTCATTTTTTAAATGCTCCATGCTTGGAATTGTTACAGACAGTGCAGCGATTCACCTCTGGGGAAGGCCAAATGAAACTGCACAAAACCATGTCTCAGGGAGAGATTGGGAAGCTGGCGGCCGCACAGAAGAGCCTGGCTCCAGACGGGAGGTAGGAAGCATGACTGGAGATGGAATATGAGTCCCTCCCATGTCCTTTTTGCTGTCATCACCTTGCTGAACCAGCCCAGCTCCTCTGGAGCTCCACCAACCAAAGCCAGCACATGAGTTACTTGTCCCAGCTTTCCTACATGACTGTGGACATGCCCAATTAGGAGTCCTGCTCATATTGCAATAAAGTTTTGACAACATGGGCCAGACTTCCCACCCCAAACCACCCAATTGCATGCATGAAACTTGAGTTTCTTGCCTTTCCTGAGGACAAGTAGCCCGGTTTCCCTGGTAGAAGCAGTGTGGATTTAACTCCTCCTCAAACACCATGAAGGTCCAGGAGATTCAGGGTAGTTTTGGGTAGAAGGACATTTTCCTAGTTAAGGTGGTTCCTCTTTCCACAACTTATTTCCAGGCCTCAGCGAGCCAAGATGAGGTTCTGGGTGAAGGGAAAGCAGGGGGAGAAGAAGACCCCACGGGAGAAGCTTGCTACCCAGTCTGAGCTGCTGGAGCTGTATGCAGAGCAGGAATCCCCCGGCAGGGAGGTGATTTCTGGCCTGCAGCTTGGTGAAGGTAAGTGGTGGGGTGCCATGCTGCCGGTCTTGTATGGAGCTGAGAAATTGCATTTGCTGTCATGGCAGAGGGAAACGCTAGTATAAACCTGGCTTTACACCACAGCCAAGCATAGCCCAATATATAGGTGCTTGGGTAAAGACATAGAACTGAGGAAAGCTGGCTTATCCATAGGGTTAAGGTATGTGTAAGTGGGAGGATTGTGTACGATAGTGTGGTCTAGCTGAGGCTGCTGTGAGAAAGCGGCTTGGGAAGCTGCATAAATTGAACGTCCATGGTGGTTCATGTCTCTTGAATGAATGGATGGCGTCAACCCAAACCAGTGGCAAGTAGGTTAAAGAGTGGGATCCAAAACAGGTCTCAAGAAATTCCGTGTCACTAATCCTTCCAGCAGCCATCTGGACATGGATAGATGTTTTCCCTCTTCACGGAGGAAATAATCAAAGGAGAAGTGAAATTTAATCTTCCTATGAGTACCATACAGTGTTTTTCTCCTTCATAGGTTTATTCTGATGCCCATCTCCCTGTTTTACTGGCAAAATTATTTTTTCATCTGCTCTTCAATCTCTTTCCCCCTTTTTAATTATTACACATAGAGTTGGGTCCTCACCACCTGACCCCCCCACGGAGTCCTGAGCTGTCCGGTATCTACCGGCGGGAGTTTAAGGAGAACAAGGAGCCTTCTCCCAAAGTGAAACGCAAGCGCAGTGTCAAGATCAGCAGCGTGGCTCTGGAGCCCGTGCAGTGGCAGAACGACTCGCTGCAGATCATAACCAGTGCTAGCGACTTGAAGAGCATGGATGAGTTTCTCCTGAAAAAGGTAACTCCTGTCCTCACTGCTCCAGCTAAATCATCAGAGAGCTCGAAGAGCAGAGGCAACAAAGTCAAAATTATCCTGGGGGCAGCAGTAGCAATAGTAATAATTCATCTAGGGGTGCACAGCATGCACCAGGGCAGGCCTGGGAGACAAGATGGGCACGCTGTGCATGGACTGTGCAGTCCTTCTGCATGAGCACAGCAACTTCAGTGCTTCCATTTCTTTGAGCTGCCCCTGGTGTCAGCAGAAATACGTGACCTAGGAGGGCAGAAGTTGAAGGCTGCAGGGAAATCCTCATATTTCTAGTTTGCATGCAGAAGAAATATCATCTGCCCATGGTGGAGCAGCTGCTTGTTAGTGCTGCTTCATATCACACAGTGCTCTGCTGCAGCAAAAGTGGCATGGGTGCATAAACCCCTTTGGTTTCCCAGATGAATGAACTGGATAACGAGGACAGCAAGAAGGACACGCTGGTGGATGTCGTGTTCAAGAAAGCGCTGAAGGAATTCCGACAAAACATCTTCAGCTTTTACTCCTCAGCATTGGCAGTAAGTGACTGGATGACAGGTGAGAACTTCCACCTCCAGGAGAAACGAGATGCTCTGGGTTCTCCTGGTGGTGGATACATTGCTGAGCCTTCCACTCCTGGTCAGCTCATCCCAAAGGATGGATGCTCTTCCTTTGTATTCAGTCTCATGAGCTGTAAATTTGGACCAACTCTTCCTCATTAGCCAGCTCTCAATATACATTGAGTGGTGATTTCTGATCTCCTTGTTATGGCGTGCTCCCAGTCAAATGGAAGACGACAGAAAGTCAATAAACTATTTGCCACCCAAAGTGCCTGAAAACCTTTATTACATTTGCGAGTGGTGGAGACATCTGAGCAACACAGAGCTCTGCTCTTCTGCTACTTCTGAATCTGAGCAATGATTGTTACGGTTTATGATCAGTGATCAAAAAAAGCTATTTTATTGCCAAGATTCTATGAAAAGTTCCCTCTAAGACTTAACATTCTCCTGCTCTGCATACTGAGAAGCCACCCCACCAAAGGTCATGAAACAACTCTCTATTAGATGGTGTTTTTTTCCTTCTTTTAATCATATCTGGACTTTCCCTGAGCAGTTGGAAGCTAGTCAGGCTGAAATAATTGGAGCATAAAAGGCAGTCTGGAGTGTATAAAAATTACTTTTCTCTTTGCTTCTGTTTCCTTAAAAGATGGATGATGGGAAAAGCATCCGCTATAAGGACCTCTATGCCTTATTCGAGCAGATTCTGGAGAAGACCATGAGGCTTGAGCAGAGAGACTGGAGTGAGTCTCCAGTTAAAGTCTGGGTCAATACCTTCAAAGTCTTCCTGGATGAATATATGATTGAGTACAAACCCCTGGACTACACCGCAGTGAAGGTAGTTGACACTTTTCTTAAGCCACTTGAAGATTTGTGAACTATCTTTCCATGGGGTTGTGCTCTCTGTAGACACGTGGCAACCCCTGTTGTATTCTCCTCAGATTCAAGCTAAGGTGGACAACATAAACCATGCAAGGCACGATTCATTGGCTGTGTTTCACTGGGCTCAGCAAACCCCAGTTGACATCTGGGCTGAGCTGGGCCTTGGCCAATGCCAATGTGTAGATGTTGTCTTCAGGGCAAAGCTGCAGCCATCTGTGGATGGTTGGAAAGGCAGTTCCTGGTGCCTTGGTTTTAGCTTTTGGGGTTTTATTCAATCTTTGAGGGAAAACGAAAGAGATACAAAGTTTCCTAGTCTCTTAAACTTCCAAAGTGACCACATAATTCACATCAGTTGGGTTGCAGGAGAATGGGCAGTGGCTGTCCTCGGGGTCTAGGTACAGTTTTTAGAGCAGTCAGAGCTTGCAGTGTACCTTTCACAAATCTGCTCTCCTTGCTTTCTGTTCCATATTGTCTGTGAGGACAACCACAGGGTCTCAGGCTGGGCTTGGGAGATGGAGATTATTGTACAAATATCCTACCTTCTGGCTCTTCTGCTCTGAGTCCTTCCCAGCCTCCTCTCCAGGAAGGTTTTGTTTGGAGCAGGCTGAGCATCAGGTCTGGCTGCAGTGCTGTGCCATGTTTTCCTTGTGTGTCTTGCATGAGGTGGGAGAGCTTTAGGTCACTGATGCTGGACTTGGAGTTAGAGCAGCACCTAATCTCAACTCTGAGATGAAGATGAGGACAGTTGTCCAGGAGTTTTCTGAAAACAGGGTGATCCACAGGAGAGTTTTCTAGAATGACTCTCCTGAGGCTGCAGGTGCACCAGAAGATGGGGCTGGAAAGCAGTAGGCAACGTTAGATATGAGCCCTTGGTACGCTTTACATGGGAAAATTGCCCATAAATACACTTAAATCTCTTTCTAATACCAGGTGCCAAAAACAGAACGAAAAAAGAGAAGAAAAAAAGAAACAGATGTGGTGAGTTGAGTACTTTGTGCCTGCGCATTAAATAATTAATGTTCTTGTGGCCAGGATGACAAAGCAATAAGAGACCTGAGATCTGAACATCGCACTGTTATGAACTTGCAGCCTTGAAAGAACATACTGGAAAGATGGACAAGGTGGATTTGGTTTGCTTGATCAAGAATCACGTCCCAGATCAGTCAAGACAGTAAATGTAACATCAAGGGTTATTATAGAAGAACTAAGAGCGAAACAGGGAGTGTTGTTCTGGGTTTCTGCATAAACTTACAGTGTGTGGTTTACCTCTCTAACATCAGAGATGTAGGAGATTCCATCTTCTTTTTTCCTAAACAGTATGATAGTACTAGGAAGGATGGGTGCAGAGCAACAAGGGGCCATGGATGCATACAAGACCTTCTTAACATGGATAAGTTGACCAACCAACTCAGTCAGTTTCTAACCTGCTTGCATGATGGTTTGGTTCTCATACAGGCTGGATGTCTGTTTGGGTTGCCTGTGGGCTTACTGGTCTGAAAAGGAAACAAAAATAGCAAATAAAAGCAAATAACACCTTAAAGTTGGAGAGCTGTTCATCTCTCCATTTTGCAGCAGACCAAGCACCCATTTACTTTTTTTCACCACCCAACTTCTGTTGTTGCAGGTGGAAGAGCACAATGGACACATTTTTAAGGCGACCCAGTACAGCATCCCCACCTACTGTGAATATTGTTCCTCCTTGATCTGGATAATGGACAGAGCTTCTGTTTGTAAATGTAAGCATGCTCTCTTTGGTCTTTTGACATGTGCTTGTATCCCAGTGATGAGGTTTTGGATTTTGAAAGCTGTTTGCTGCTGTTTCCTGCAGCCCCACTCTCAAATAACTGGGTTTTTTAACATTAGAAGAGCTTTTGGGATGGGTTTCTAAATTCAACTAGTAATTCCATACCAGCAGCCTTTCCAGTCCTTGTGGTACAGTTTGTTTTGTGTGAGAGCTTTGCGTTACACATCTTATCCCATGAGGCCATATGGTCATCCCATATAGTCAAACCATGTATAAGTGTTAAGAAGGATGGTAAATTGGGTATGGCAACCGTGCCCTGTGGCTTCAGCCCATAGGAAGCCTGTGGGTCTCGTGACCATGGTGAATTCATTTGGCTGAGCCTGTTAGACCTCTGGGCTCATGAATTTTTGGGAAGATCAGGAAGATTGAGGAGGACTGATAGGAAATGTTGATCCATCACTTTGTTTTTTCCAACGTTTCTTTGATTAGGTTTTAAGTTCAACCCTGGAGTATTTCAGGCTGATATCCGGTGCAGGAATACTACAGATTAGGTGCTATTTTGAACCTCTTAGAGGGTATTCATGTGTGATGGCTCAGTGTGACTTATGGATTATTTTCCAAGTTAATCAGGGTTTTTTTTTAATGCTTCAGGGACTTAAATATGGGACCTTTAAAATAAAAGGCTTCAGGTTTTTTCTGTTTGAGTGGACCTAATATAAACTTGGCCCCCGGAAACTGCAAATTCAATGTGGTTTTGACATGCTAGTCCTGAGAGGAGCTACTTAATTCATATTTCTCTAGTGATCTGACTTACTGGATTGTTAAATACTGGTTTTCTTTGTTGCAGTATGTAAATATGCTTGTCACAAGAAGTGCTGTCTTAAAACCACGACCAAGTGCTCCAAAAAGGTAAATGTGGTGGGTTTTTTTCTTTCATTAAAAACCTTTCAGATGGTGATCCCAAACTTGTATTAAAAAAATGTTTACAGGCACAGAACTTGATATAATGCTGGAAATAGCTCTCTTTTGAGAAGGAGCTTGGACCAGAGATCCCTGGAGCTGTCTCCAACCAGTGCTTCAGTGTTTGCATGTATTTTGGGTAACAGTGATGCATCACTATATATCTGCCTCGTCATGCAGCAGATGTCGCAGTGATGTTCCCTGCCTTGTAACCACACAGAATAATAGAAAGCAGCCTCATTTTATAGTTTTTAAGGACTTGGAAATGTGGGGTTATTCTTAAATGTAGGGTTATTCTTAGAAATAAGGGTTATTCTTAACCCTGCTGGTCCCTGTTCAGGCTCATGGTGCATTTCCCAAACAGCAGCAGCATTACAGCTGAGCGAGTAAGGGTGAGGGAGGATGCTCAAGCACTCACCATCCTACTTAGAGGGGAATTAAATATTGTTTGCTGGGTTTAAGGGTATGGAGGACAGTGAATGAATGCAGCAGTTCACCCCGACTAACAGGGAATCATCAGGATTTGGTGTTTTTTTCTTTTAAATAGTTTATTTTTTGCCCAAAACAAGCCAGGATAACATCTGCAAAACTTTTATCAGTTCCCTGGGAAGCTTCTTGAGGAAGAACAGCCTCTATAATACATAGCCTCTGTAAAGCTGCATGATTACATTTTTCCCAAGAAATAAGCAGAATATATACATTGAAGATATATATATATATATATATGTTTTTAATATAATTGTATTTTGAATCTATATAGTATTTTTACTGCACTATTTCCCTTTCTGGCAGTATTTCTGCAAGAGCTGGGTAAGTCTCATGAGTTTCTGCTCTAAAATCTGGGAAGTTCAGTGAGATCTCTGATTATTTTTTTTCAGAGAAGCTCAGAGATGCTTGGAGCCTTCTCATTTCTTGGGGTTTCTCTGCACAATGAAGTTTTTGTGCTGTACCCAAGGAAGCGAGTTAATTGTTTCTCTATGGTAGCTTTCCACTTGGGCAGTTGAAGGTCCTTCTCTAGGAAGCCTCTGGCTTGTCTGTGCTAGGTGGGTTAACATTTTTAAGGTTGTTTTCAGCAATTCATCTATTATGCTTTGAGAAAGAGGTCTTTATTTTCTGGCTACAGCTGATTTTGTAACTGTTAGCCTTGTCCCAGACTGGATCTGTTTCTCCAGATCTATTGTGAAAGCTCATCTCTCTCAATGGCCATAGAATTGCTTTCACCCACACTTGGTCCTCATCTTAGAGCTACTTGGTTTTGTGGCATCACATTTGCTGATGGTTTTGGCAGCCAAGCAGGCTGGTTGATGATGAATTAGGTGATGAATGAATAAGGTTGAGAAGATCGATGAAATGTTGACATTGACTGGGAAAAACAAAAAAGCAGAAGTGGTTATAAGGGGAGCTGTGTCCTGGGTCATGATCACCACCGTCATGCTGATGACTGGGTTGCAGCATATGCCATCTCATGTTCCTTTTGCCAGGGCCGAGCCTTTGTGTCAGAATTTTACTGGGTCTTTTTACTTTTCCCACCCAGAATCTTCTATGCAGGAGGACTTTTTTCACATTTGAATTTGCTAGATATCAAATCTCCAGTGAGTGTTTGCAGCCAGCAGAATGTTTTTTCCTGACAGATGTAGATGGGTTTTTTCATGCTTCTATTTTGGCATCATGTTTCTTCACAGACATTTTGTCATTGCCAATGGTGCAAGTTGATCTAAGTACCTGAGACTCAAACTTACCTGTTCTGCTTCATGCATCCTTTTTGGGGAGTGAAATTATCCCTGGAGATGGTGCCAGAAGGGGACGACCATGCCCAGTTGTGTTGGCTCTGCCAGGCTGAGAATATAACCACAGTGGGATGGTTAAAGAAAGAAAATCCAAAATTTTATGACTTCAGGTCATAATTGATCTGGAGGCTGATTTAGCATTGCAAGATGTACATTACTGGCTGTCCTGTCCTCATTCGTTAGACTAACTTGCACGTCACCTGGATCAGCTGAAGAAGTCTGAATAGCAATTGGATCCAAGCACTGCACCAGCACTGGTTCCTAAAAGGATTTTAAAACCTTTTTTTTTCCTTTTCCTCTTCAGTATGATCCTGAACTCTCGTCTCGGCAGTTTGGCGTGGAGCTCTCCCGGTTGACCAGCGAGGAGCGAGCAGTGCCCGTGCTGGTGGAGAAGCTCATCAACTACATCGAAATGCACGGGCTGTACACAGAGGGTATTTACAGAAAATCAGGGTCCACCAACAAAATCAAGGAGCTGCGACAAGGACTTGATACAGGTAAAAGAATGAAAGAAAAAAAAAAACACACCACAGGGAGAAAAATCTCTGCAAGTGCAAGGTTGGATGTAAGGGAGGTGGGATGCTTCACTGGGGCGAAACCAGGGAGCAGTCCTGCCTTCACCAACGGTAGGCCATGCAAGTGATGCCTTCACATCTCCAACCAAAGCTCAAGTCACCAACTCATGCTTTTGTGGGTGCAATAATGAAAAGTTAATTCTAGTTGAGGGAAAGCACTGCCTTGCTTACACTGTAAAAATTGATGCCAGCAAGAAGAGAAATCCTGGCCCCAGCTAAGATTACTTAAGATTACTAAGATCCCTGGAAAATGCATTTTTCTTTAATTTTAACATGTGAAGCTGACATCAGGTGCTGGATTTCTTGCCATTAAACACAGTGTGGTTTTGGGGTGGCACATGAACATTTTCTCTCATAGAGGAATACCTTATCATAAAATGGTTTAGGTTGGAAAGGACCTTTAAAGGTCATCTAGTCCAACCCTCTGGCGTCACTAATGGCTTCATATTGATCCTTGCCTCTTGTTTTCTTTTTACTTCAATCTGCTGCCAAACTCAGACATTGATAATGTGAATTTAGATGACTATAACATCCATGTCATCGCCAGTGTGTTCAAGCAGTGGCTCCGAGATCTGCCCAACCCTCTCATGACCTTTGAGCTCTACGAGGAGTTTCTGCGGGCGATGGGTAAGGAGTCTCCTTCACTCTCCTATTCCCTTGGCAGAGGAAATTGGTGGCCACTTCTAGCGCTGAACTTTTTATTTACTCTTTGGGCCCAAACCGGCTGCTTTTGGCAAATTATACTTACCTGGCTTCAAAGTCTGTTTTTTTGGCTATAAGGGGTTTTTTGTGCAAAGCCATGGGCAATTCCGTCTTGCCTGGCACGCATTTGCATCACAGTTCAGCAGATTTCAGCCCAAACCATTAGCCAGAAGATCCATCTTTTAAGTAAGTAAGCATTAAGAAGGTATCATTTTAAATAGGAGGAATAAGTAGAAGCTGCCCCTAAATGCTGGTGCTTTTTCCACAGGCCTCCAGGAGAGGAAGGAGACAGTGCGGGGAGTGTATTCGGTCATCGACCAGCTCTCCCGCACCCATCTCAGCACCTTGGAGCGTCTCATCTTCCACCTGGTGAGGTATGTTGGGCCAGGGCAGCTTTGGGCAATGGACAAGGGGAGAATGCTCAGGCATCCTTCCTACCAAAATAGCTGAGACTGAAAGCAGGTGGGCCAGGGAAAAGGAAGAGCTTTCAGGTCCACCATGTCTTCCAGGAGATGGCCCCAGAGCTGTTTCTCCAAATGATGCTTGTATTGATGAGCAACCCCCACAGTCTCTGGTCACTCATGGTGCCTGTAGGCCCATGGTGCCTCTCACTACTGCAGGGACAAGTTTTTGGGGTGGAAAATACCAGTTGTTTGCCTGTCTTGGGAACACCTGAGATGTCTTCAGGTTTGGCTTTCTCTATCAAGCAGAGTAAAGACAAAGGCAGAGCAGCGTACTTGCTAGCAGAGCTAGATTACACTGTAGGAATGTCGTCTCCTATACTTCCGTGGCCCTGTGGAAGTGGTGTAGAGGAGGTGCCTTTACCTCTGACTTCTCTCTTAATCCCTATTTTGTTAGGATTGCCCTCCAAGAAGAGACCAATCGCATGTCAGCCAACGCCTTGGCCATCGTCTTTGCTCCCTGTATCCTCCGCTGTCCTGATACAACGGACCCACTGCAGAGTGTTCAGGACATCAGTAAAACAACCACGTAAGAACGTGGTGCTGGATGATCCAGCTCCATAACCATTACCATGTCACCACTCACACTTGATAACCCTTAGTGCAGTCAAATGGCTCAAGAACAGAGTGCTTTAGCATGGAAATTATAAACCCCTATTCAGTGCATCTTCATGAAGATACGTCATATTCTCTCAATCCCCAGGAGGTTGTTGAATGGGGATTTTAAAGTGATGAGGGATCCATAAGAGCAGATTAACTTGCACTCCTGCCGGCACATCTCAGCAGGAAAAGGTGGAGCCTGTACTGACGTAGTTTTATAGTTAATCCCATTTGTAGCAAGCAGATCTTTATTCTTACTTAATTTTGTGAGTTTTATCCGGAGAGGTGAGCTTGTTTGGTCTGCAGCAATATTAATAGTGTGTACTTAGATTTCTTTCAAGTATTTGACATAATTGCAAAGGTTTTACAGAGAAAAAGTGAAGCACTTGCCCAAATTCAGCTGGCTCATATTAAATAGATTTAAAAATAGATAATGGAGACAATTATAATAATGGAAACCATCCAGTGAAGGGCTGGGCTTTGAAAGAGGTGGTTTTACCTCCAGTAAGTATTAAAATTGTGGAAGACCAGAACATTCTTTGAGACCCAGCTAGTAGGTGCACTCGTCCTTCAACAGGATTTCTTCGTAGCTTCTCCCTTAGACTTTAGCATAGCACATCCTCTAATTTTATTATGCAGAAAAGATTTTTTTTCCCCAAACACACTCCTGACATCATTAAACAGTCAGCTCAGCTAAACAAGCTTGATGCAGCATTACCATGTGCAGGTGAGTTGGAAGCAACCTGCCTTCCCCAGGGCTTTGTATTTCCTTGATCACTCTTTCAAAGGGGAAAATTTCTCCCATGAGATCCTTGGATGTCTTTTAATTTTTCTAGTCCAAGTTCCTCGATCCATCTATAGCCCATTATTACTCTTTGTAGGAGAATTTCCACTACCTTTTGGTTTCCAGCTGGAGGTTTCTCCCTCTGTGCCTTTGCAGCAGGGCAGATCTTGAGGCAAGAAAGACAGAGACAGCTCAGATCAAATCATTTCATCCTCCTATTTTGTCTTCTTCTGGGTTTTTTCTCCCCTTAGTTGTGTAGAATTAATCGTCGTCGAGCAGATGAACAAATACAAGGCTCGTCTCAAGGACATCAACAGCCTGGAGTTTGCAGAGAACAAAGCCAAGAGCCGCCTCTCCTTGATCCGCAGATCAATGGTGAGATGCCATAGCCGTCTCTGTTCCCTCCTGTCCTCTACTTGCACCTGAAGCAACCCTACTTTATTGTCTCCTGCTTATCCCAGCCTCCCAAACCCCTCGCAACCTCCCACACCATCTCCCCCAGGACAGGGATGCCTCAGCCCCGTGGTGGCTCCTCACCTTTGCAGGGAGTCATACCAAAGCATGAGGAGGTGGGAATGGTCTGTGGAAACATGGTCACTCCAGCTCAGATGCACCTGATCAACGTTTCCACCTTCGTTTGAGCTTGTTTGGTCCTGGGTTGAGTCAAGCCTTTCATTGACTGGCTTGATGTCACCCCATGGGAGACCTGGACCATTCTTTTTCATGCTTAGTTGCATTATCTGAACACAAAATGAGCTCCCCAAAGGGTTTCCCTGCTCCCGCACCACCTTTTTGGGAGCCTCAAACCCATCTCATTGAGCTTCCATGCTTCCTGGGGGGCCGGCGGGCTGTGGATGCACACTGTGCTTGGCTTGTTGGGCTGCAAGAGAGGGATAGACTTGGCGTAGCATGGTCATCTCAGGCTTGGGCTAAGGAGCTGAGTGGACCCTCTGCTTAGACCTGCCCACTGTGGTCCTCAAGGACATGTTGCTCCTGCTCTTTTGGGGATGAATTCCAAGCAGGGACTGCCCAAGGTTGTAGGGCTGGTGCTGCAGAGCTGCCCTGCTCATCCCAGTTAAAAAAAACAAACCAAACCAAAAAACAAACCTCACATAAAAATGAACAAAAACAGGTTTTTTGGAGGGGCGGCGGCATGTGCACTCTAACCTTCTGCTTTCCTTTTCATCTCCTCTCTAATCCAGAAACCCGTACTAATTGCAGTTAGATTTATGAGCATAACCCGCAGTTCAATCCCGGTATGTATTAACTGCGGCGCGCCCTGCGCCAGCCTCCGCGTCCCTCCGTTGTGTGTCACCGTCACTCATTCCAGCCCCGTCCCACCGGCCATTGTCCGTGATGTTGCCCGTCCAGTCCCCAAGCGGACACCACTCGTCAGGGACAATGTTTCTCCCACAGGTCCCTCGAGCAGCAGGAGTTCAGGACGGCCAGTGCTCGGCCATCCCTGCAAACAGCTCCTCTCAAAACCTCTTTCCACCTGTTTTCCCTTTCCTACTTTCTTTTTTTCTCCTTTATTTTCTTCTTCCATCCTGTGCTTCCCTCTTTTTTTGCTTTGTTTGACTCATCCCTTTCCTTCCCTCCTCAATTTCTGCTTGCTCAGGATGCATTTCAGCATCAAGTTGCTTTCACAGTGCTGGTGTATCTTGAGAGGGTGGATAAAACCCTCATCTCAGATGCCTTAGAGACCACGAGGCATCAAAGGTCTTCTCCACCTTCTTGGAGGAGGAGGACTGCCCCCACCTTGAACACGAGGTGAGGGTTACTAGGTCTGAACTGGGAGGAGTCCAGCAATCCCTCTACTCCCCAGTTCCATCCCAGCTTGAGTTTGAGTTCCCAGCAAGACCACAACGGGTGAGAAAAGTGCCTCCAGGTTTCTGGGGATGCTTGTGGGGCTGTTCCCTCCTACCAGGTTCAGCCCATGATGTTTCTGCCTATCATCCAGCATCCACGAGGGTCAGGAGATGGAGAAGAGCAAAATTTGAGCTCTGCTCCCCTGATGCTGTTTTGCAAGCAAGCCATTTCACAGAGACTTAAGTCCACGAGCTGGTGGGATCTTTGGGATCTCAGGGGTTTTGGCTAATAGGATTCAGGTAGCTGCGCTTCAGCTCAGGAGCCCACGTGAGAAAGTGTCATCAGAACAACACCGGGTTGCGAGAGCAGCTTTGCTGCCAGAGAAAGGTCTCTGATGTTAAAAGATGAAAGGGGTAAAATGGAGCAAATCTCACTTTTAAAGGAAAAAAAGGAGGCTCCTTTACCCTGCAAACCTGTTCTGGACATGTGGGTTATCAGGAAGACCCAGGGATGCCCCAGCTGCAGGGTTTAAATAACCTTATGGGGAGAAAAGCTGTGTTGCAACAAACTCTTCAACCGCAAGGAGATGCAGGTTCATCCTGGGTGATGGTTGTCAGGAGGAGGGCAGCAAGTGATGGGCATGACTCAGGCTTGTTGACATCTCCTAAGTCTTGGTCAGTTCAGGATCTTGAATTTAGAAGATGAGATGTGTCTGGTTATGATAACGGTTAAGATAAAAGCTTTTTAATGTCCATGGTATCCCTCATACTCAAAAATCCATCTTTTATTTCCACTCTGTGGAGTAGATCTGTAGAGCTGGTCCTCAAAAGATTAAAACAGCTGCATATATAATATTCCTCCATACATACTACCCCCATATGAGTCCTTTTTCAATGTCAGTTTTAATATTAAAATACCCAGGTGGTTCTTCAGAGCTGCATTAAATCTCCTCATTTAACCGCAGGCACAAAAATTAACATCTGTTGTCTTATAATGGACCATGGGAGGTGGTCTTGGTGTCTGGATCTCCTGTACATGATATCAGAGCATGGACAGTGTGATTAGGTGTGAGTTACCGTTTGCAAAAGGAGTCAGTGGAGACCCTTGTGATGCTCAGGAGATACCAAGGGTGGGCGAGGGAAGGATGCAAGATGCTATCTAATGATAGGGCGGGAGCCAGGTGCCCTGAAATCAAAGCCCTGGTGATGCTCCCACCCAAAGCCAGCAACATCTGACAGGTCAAGCTTCCCATCACGGGCTGTGGGCTTTGCAGAATCTCATCCTGCCACCAGCTGAGCTTGCTTGGAAGTCCAAGTTGAGCTTGGTCCATCAGCTGGCTCATCATCTGGTAACTGGTCCATCAACACCATCCTCACCGCCTCCATCCTCACCCCCTCCAACGTGTTAAGGCCTTCTGGTACCTCTCCCTGCCTGGGATGAGATTTTCAAGGGTCCTGGGTGCGACCGCCAGCAGCACACTGAGCACCGATGGCCGGGGCCATCTTCTTCACTCCTTGGGAGAGCAGTGTGGTTGGCACCTGAGATGTTTGCAAAATCACCTTGGCTGGTGGTGGTGACACTGTTGTCTCTCTTCAGGGCAAAGGACGTGTGCGACGCGGCGCCTACCAAAGCCCCACGTCTCCCGTTGCCGTGCGCTTGCCCTCGGTGACAGATGTCCCCGAGGAGACCATGAGCAGCGAGGAAGCCATGGAGATGGAGGTGACAGAGCAGCAGCAAGTGGCCATGCAGCAAGAGGAGAAGGTGCTGACTGAGCAGATTGAGAGCCTGCAGAAGGAAAAGTGAGTTTAATCCACATCCCCTAGCTATAGGTTACCTGTGGATGTTGCTTGACGTCATATCATTGATGTGCTGCCCACAGGGTGACCTGGAGGACTCCATCCCTCTATATTATCTTGGCGTACATGCGTCCCTTTCTTCTCTCCAACTTTTTGGTCCCTTTGGGTCAATGGCACTGGGTTGGTTTTGGCAGGGAGGAGCTGACATTTGAGATGCTGACACTGGAGCCCCGCGCCTCTGATGACGAAACCCTCGAGTCCGAAGCCTCTATCGGCACTGCTGACAGCTCTGAAAATTTGAACTTTGACTCCGAAGGAGCCATCTCCGATCGCTCGGGTAAATCCAGGTGTTCTTGGGTTTATCATAGAAGGGTTTGGGTTGGAAGGGACCTTCAAAGATTGTCTAGTCCAACCCCCTGGAATGAGCAAGGACATCTTCAACTCCATCAGGTTGCTCAGGTTTTTTGATAGCTTAGGGAGGGTTTATTAGTTTTTTCCTGCCCGCTCTTGATGTATAGCAATTTAAATGGGTGTAAAGAGGGGAATTAAGGGTTAAAACATGTGGACCTGGGGAGGTGGTTTGTAGCATCAAAGGTTTGATGGGGGGGTGAGTGCTCCTCCAGTGCCGCCGTGTCATCCTGGGTGATGCTACCTGTAGCAAGCTGCTGGGAACATCCTGGCTCAGTGGTGGATGTTCCTGGGGAGAAGCACCAAGGTGTTGGGTGGTTTTGGGGTGTTAATCCTCCGGTCGTCCTTCCCCCACCTAGAGAGAAGCGTAGCACTTACCTCCCTGCGCCCTGCCAAGGTGGAGGGGCCGAGCCGGCTGCGAAGGCACCCCAGGACGCGGCCAGACCCGGTGGACCCAGCCGATGCCTCCATCTCCTCCTCCTCCTCCTCCCAATCGTCCACCTCCTGCTTGCCCCACCTGCCCCGGAAGCGCTTCCAGATGTACTCCAAATCGCCTTTCTACCGAGCAGGGGGGTCCGGCGAGCCCCCCGAAACCCGGGCAAGCCCTGAGGGCTTCGTGGGACCTCTCCGTTATCCTGAGGACCGGCCTCAGTTCACCACCCGCGGGACGTTCAACCCGGAGAAAGGCAAACAGAAACTGAAGAGCGTGAAAACTTCCCCCCCAAAAGCCAAAGAGCCCCCAGATGGGGGGGTGGGGGGGGGACGCAAGCGAAACCCCGAGGCCGACTGCGCCACTGCCCAACCCCTCGTCCTCCTGGGGAGCAACGAGTTCATGGTCTGAGTTGCTCCACTCCAGGGATGCGTCGTGCACCAGAGCACCCTCCCTGTTGCCAGCACCGACAGTGCTCCCCATGGCTTCCTTGTTAATGCCAGAAGGATGAATTATTAATTAAAAAGACCGGTGGGGGATGGTTTTAATGGTGGCCTTAATGGGTTGGGGGGATTGGACCAGAGATGGAGGGGCACTGGCCAGCTTCTGCGCCCTTCCCCTCAGCATTCTGCATCTCGGAGCATCACGCCGCCAAATCCTCGTGCTGAATTGCCATTGCCGGTCAGTAGGAGAAAACCAAGCATAAAAATCCTGTGGGAGCATCCTGAGCCGGTGCCGGCTCCACTCCAGCCAGCCAAGCCCTCCGTGCTTTAACCACCTCATCCACGCCAATGCCAAGCGCATGGAAAAGCGTTAAAATCTGCCAAAAAATCACTTTTTTTTTTTTTTTTAACATGACCTAACCACCTTTCCTCTCTTTTTGGAGACCATCAGTATTAAAAAAATAATAATAATAATCAAGGACTACTTGAAGCTATATTTGTTTATATGCCAGTTACTGGAGTTTGTTGTAAATATATATATTTTTTTTTTAATATTTTTCCCCAGACAGAAGTGGTTTTTTAATTCTTACTATTTTTTTGGCCGAGGAGGAGGGAATCGATAGGCTGAGCCGTCCTGCCGGTGTCACCACTGGTGTTACCATCCATCACTTGCCGCTACCGCCTTGCTCTGTACATTGAGTTTTGTTTTGAACAAGGAATGCCTGGGGGTATAATTAGCATGATTTAAAAGCAGTGCCCATGATAGGTCTAATTAGCAACACAGGTAATGACTCAGCTCTTGATCCTTCCCGTGTCATCATCACCCTCGGTGGTGCCTGGAGAAACTCTGGGTACTGGAAAACTGAAAAGGTGAATTTAGGAGCCCTGGAGTGCTAATTAGATTAATAAAGGCTGGATCTGTCCTCTCACAGGGGCTGTGCATTGCGGGTGGAGGCTTGTCCTTTCCCAAAATGCAATGAAAAAGGGGGAAAATACCAAAAAATTGAGTTTTCCTGAGCTTTTTGTGTTTTTCCAGGCATCCCTGCATCCCCAGGTTTAGCTGAGCTGCCCTTCGGTCCCCTCTCCCCCTGCCCACAGAGCCATTTCTTTTGAGGGATGGTTTATTTATTGAGGTTTTATTTTATTTTGTGTTTTTAATTTTTTTTTTCTTTTAAACTTTTTTCAGTGGGGGAAGGCAAAGGTGCCACAGGGAGAGTGGGGGCGCGGGAACAACATCCACCTTGGCACTGCATCCAGGGAGCGGAGCCAGACCAAGTCAGTCATCCCCCAGCCATAGGGGAAAATGGGATTTTGCCATCCCCAGAGAGGAAAGCAGGCTTTTGGGACCCACCCAGGATGCCAGGATGTGCTGGGAAGGCAGGTGGTGGCCATGCAAGGGGAAGCTCTGGGGAATCACCCCTAACCTCCTCAGAGCTGGAAGTAGCAGGAGCATCCCCAGTGCTCTGCGCCAAAACTAGCCATTTTCGAGCCTCTTTGTCTAAAATCCCAGGAATTCCCCTCAAAGTGGCCAGGCTCCAGGCAAGGAGGCCCCTGGGTGTGGGTGAAAGGGCTCCCTCCTCATCCTCAGTTTTCTTGCCCTTGCAGCACAAGAGCAGCAGGGACGGTGGATCTGGCTTAGGCAGCACCTCCAAATGTGTGTATAGATATGTGTGTGTGTATTTCTTTTGAGAGATATATATTTCCCTTATATATATATATATATATATATATATAAAAAATATATATAAAGAAAGTATATTTAAAATAATATATATTCTATATATAAAGAAAATATAAAAAATATATTCTCTGTATAACTAAAAGTATATAAAGAATAAATGTTTCTTTATATATTTTATATTTCTTTTATATATAATACATCTTTATATAAAGAAATATATATGGGATATACTATATAAAGAATACATATTTCTTTATATATTTTAATATATTTCTATATAAAGAAATATATAATGTATTCTATATACAAAGAATACATATTTCTTTATATATTTATATAAAGACATACATAAGAAATTTACTGTATATAAAGTATATATATTTCTTTATATGTATTTCTTCTATATGTATAAAGAAATAAGTTTCTTTATATGTATATATTTCTTTATATAGAGTATATTTCTCTATATAGAGAGAAATATAACAGAAATATATATACCATGTATAAAGAATATATGTTTATATATTTTCTCTCTTTATGACTGTATGGAATATATATAGAATATATATAGAAAATATATTTCTTTATATGTGTATATATATATATATATATATAAAGAAAAAACATACAAAAGAAATATATGCATATGCATATGTATAAGATCCTAGCAGGAGCTAAGTTAGCAGTCAGCACTGGACCCCCCCAAGGAACCTGGGGAGAAATGGGGTGTTCCACGTCCCCAGCCAGTGCATCCCCCTGGCACCTCCCACAGCTCTGACAAAGAGCCAGATTTTGGGGCAAAACATGGGGTTTTCCGAAGCGGCATGAATGTACTTACTACTGGAAAGGAGAGGGGCTGCGTGCTGTTAATTATTATTATTTTTAATGGAAATTTTTTAAAGTAATTTATAAGTCTGCTGCGTGTAAATTAAAAACAAAAGTCTGTATTGTAAGAGGATATATTATCCTGTGTCAGCCACTCTAGAAATTGTTTAACAAAGGAAAAAAAAAAAAGAAAAAAAAAGAAAAAGAGAAATAAAAGTGTAATTCTACAAAGGCGAAGAACTTCTCATGCCCCACAGCTGGGGGCCGCTGCCGCTTCTTGAACCCCCAAGTTACTGTTGGGTTTTCAGGGGGTTTGGGGGTATTTTTTCTTTCTGCCATCAGACTGTGGTATATATAAAGTGCAATTTGTGGATTTTTCCCTCAGATCCTCCCCTGGCTGTACAAAGCGGCTTGGCTGACCTGACCCCTGACCCCGCGCTAATTAAAGAGCTGTAACGAGGAGCGCCTGGCCTTGGGTGCTGTGTTTGATGCTGGGAGGGTAACGGCGGCTCTCTGGGGGCGGAGGCTGTGCTTCCAGCTCATTTCTGTGCATATTAATTCATTCAGATTCTTTAATTCTTTATATACAGATAATTTCTATTCAGATTATCTATTTTCATCTCATTTATATTCAGATTATGTTCAGATTATTTCTGTTCAAATTATTCAGATAATTTATTTTTGATATCTTCAGATTATTTTCATTTTCTTTATATTCACATTATTTCTATTAATTTTCATTCCAATTTATTCCTATTATTTATACTCATTTTATTTACATTTACTTTATTTATTTGTTTTCAGTTTGTTTATATTCAGATTATTAATATTCAGCCTGTGCCCCCCCACTGCCACCCCCATCCGAGGATGGGGACCCCGAGTCGGCGACACGAGGAGGCTGTCTGCAAAAGCCCTCTTTATTCGGAGTATAAAATTGTGGGGCTGGGGGAGTGGGATCTCCCGGGACACGGGGACAAGTCTCTGCCACCACGTGTCCCCTGGGATCATGGAGCAGATGTTGGGGGTGAGGGGGGGGCCGGGGCCTGTGAGTGAGGGGCAGTGATTGTGGCTGCAGGGGGCACACAGCCCCAGGATGGTGTCGCCCCTGGGCTGGGGTCATGGCCCCTGGGCTGGGGTCACCCTGGGCCTGTGTCACCCCTGGCCAGTGCCAACCCCAGGATGGCATCAACCCTGTGGCCAGTGTCACGCCCTGGATGGCATCGCCCTTGGCCCCTGTCACCCCTGGGCTGGTGTCATGCCCCAGGCTGGCATCATCCCCAGGCAAGTGTCAACCCCAGGCTGGTGTCACCCCTGGGTGCCATCGAGTCCCCATGATGCTGGTGCCCCAGTAAGGGCGCCTTGCCTGGGTCCGTGGGTTCCTCCAGTGTTTGGGACAGTGGCACCTATCGAGGCACCCACCCCAATGAGGTGCTCCCGGTGCACCTGGCACTCACTTGGGGACATCCCCAGGGAAGCTGGTCCCATGTCCCAGCTGCCAGCACCACCCCATAGTCCTGGAGTTGGGACCACAGGGCACCTTCACCCCCTGCAGCATCCCAGGGCGAGGAGACCCTGGGTAGGGGTGACAGGGTGCCAAAGCAAGGTGACAAACAAGCCGGGTGACTTTGGGGTAGGGGGGTTCAGTTCTTGAACATGTCGCACAGCAGCTTCTCCATGGGGGTGTTGCCAATGGTGCGGCGGAAGAAGAGCAGCTCCACACGCTCAGAGGAGATGAAGCGCAGTGCCGGGAGGAGCAGCAGCAGCTTCCCGAACCTGGGAGACAGAGCGGTGGCCATGGGTGAGTGTCCCCACCCCTGGTGTCACCCATGGGGACGTGGGGACAGCAGTACCTGACGGGTTGCCCAGGGTAGTGAGAACGGTTGTGCTGGCCCAGCATCACCTGTGACTGGTCCTGCAAGTTCTCCACCTGCTCGGGGTCCTTCAGGCCACGGGTCTCTGCAGGGGCAAGGGGGTGGCAGGTTGGGTTGGGGACATGGGGACGGGCAGCAGTGGGTGCTGGTGGGACCACTCACCTGGTTTGAAGAGCACCACGGCCTTCATGCAGGCGAATTCGGTGGGGTCAACAGCCAAAGCCTTGAAGCGGCTGAGGGTCTCCTGCAGCGCCCGGATGTCCAGGGTGGCCGGCAGCAGCTTGCCAGGGGCCGGCTCGGGGACAGCCAGCAGCGGGCAGCTCTCCAGGGGCATGGACCACTGGATGGCACAAAGCAGGAACAGCTCGCTCCATGCTTCCTCCAGCAGGATCACCTGGGGAGAGGGGAGAGGGAGCCCCAAAACCCCTGTCACCCTCAAAGCCTGCAGCACCTGCAGCCACCACAACTGGTTGGGCTGAAGAACATCTTATGAGGGGGAACCCCAAAACCGTGCGGTCAGTGTTGGGAGGCTGCTCCAGCCATCCTCATTGCACTGGTTTCCTACATTTTTTGGGGTCCCCGTTGCCCAGTAGGGGGGTTCCAAATGCCCTATGGGTGTCCCCAGTCCCACCTGGTCACGGAAGGGCAGGTTGGAGAAGACGGGCAGATTTTTGGCCCATTTCACGGCCATGAAGAGGAGACGTGCTGAGGTCTCATAGACGTTTTCGGGGCTAGCTGCTGGGTATGGTGCCACCTGGTACTCGCCAGCTGCCCGCTCTGGCTCGCTGCCCGTCACATCCACTGTCTCATCGGCTGCAGGAACAGAAGGGGAGGCTGGTGGTCACCCCACTGTGGGGACAGCCCCCTGTGTATCCCCTCCCCACCGGTGGCCACCCACCATCCTCAGGCTCCAGCTTGGCGCAGGTCTCAGCCGTCATCAGGCTGGCCATGAAGCGATGATTGGTGGGTGGCGTGGGTGCTTGCGGACCCGGAGTGACAGCAACGGTGGCACCGGAACCACGGGGAGCCGGGCAGGGGGTCTGGGGGACCTCACGGGTGGTGGCCACGTGTTCGGGAGGCAGCTCAGTGTCCAGCTCGATGCTGTCCAGCCGGACCTGGGCTGTGCTGCGGGGCTGGCGCTCATTCTGCACGGCTGCAGGAACAAGGTGGCATCAGCACCGGCCACCCGGCTGTCACCCCCCTGCCATCCATCACCATGTGTCCCCCCGACCCGTCTCACCATCCTTGTTCATGCCGGCTTGCAGGCACTTCTTGAGCCGGCAGGCCTGGCACTGGTTGCGGTGCGCCTTGTCCACTGGGCACAGCCCTGTCCCCGCCTGGCACCTGTGGGGAGAGGTGGCACTTGGGTGCAGCCCCTGGGGTGGCCCCTGGCCCTGGCCCTGCCCCTGAGGGGTGTCCTGCCCCCCCCCAATAGGTGTCCACCCTGTCCCCAACAGGTGCCCTGTTCCAATGAATACCCTGTCCCCAGTGGGTGCCCTGCCCCAGTGAATACCTTGCCCTGGCCACATGAGGGTGCCCTGGACCCACCCTCCCGGTCCCCTGCCCTGTCAGATGCCCATTCCCTGGTCCCTGCTCTGCTGGGTTCAAGTCCCCCTGGGTCCCTTCCCCACTTGTTGCCCATGCCCTGGGGTCCCTGCCCTGCTGGGTGTCCATCCTGTGGGACCCTACCCCACTGAGTACCTGTTCCCCTAGTCCCTGCCCTACTGGGTGTCTGTCCCCAAGGTCCTTGTCCTGCTGGGTGTCTACTCCCCTGGTCCCTGCCCATCTGGGTGCCTGTCCCCTGGGGTCCCTGCCCTCCTGGGTGCCCCATCCCCTGGCTCCCTGCCCTGCTGGGTTCATGTCTCCCTGGTCCATATCCCACTGGGTGTCCATCTCCGGGGGTCCCTACCCCACTGGCTGCCTGTCCCTTAGTCCCTGCCCTGCTAGGCGTCCTTCCCACTGGGTCCCTGCCCATCTGGATGCCCATCCCCTGGGCCGTTCTCCCATTGGGTTCATGTTCCCCTGGTCCCTAACCCCCTGGGTGCCTGTATCCCTGGTCCGTGCCCCACTGGGTGTCCATGCCCTGGGGTTCCTACCCTGCTGGGTCTCTATCCTCTGAGTCCCTGTTCCTCTGGCTCCCCATTCCTTGAGTCCTAGTCCCTCTGGGTGCCCACCTCTTGGGTCCCTGCCCTGCTGTGTGTCTATCCCCCTGGGTACCTGTCCCCCTAGTCCCTGCCCCCATGGGTGTCCATCCCAAAGGTCCCTGCCCTGCCAACTGCGCCTCCCCCCACTCCCTGCCCCCAGGGGACAACCCCCACCCCCCATTCCCACCTGTAGATGAGCTTCCTGCGGACACTGCGCTTGAAGAAGCCACTGCATCCGTTGCAGGCATAGATGCCGTAGTGCTTCCCGCTGCTGGTGTCCCCACACACTTTGCACAGCAGCACAGGGCTCAACGCTTTGCCGGGGGCTGGGCTCAGCCCTGCAGGAGTGGAGCCACAACATTCAGGGTGACTTGGGACAACCTGATGTCCCTTGTCCCTCCCTCGAGTCCCTGATGCCCCCAACATCCTGGTGATGGGGTGGCTCCCACCTCCACTGGTCCAGCCCAGGGACATGGATGGGGACACCTCAGGGACTCCAGGGATTGCACATGGGGTTCAGCATCTCCCCATGCCTCAGCACCTGGGATGCAGCAGGCTGAGGTCTCAGGACTTTTAAAAAAAAAGGGAGGGATGAAAAGGTGTCCCTTGGGATGAGGACACTGGGTGTCCCAGTGAGGGACTCCGGGCATCCCAGAGAAGGGCTACAACGAGGGACCAGAGGTGTCCTGCAGAAGGACCACAGCTGGGGACACTGGGCATCCCAACAAGGGGCCGCGAGCATCCCAGATAAGGGTCACAGCAGGGGAGTACAGGGACCCTGGAGAAGGGCCGGGGAGCAAAGGCATAGAGGAGGGTCGGGGCTGGGGACTGCAGGCATTCTGAGCCCAGAGGAGGACCATGATGGGGACCGTCAGCATCCTGGAGAAGCTATCAAGCTGAGGACCCCCAGGCATTCCAGAGAATGACCACGATGGGGACCCCAGTCATCCTGGAAGACCACAAGGGGGATGCCAGGTGTCTTGGAGAAGGACCACAGTGGGGCCCCTGGGCACCCAGGAGAAGGACCATGATGGGGACCCCTAAAATCCCAGAGAAGAACCATGATGGGTACTCTGGGTGTCTTGGCGATGGACCACGATGTGGATCCCTGCCATCCTGGAGGACTGTGATGGGGACCCTGGGCATCTTGGGGAAGGATCATGATAGGGACCCCCCAAGTATCTTGGAAAAGGACCATGATGAGAACCAAAGGCATCCAGAAGGCCATGTTTAGGACCTTGGGCATCTTGGAGAAAAACTACTATGGGGGACCCCAGGCATCTTGGAGATGGACCATGATGGGGACCCTGAGGATCCCAGAGAAGAACCATAATGAAGACCCCCCCAAACATCTTGGAGAATGACCACAGTAGGGACCCAGCCATCCCAGAGAAAGACCCCACCAGCAACAGCAGTCCCACCGTGTCGCACCCACTCAAGCAGAACACCACTCTTACCCGTGGGGCTATCATCCAGCCCGGTGCTCACCACCGACCCCGCTGGTGACGCAGCCATCCCGTACCTGACGTTCTCAACCTTTCCCTCTCCCCTCCCTCCGGATCCACCGCAGTGGATGTACCAGGGTCTGGTGAGGTGGTGGGTGCTCCAGCAGCTCTGCGGGCAGCAGGGCTCTTGCCTTGCTCTCTTCAAGGCAGCTTAGCGGCAGGCGCTGTGTAAGCAGCCGCCTCTTTGTCACCCTCTTAATCTTTAGTGTCTGCGCAGGGCAGGGGGGGGATCAATCAGCCACGCGATGAAGAATTAAAAAGGTGCTGAGCCCCAGCCCTGTAACCCTAAACCCCACGACACCCAAGCCTACTCCCTGCCCCTGGCACGCTGCCGCAGGCCAACATGGGGGTGTCACCCTGCCACCGCCTGTACCCCACCCCCAGCATTGCAAGGCTGAGATTGCCGTGGAGGTGGGAGATGGGGCTTGAGGTAGGGACCCCCATATGTGTCCCCCACCTTGGGACCCACCAGGTCCTATAAGCACATAAGCTCTTCGCTAAGGCGGTTAGAGGGGAATAACAAAAAGTGGTAATTAAGGGGGGGGTAATTTCCCTGCCCCCAAGCAATTAATTACCAGCCCTGATGGCAAGGGGAGGAGGGATCCTCAGTGGGGCTCCTCCATGCCTCAGGTTCCCCTCCCAGGGGAATGGGGGGGCCCCCGGGAGTGTCAGGCCAGGGCTGCTGACACTGCAGCGGGTGGGGGCCAGGTGGCCCCCGGGGTTACGCAACTGCTGCTAAACCCTCACCATGACAGGGCAGCACAATTTGGGATTTGAGGGCTTTAGCTGCTAAACCCCCCCTGCCCAGCTCAGGGGGATGGTGGGTGGTCACCGTCACCTGGCCTGGGTTGTACCGAGGGATGGGCCAGGCTGTGTCCAGGGGGTCCCCAGCCCCTTGTGTCCCTCCCAGGAGGGAGGGGCTCAGCCTGCAGCCCCAGGGGTGTTGCTGCCGTCTGTGGTCTGTGGCTCGAGTGTCCCAGGGGACAGGTGCTGGCAGCAGGCTCCTGGCTGAGGGCTGGCAGCAGTGACACCAGTGGATCCGGGGGCTGGAGGTCACCCCTCCATCATCCCTGCTTGCGGCATGGCATCACCATCCTGCCTGCTACGTGATTCCATCCCTGCTGCCTGCAGCACTGCTTCATCATCCTGTCCACCACGTGCTTCCATCCTCTTCTGCCTGCAGCATCACTCCATTCTCCCCTGCTTGCACCATGCCTCTATCATCCTGCCTCCAGCATGGCTCCATCACACAGCTTGCAACATATCTCTACCATCCATCCTGTCTGCAGCATGGATCCATCCTCCCCTGCCTGCAGCATGGCTCCATTATCTTACCCACAGCATGGCTCCATCTCCCCTGCCTGCAGCACCCCTTCACCCCCAGGACCTCCTGTCTCCCCCAGGGTGGCCCGTCCCAATCCACAGCCCCCCATCCCGCAGCGGGCCCCCATCCTGACCCAGATCTCTGACAGCCACCATCTGCGGCAGCGGCCGTCCTCCTCCCTCAGCAGAATTATGACGCTGGGCTAATGCGGCAGGAGCAAGCTGTCACCTCGCCCTGCCCGTCCCTTACCCACAGCTTAGGTACCGCCAGACCCTTCAGCAGAACTTCACCCATGAGTGAAACAACCCCCAGTGTCTAATCTGGGGGTGCTGGGAGCACCCGCACCCCAGTGTGCCAGCCACCCATGGGTGACACAGGGACCTGGGTGCCCGGTGCCAGGGGATGCTGGGGAGTGGCCAGCATGGTGATACACACTGAGTTGGCTAATTTTCCTGTCCCCTCCTCACCATCGGGTAAAAGCCAGCTCCAGAGCAAGGATTTGGGAGGGGGATTAGACAGGCCAACCATCTGCTGCTGGCCAATCATCAGCATGCCCAGGAAAGCCATTAATCACAAAAATACCGTTTCCCACCCCATTTCTCCATTACACCCAGCTGGGTGCAGTCCCCAGGGTGGGGTCCCCATGGAGCAGCACCTCATCCCCCTCCTGGGGCTGAGCACCCCATGAGCACCCAACCTAGGCACCTAGGGAGAATCGACTTTGCCCATTTTTGGGAAGAGCCCTGAGCAGGCCCAATGCCACAGCCGAGGTGCACGTGGTGGGGTGGGGGTGAAGGAGCAAACATTAAAGCCCGCGGCGGGGTCATGACTCAGCTCAGTGACAGATGCTGGGGCAGATGCCACAGGATTACCCAGCCTAAAACCTTGGGATCTGCCCCCCTTCCCCCCCAGCAGGCAGAGAGCATTTAATTACTAATTTACTGATTACCCAAAGATGCTGGTGATGGGCTTGAAGCCTGTGGTCAGGAGCAGCCCTGAGGCTCCAGCTACCCTAATCCCACCAGCTCTGGGGAGCTGGTGGATGCGCCCTGGCCAGGAGACAGCTCAGTTGTGGACATCATGTGCCCCAGGGAGGCACCATTGTCCTGGCAGCCCTGATCTTGCCAGTGATGACACGAGGTGGTGGGATCAGGAGGGGATGGTGGGGATCAAGAGGGGATAGTGGGGACCAGGAGGAGACAACAGGGATCAAGGGGAGATGGTGGGGACAAGGAAGGGATGATGGAGACAAGAATTAATCAATGGGGACCAGGAGGGGACTATAAGGATCGGGAGTGGGTGATGGGGAATAGGATGAGATGGTAGATACCAGGATGGGATGATCTGGATTGAGGAGGAGATGATGGAGACAAGGATGATTGGGAACCAGGAGGGGATGATGGAGACCAGGACAGGATGGTGGGGACCAGGTGAGGACAACAATAATCAGGAGGGGATGTTGGGGACCAGGAGGAGGTGATGGGGACTGGGAGGGGATTATGAGGATCAGGAGGGGACAAGGGGACAATGGGAACCTGGATGTTTTTATAGTAACCAGGAGACAATGATGGATGATGGAGATCAGGAGGTAACAGCAGGGACCAGGAGGGAATTATATAAAGCAGGAGAGGACAGTAGGGACCACGTGGGGATGATGGGGACCAAGAGGGTGTGATGGGAATCAGGAGGGGGCAGTGGCAGATGGGGATCATGAGGGGATAGTGAGGACTGGGATGGACTGATGGGGACCAGGAGGGGAAGATGGGGATCAGGAAGCAGTGCTAGGAACTGGGAGGGGATGGTGGGGACTGTGAGAGGATAATGTTGACAAAGAAGAGTCAAGGGAACCTAGAGGGATGATGAGGACCAGGAGATGATGATGGAGCCCAGAAGCATCTAGTGAGGACCAGAAGGGGGTGGTGAGAATCAGAGCATACATCAGGATGGGACAACAGGGACCAGGAGAGCATGGTGGGGGACAGAAGGGGACAGAGCAACTAGAAGAAGACACGAAGGTCTGGGAGGGTACAAGGTGGCTGTGGGACTGGAAGTGGCTGGAAAGGGTTAACGCAGCTGCCCTGCGCTGAGCCTTGTCCAGACAAGGCTCCAGTTTCAGCTGTAATTAGCTCTTGTTTATTAGAGGCTCCCTGATAAATGATTCTATGGAGGTTGCCCGATGACAGAGGGTGACAGCTCCCACTTCGGCTGCCCCAAGCGCTGCTAAAGCCCTTACTGACCGCCCTCCCCCCACTCCCCCCACACCCTCCCCCACTCCCCGTGCAAGGATTAAAGTTTAATGTAGCTCTGGAGCTGACCCCAGGCATGCACTGCCCCGGGGACACAGGGCTTCGGAGAGGTTGGTGACCATCCCTTGGGCCACCGACAGGGCAGGAGACATTTTGGAACCAGCCCGGTGGCCAATGGCTATCACTGCATTGTGGCCATGGGGCCGTTTTGTGATGTCTTTGAGGTCATCCAAGAGGTTCACTGACGAAATGTCACACTAGATTGTGTTTGCCCCCTGGGACTGGCCCTGCAGAACGGGCTCAGTGCCACGGCGGGGCCGGTCGGTGTGGTCTGGGCACATTCCCTGGCACTAGAAGATGTGAGAGTGCCAAAAGCCACCGCAGTGCTCCCTGGGGTGGGTTGAGGTCCTGCCCCACAGCCACCTGTGGAGCAGAGGCTGCCTGGGGAGCGCACTGGAGTGAGGGGAACTTGGAGGCATCCTCAAGGTGAGGGAGCTGGGCACAACACAAGCAGTAGGGCTGGCACAGTGCCCAAGGCTGTGGCTTGGGTTTCAGCAGGGCAACGTGGCACCACTACTGTTTGGAGACAGAGAGGTCCCAAGGTGGGGTTGTGCACAGCCCCGTGTCCCCAGCTCTCTGGACATCGTGTTTTCTCCTTGCAGATGAACCTCCTCACCCAGGTAAAGGGGGGAGACAGCGCTGAGGACACCTGCACCCAGGTGGTCCCACCCCACTGCAGTGGTACCCAGTGCCCATGGACAACGTGGTTGGGACCTGCCCAGTGCTGAGTCTGGGGGTGCCGAGGGGGTGGGGGTGCTGGGAGGCTGCTGTGGGCTGGGGATGGGTGCTGTCAAGGGTGGGTGCTAGAAACGGGGGGTGCTGGAAATGGAGGGTGATAGCAAGGGTGGATTCTAGCACGGCAGGGTCCTACCAAGGGTGGGTGCCGGCAGGGGATGGGTGCCAGTAGAGGCTGGGTCGCACGCTGGCTCTGCCCCCTCTGCCCACAGGTGAGCACCCTGGTGCAGACCCTGCGACCCCCGGACGGGCCGTTCCTCCAGCTCTGGCACTGGCTGGGCTCCTGGGTGCGACAGGTTTGGGGGTGCTGACACGGGGAGCCCAGCCAGGGGCTGGGGCAGGGGCATGGCAGCAGTCTGGGCAGGGGCTGAGCCATGACCCCGGTGCCTTGGGTCCCATCTGCCCAACGCCACCAGGGCTGATGCCCACTCTTTGTCCCTCCAGGTGAGCAGCTCCAGGCAGGTACGTGCTGGCGTCCCCTCTGCACCCCCCACCACCCGTCTCACCTCTGGCCCGGCAGGGTCAAATACCGCACACGCTGCCTTTTCCGCAGCACCCATGGGTGCTCAGCACCTAGAGGAGATGTCCCCTTCTCAGAGGGTTTCCCCATCCATGGAGAATCAATATAGAGTAGACAATAGAGTTTATAATGAAATATAATCTGCAATATATTCTATGTAGCATAACACATAACATGCATTACATAACATATATAACATATAGCATATAGAATATAATATAGAATGTAGAATGGATAATGGATTATGTATAATGTATGATCAAACATAGAATATATAATATATATATCATAATTATTATAATCTGTAGTAACATATATGTTAAATAGTGTATAGCATGTAGCATGTAATATATAGTATTTAATGCTGATACAATACAATACAACATATGTAGAATAATGTACAACACATTATGATTTAATACATATTATAATATGTACCAAATATAATTCATATATGCTATAATATATATAATATGCATGTACCGTGTACATA
>NW_020799112.1:802128-810625 GCF_003259725.1 Athene cunicularia | reverse complement strand
ACCCTGGTGCAGACCCTGCGACCCCCGGACGGGCCGTTCCTCCAGCTCTGGCACTGGCTGGGCTCCTGGGTGCAACAGGTTTGGGGGTGCTGACACGGGGAGCCCAGCCAGGGGCTGGGGCAGGGGCATGGCAGCAGTCTGGGCAGGGGCTGAGCCATGACCCCGGTGCCTTGGGTCCCATCTGCCCAACGCCACCAGGGCTGATGCCCGCTCTTTGTCCCTCCAGGTGAGCAGCTCCAGGCAGGTACGTGCTGGCGTCCCCTCTGCACCCCCCACCACCCGTCTCACCCCTGGCCCGGCAGGGTCAAATACCGCACACGCTGCCTTTTCCGCAGCACCCATGGGTGCTCAGCACCTAGAGGAGATGTCCCCTTCTCAGAGGGTTTCCCCATCCATGGAGAATCAAAGTGTGTCCAAGCCACCGGGCATGGGGCATGAGCCAGCGGGTCAGTGATGCTGCCGGTGTTCCCGGGGCACCGCTGGCCCTAAAACACTGATGGGTCCCCAGGCGGTGGCCGGGGCAGCGAGCACGGCGGCGTTCTTCCTCTGCGAGGGGCTGCTGGGACAGCACTTCGACGTGGTCCCCAATGGGGCGGCTGAGCCCCAGCCTGGCGATCTCTTCCTCTTCCCGCTGGCCTCAGGCGGTCCCGGCTGGTGGGGCACCCACGCCGGCATCTACTGCGGTGACGGGGAGATCATCCACCTGGAAGGTGAGGCCCAGGAGGTGGTTACGGTGCGGGGGTGTCCCCGTGGAAGGGAGACCGGGTATAGCGTCCCCTCTGCCCCGCAGGCAGCTCAGGGACGTCCCCATCAGGGATCGTGGCCAAGCACGGCAAGAGCCACCTCCTGCGGACGCGGGGCCCGGCCAAGGTGCTGCGCAGGAAGGGAGGGCTGGACGCAGCCGCCCTGCAGCGCCGCATCCGGGTGGCCATGGACCAGGCGATGGAGTACGACGCCGTCACCTGCAACTGCATCCACTTCGCCCTCTCCCTGCTGGGCCTGGGCCACTTTGCCGGTGCCATGGTGGGTGCCACCGCCATAGCAGCTGCCACCACTCCGGGGCACCGAGACACCAGCTGTGGCAGAGCGTCACCACAGCCCAGCTTCTCTCCCAGGTGTCCCCAGCGCTGCAGTGATGGAGGCGGTGACGTGCTTGGGGGACGCGCAGGGCTGGGTCATCCTTCGCCAGGGGATCAGTATCGTGCTGAGACCTTTGGCAATGCTCTTCTGTGGCAATAAACAGTTAACAATTGCACCAAGAGCCTGTCCCAAGCCTGTTTGATTTGTGTTGTTTTCACTTTCATTTTACCAGAAGCTTCTTTCCCGGAAACCACCAGTAATCGATGCCCAACCCAAGGTGCAGCCCTGCCCCCACTCGCCTGCCTTCCTCAAGCATAGTCACCACCACTCTTTGCTTCCTGAGGTGTCCTGAAATAAATACATTCCTCTTTCATTGGCGGTAACAAATTTCAACCGTGAAAATAAATGCTCCCTGGGCTGATGGTTTAAAACTGGCCAAAGGTCTGCTCGGAGGCCGGTCACGGGTGGTGAACCTGGGCTGTAGGAAGGTGTCTTGGAGGCGGGTGGGAGGTCGCAGCATGACACAAACATTTGGAGATGTCCTGCAGCTCCTCTGCCTCGAGCATTTCCGGGATCTCCCTCCTCACCTCCCTCAGTTCCCAAAAGTAACATTTCAGCTGCACATAGCAAATTAACCGCAGCTTTAAGAGGTGCAAAAGTCAATCTGGGGTTTTCCTGGACTTTGTGCTGCTTTTGGATTTGCTCTCAGCCTTTCACTGCCTCTCATGTGCATCAGGAAGGATGTGAGGTCACATTTTGCCCAGGCAGGAGCCATCGCAGCTACATTTCCCACAGCCCTTGGTGGGGGTGCCAGCAGCCCAGCTCTGTCCCAGGGACATCACTGATAATGGGATCGGTAAGGACGCTCCCACCTTCACACCCCTTCGTGGGCAGCTGCCCCCAACATCATCACCCGGGGCAGGGGTGGAGCAATGAAGGGGGCTTGTGCTGAGACATCTCCAGCTCAAAGAAGTTGGGAAGGACAGGTGACTTTTGCTGGAGCCAAGCCCTTGGGCTTGACAGGAGCCATCACAGGCAGGGTGTGAGGGCAGGGTGGGACCCTGTTCTCCACGCGTGGGCAGCACGGCATGAGCACAGCGCTGACACCACATTTCTGTTCCTCTCTCCTTGCAGGCATCAAGCAGCTGTGTAAGTAGGAGGTTGGTGAGACCTCCCCTGGCAGCGTGGGGGCTTGGGGCGTGTTGGGGGGTGATGGGGCTGGTTCTGCTGCCTCCTCACATTCCCTCCCTGGCACGGTTAGGAAAGGGAGATGGAGACGCTCGAGTTTCTGCTGTTCAATACTGCTGATCGGTTTGGGGAGGTCTTCATGAAGGTGTCGGACCGCGAATTGCAGCCTGGGGACATCGTGCTCTTCCCCATGGACAGCCGCTCTGGTGCCAGCAGCAGTTTCAAACACGCGGCTGTCTACTGCAAGGACGGAGAGGTCATACACTTCCAGAGTAAGCACCCGAACCCCTGCTCACCTTTGGGACATGACAGTGGCTGAAGAGCGGCTGCACCAGGGCAATGGGCGAATCTCGGTTTGCCAGATACAGACAGTAAGAACGGCGATGGTCGCATCAGCAAGGAAGGTTTTGAAGCCATGAAAGAGAAGAGGAGGAAATGCTGGGTTTACCGGAAAAAAGACCAGATTGACCTCAAGGACTTCAATAACAAAGTCAGAGAGGCGATGAACAGCAAAGCCAAGTATAACCTCCGTAAGAACAACTGCATCCACTTTGCCCTCCACCTTCTGGGCCTGGTGGACTTCTACAAAGAACTGGTGATCATAGAGGTGGGTATCACGGCTGTGGTGGGATGGCTCCTGCACCCACAGCCAGCCCTGCATTTGCATCCTGACCCCATTCCCCTGGGGCTGGCCCATGGGCAGTGGGGACAGCAGTGGGGACAGCCAAGACCCCCATGTATGGACAACTTTCCCTTGCAGAGCCAAATGGAAAATGCAGTTGCCTGTGCGGCTGTGAGTATCCCCAGCATCAGCCCTCCCCAGCAGGGCTGTGGGATCCCTGGTATGGTTGTGGGGTCCGCAAAAAGGGCTGGTGTCTCCCGCAGGGGTGGGGTCCCTAGGAGGGAGGCAAGGTCCCCAAGAGGGCTGGGATCTTTATGAAAGTTGGGGTGCCCAAGAGGACTGGGGTCCTTAGGAAGGCTGGGGTCTTCAGGGGGTCTCAGTTCACCAAGCGGGCTGGGGTAACTGGAGGGCTGTGGGGTCACCAGGAGGGCTGGAGTGCTCAGGATGGCTAGGTCCCCATGGGGGCTCTGGGATGCAAGGGAGGGCTGAGTCACCCTAGGGCTGGGGTGCCCAAAGAGGGATGGGTTCCTCTGGGGGTTCTGTGGGGTCCTGGGAGGACTGTGGGGTCCCCAAGAGGGCTGTGGGATCCCTGGGAGGGAGGTATCCCCAGGAGGGTTGCGGTTCCCATGAGGTCTGTGGGGTCCCCAGGAGGGCTGGGGTGCTCTAAGAGGGCTGTGGGGTCCAGGGAGGGCTGGGTTCCCCAGGAGGGCTGGGGTCCCCAGAACAGTCTAGGATCCTTGGGCGGCTTGGGGTCTTTGGGAAAGCTGGAGTCCCCAGACAGGGCTGGGGTCCTGGGCTCTGTCTGCCAGCACTGGTGGGAGGCCCAGCCACACAGGGAGGGAAGGGAAGGGTAGGGGGTCGGGGGACTGTCCCCTTCCTTTCCAGGCCACCTGCAGCCCATCCCCTCCCCTCGGCATTGCAGTAACGCGATGTGATATGAGCGGTGGCGGTCGCTGCCTCCCCCCACGGACAATCCCCCCTGACCCACAGAGGAGCCTTGGTGCTGACCCGCGTACCCCGACGCCTTGCCCCAGAGCAGGACCTGTTTTGGGGGGATGGGTCCTTCCACTTGCTGGAGCGTAAATGCTATCCATTACTTAGCATCTTTATTAAATTTTTCTGCTTGATATGTGCCCGTTTTCCCTCTATGCCTCATTGCTGTGTGACGGGGCGAGAGCTACCTGACTGGTAACCACCATCTCGGAGCTTGCAAGCTGCAAAGAAAAACAACAATCACTGAAATATCTGCCAATATCAATAATTACTTGTAAAGGAGCACTATAACAACAGAAATAACTACAATAAGGATGACTAATAGAATACACTACAGAACGCATCATAAATATGTCACCTATCTGACAACATGCACCAGAACAGAGTTGTGGTGGGTTGACCTTGGCCTGCTGCCAGGTACCCACCCAGCCCCTCTGTCATTGCCCCTCCTCAGCTGGACAAGGAGAGAGGAGGAAACTGATGAAAAGGTTGTGAGTTGAGATAAGGACAGGGAGGTCACTCAGCAATTGCTGTCACGGGCAAACCAGACCCAACTCAGGGAAATTAATTTCATTTATTGCCAATCAAATCAGAGTAGGATAATGAGAAATAAGAGCAAATCTTAGAACACCTTCCCCCCACCCCTCCCTTCTTTCTGGGCTCAACTTCACCCCAATTACTCCACCTGCTCCCCCTGAGCAGTGCAGGGGGACGGGGAATGGGGGTTGTGGTCAGTTCATTGCATGTTGTCTCTGCTGCTTTTTCCTCCTCACGCTCTTCCCCTACTCCAGCCTTGGGTCCCACCCACGGGAGACAATCCTCCATTAACAGCTGCAGTGTGGTTCCCTCCCACAGGCTGCAGTTCATCACAAACTGCTCCAGCATGAAGTCCTCTCCACGGGGTCACAGGCCCTACTAGGAGCCTTGGGTGCCGCGTGGAAGTGGACCTGCGCCACAGCCATCACCACCTGTGAGGACACACTCAAGCATCATCTGGTGGGTGTGGGGACACCCCAAGGGATGGCTGTGTCCCCCAGGATCCCCCCGGCAGCACCCAGAGGAAGCCCATCCCTGGGGATGCCCATCCTGGGCACCCTGGTGGCTCCTTGGCCCGTGGGGACATCACGAGCCCAGGCTGATGGACACCGCCGGTGGCCTCCAGGGATGGACAGGGCTGGGGCAGGGGGCTCACCGCGGCATTGCGGCTCTGCAGCACGGTCTTGGTGTTGCGCAGGAGCAGGCGGTGGACTGGGTCCGTGATGTAGGCGCTTGGTCAACGAGTCTGCTGCCACCTTGGCATCCTCTCCTCGGAGCTGTAGAAAGGCTTCTTGGTGCTCGTCTCCAGTAAGGCCACCTAACGGCAGGTGGGACACCTTGCAGCTCCAGCAGCACCCTTCTTCACCCCACCCCCTAGCCCAAACTAGGGCTCCCAAGGCACCCACACTCACATTCTACTTGGGGCTGAGGAACTGGGTGCATGGTCAGCATGTTGATGATGACCACCTGCCCCCACTCCTCCACATCAATGAGCAGGTTGCAGAGCTTGTGGATGACGTGGATGCACTCCGGGCAGACCTCCTCGAATGCCATCACCACACTGCATCCACCAGCTGGGGAAGGAAAGCCCGGGGTGACTCGCCAAGCTGGTGGCATCTCTGTGAAGATTCTGGTTACGTGGGGATGGTGGCATCCCTGTGAGGATGCTGACTTGGTGGGGACAGTCACATCCGCATGAGCACGCTGGCTCTGGGGACAGCTGCATCCCTGCATGGATGTCGGATCAGTGGGCACAGTGGCATCCCCACAAGGATGCCAGACCCGCAGGGATGGCTGCAACACCACAAGGATGCCATACCCGTTGGGACAAGACACAGAGCCCTTCCCTGGTCCCCTCCCGGGGCTGCCAAAATGCCACTACCAACCCATTTTCTAAGGGACATCCATCCCCACTGACGCAGGGGACCTGCAAGGCTGCATCCACCCACAGCAGCTGGGGGTGGCACCTGTGGGACGATACTTGGCCAAAGCCACTGTCACCAGAGGGTCCTGGGGTGCTCCTTGGAGAGGTCTTACTGTTGCAGTGGCCCAGTGCCGCGGTGGCCACCGTGGGCTTGGTGTTGGCGAGCGGCCACAGCTCATCAGCTCGCAGGGCACTGTAGCAGGTGGGTTGTCCAGCCTCAGTGGCCAGCACCGGGCTTGTCACCTCCTCGGCCGTGTCACCACCCATCAGTGTTTTTGGCCACCTGCCTGGCCCCATTGGTAGCTGACAGAGCAGCTGGCACAGTGCCCAAGGCTGTGGCTTGGGTTTCAGCAGAGTCACGTGACACCACAAACATGTGGGGACAGAGAGGTCCTCAAGGTGGGGTCGGGCACGGCCCCCTGTCCCCAGCTCTCTGGACATCGTGTTTTCTCCTTGCAGATGAGCCACCTCACCCAGGTAAAGGGGGGAGCCAGCACTGAGGACACCTGCACCCAGGTGGTCCCACCCCACTGCAGTGGCACCCAGGGCCATGGACACCGTTGTTGGGACCTGCCCAGTGCTGAGTCTGGGGGTGCCGAGGGGGTGGGGTGCTGGGAGGCTGCTGTGGGCTGGGGATGGGTGCTGTCAAGGGTGGGTGCTAGAAACGGGGGGTGCTGGAAATGAAGGGTGATAGCAAGGGTGGATTCTAGCACGGCAGGGTCCTACCAAGGGTGGGTGCCGGCAGGGGATGGGTGCCAGTAGAGGCTGGGTCGCACGCTGGCTCTGCCCCCTCTGCCCACAGGTGAGCACCCTGGTGCAGACCCTGCGACCCCCGGACGGGCCGTTCCTCCAGCTCTGGCACTGGCTGGGCTCCTGGGTGCAACAGGTTTGGGGGTGCTGGCACGGGGAGCCCAGCCAGGGGCTGGGGCAGGGGCATGGCAGCAGTCTGGGCAGGGGCTGAGCCATGACCCCGGTGCCTTGGGTCCCATCTGCCCAACGCCACCAGGGCTGATGCCCACTCTTTGTCCCTCCAGGTGAGCAGCTCCAGGCAGGTACGTGCTGGCGTCCCCTCTGCACCCCCCACCACCCGTCTCACCTCTGGCCCGGCAGGGTCAAATACCGCACACGCTGCCTTTTCCGCAGCACCCATGGGTGCTCAGCACCTAGAGGAGATGTCCCCTTCTCAGAGGGTTTCCCCATCCATGGAGAATCAATATAGAGTAGACAATAGAGTTTATAATGAAATATAATCTGCAATATATTCTATGTAGCATAACACATAACATGCATTACATAACATATATAACATATAGCATATAGAATATAATATAGAATGTAGAATGGATAATGGATTATGTATAATGTATGATCAAACATAGAATATATAATATATATATCATAATTATTATAATCTGTAGTAACATATATGTTAAATAGTGTATAGCATGTAGCATGTAATATATAGTATTTAATGCTGATACAATACAATACAACATATGTAGAATAATGTACAACACATTATGATTTAATACATATTATAATATGTACCAAATATAATTCATATATGCTATAATATATATAATATGCATGTACCGTGTACATATATGCAGATGTATACATCTGCTATAATACATCCACTCTGTAATGTATTATGTATGAAATAGTAATAAAATATGTCATACGATACGTGTTATTATGGTATAATGTAATACAGTGCAAATACGTAGAATTATGTAATCCCTGATGATGTATGAGGCGTCTGTATTGCACCGTATGAGCACGGCTCAAACACCAATCGCCCAGATTACCCCCATTTTACCGCCGCCCGGCACCCGACGCCGTGCACAGGGGCTGTGCGGGGCCGGGGAGCAAAGGCATAGAGGAGGGTCGGGGCTGGGGACTGCAGGCATTCTGAGCCCAGAGGAGGACCATGATGGGGACCGTCAGCATCCTGGAGAAGCTATCAAGCTGAGGACCCCCAGGCATTCCAGAGAATGACCACGATGGGGACCCCAGTCATCCTGGAAGACCACAAGGGGGATGCCAGGTGTCTTGGAGAAGGACCACAGTGGGGCCCCTGGGCACCCAGGAGAAGGACCATGATGGGGACCCCTAAAATCCCAGAGAAGAACCATGATGGGTACTCTGGGTGTCTTGGCGATGGACCACGATGTGGATCCCTGCCATCCTGGAGGACTGTGATGGGGACCCTGGGCATCTTGGGGAAGGATCATGATAGGGACCCCCCAAGTATCTTGGAAAAGGACCATGATGAGAACCAAAGGCATCCAGAAGGCCATGTTTAGGACCTTGGGCATCTTGGAGAAAAACTACTATGGGGGACCCCAGGCATCTTGGAGATGGACCATGATGGGGACCCTGAGGATCCCAGAGAAGAACCATAATGAAGACCCCCCCAAACATCTTGGAGAATGACCACAGTAGGGACCCAGCCATCCCAGAGAAAGACCCCACCAGCAACAGCAGTCCCACCGTGTCGCACCCACTCAAGCAGAACACCACTCTTACCCGTGGGGCTATCATCCAGCCCGGTGCTCACCACCGACCCCGCTGGTGACGCAGCCATCCCGTACCTGACGTTCTCAACCTTTCCCTCTCCCCTCCCTCCGGATCCACCGCAGTGGATGTACCAG
>NW_020799112.1:789338-802078 GCF_003259725.1 Athene cunicularia | reverse complement strand
TCACCCCTGGGCGGGAGAGGCTGCTGGAGTGAGGGGGGACAGGGACACGGAGGAAGGGAGGGGGGCAGAACTGCAGGGACGTCGGGCCCCTTTGTCCCTCCAGTCCTGGCTGTGTCCTCCACACTGGATGTGCCCCCCCCTCCCCAACCTGCTGGCAGTGTCCCCAGACTAGCAGTGTCCCCACTCCCTGACTCGCCGCCAGTGTCCCCCATCCCCTTCCTAATGGTGTAGCAGTGCCCCCCTCCCTCTCTGGCAGTGGCACCCCCCTACGCCCCGGCAGCATCCCCAAGTCTGGCAGTGTCCCCCCAGCCCTGATGCAGTGTCCCCCACTCAAGAGGTATCCCTCAACCCTATCCCCCCCCAGCAGTGTCCCCCAGTCCGGATGTATCCCCTGTCTCTGAGCCCCTGGCAGTGTCCCCCACTCAGGAAGTGTCCTCCCTTCCCTGACCCCCTGGCAGTGTTCCCCCATCTGGATGTGTCCCCCCTCCTTGACTTGCTACCACCTTCCCCCAGCCTGGCAGTGTGCCCCCAGCCCTGTCCTGTGAGCAGTCTGCCCTAGTCGGGATGTGCCCCCCTCCCTGGCCCCATGACGGTGTCCCCAAGCATGACAGTGTCCCCTGACACCCTGGCAGTGTCCACCACTTTGGATGTGTCCCCCATCTATGGCAGTGTCCCCATCTCACAGCATCCCCCCTTCCATGACCCCCTGGCAGCATCCCCCAGTCTGGCAGTGTTCCCCACCCATGACCTGCTGGCAGTGTCCCCATCTCACAGTGTCTTCCCCTTCCATGAACCCCTGGCACTGTACCCCAGTTTGGCTGGGTCCCCCAGGTCTCTGACCCCCAGCAAATGTCCCCGTCTGGCAGTGGTTCCTGTCCCCAACTGTGGCAGTGTCCCCTGACCCTGACCCTCACTGGCACTGTCCCCCAGTCTGGCAGCGTCCCTTAGCCCTGACTACCCTGGCTCTGTCCCCCAGTCTGGCCAGGTCCCCTCAGTGACCTGCCGTCAGTGTGCCCCTCTGGCAGTGTACCCCCATCCCTGCTCTCTGGCAGTGTCCCTCAGTCTGGCCAGGTCCCCCTATCTCTGACCCCCTGGCAGTGTCCCCCATGCTGGCAGTGTCCCCCAATCCCCACTCTCTGGTAGTGTCCCCCATGCAGGCAGTGTCCCCCCCCATCCCTGACCCCCCGGCAGTGTTCCCATCACCTTCGTGCTGCCCTGCCTTGGAGCCCATCTTCTTGAGGCCATACTAGATCTGTCTCCATCCCCATGAGCTGTGTGTGGCACATAGGACAAGAGAAATGCCCCCCATGTGGCACCCCACCACCCTGGTGGGACATCCACAGGTGTCCCATCCTGCCACCCCACCACCCAGATGGGTGTCCCATCATGACATGGCGTCCCTGGGCAGGACTAAGCCACTCAAAGCACCCAGGGAAGGAGCTCCCTGCAATGTCCCCAGGCCCCAGCTGCAGGACAGGTATCACTTGGGATGTGACACCCTGGAGTGGCCTTGTCCACCGGGAAGGGCGTTCCAATTGCAGCTGCAACCCAACCCCAACAACAGCATCAGGTTTCAGCCGGCTGTGCTGGGAGGAGGAGCGGGGCCACAGCCCTGCCACTGTCCCCAGGGCCACCACCCCCAGCCAAAGCCATGCTGTCCCTGCTGCCGGTGCAGAAGCTGCTGCGGCAGCTACCGGCGGGGCCAGCCGGGCGGCCGAAAAAAACGGCGGGTGGTGACACAGCCGAGGAGGTGACAAGCCCGGTGCTGGCCACTGAGGCTGGACAACCCACCTGCTACAGTGCCCTGCGAGCTGAGGAGCTGCGGCCGCTCGCCACCACCAAGCCCATGGTGGCCACCGGCACCGGGCCACCACCGCGGTAAGACCCCTCCAAGGAGCTCCCCAGGACCCTCTGGAGACGGTGGCTCGGGCCGAGCATTGTCCCACAGGTGCCACCCCCAGCTGCTGTGGGTGAATGCAGCCTTGCAGGTTCCCCCGGTTTGGTAGGGACAGAAATCCTTAGAAAAATGGATGGTGGTGACAACCAGCCTTATAAAAGGCTAGTGGTGGCATTTTCCCAGCCCAGGGAGGGGACCGGAGAAGGGCTCTGCATCGGGGCGCACTGGCACATCCAGGGCACTGTGCCCATGAGGGGACAAGGGACACAGCCAAGCTAGGCTGGTGGTCTGGATGGAGCCGGTGATGAGCACCTGCTGTCTGGGAAGTGATTCGAGGACATCCTGGGGTGACAACCACAGCCAGGATGGGACAGTGTCCTCATCCCAGCACCCAGGATGGAGTCAGAGATGGGTTCCAGCGCCACACTGGTCCCTCTGGCTCCTCTTTCACCTGGTAACCCAACTCCTGTCCCCATAAATATTGCATGATGAAGGGTTGGGTTGCCAGCCTGATGGCAGGCTAGGAGCAGTAAAAAAGACTAAAAATGGCTAATAATGGAAAATGGGATTTTTTTTCCCCATGGTGTGGTACAGGCATGATGACCTCAAGGAGATGCTCGATAGCAACAAGGATTCGCTGAAGCTGGAGGCTATGAAGAGGATCGTGGCGGTGGGTGTTGTTGCCACTGGCAGGGCCCAGTGCCAGTGCCGAGTCGTGCTGTGCTGAGCTGTGCCATGTCATGAAGTGCTGTGCCAAGCTGTGCTGTGCCGTGTCATGATGTGCTGTGCTGTGCCGTGCTGTGCCGTGTCATGATGTGCTGTGCTGTGCCGTGCCGTGCCGTGCCATGCCATGTCATGCTGTGCTGTGCTGTGTCAAGCTGTGCTGTGCTGTGCCGTGCCATGTCATGATGTGCTGTGCTTAGCTGTGCTGTGCTGTGCTGTGCCGCCTGCCCAGTGTCACACTGTTCCTTTGCCACCTAGATGATCGCCCGGGGTAAAAACGCCTCTGACCTCTTCCCAGCCGTGGTGAAAAATGTTGCCTGCAAGAACATCGAGGTGAGGAAGGTCTTGGATGGACCTGGTGACACCCATGGGTGTCCCCAGGGTCTGGTGCCTCTCCTGAAGGAGAGTTTTGGGGATGGGCTGGGTTTTGGGGGGGCTCTGAGGAGGCTCTACCACCTTCATCCATAGGTGAAGAAGCTGGTGTATGTCTACCTGGTGCGCTACGCAGAGGAGCAGCAGGACCTAGCCCTGCTCTCCATCTCCACCTTCCAGCGAGGACTCAAGGTGGGCTGGTTTGGGGACCCAGGAAGGTTCTGGGGGAGCAGTGAGCCCCCCATGGCTCCACTGCAGCCCCCCGCATATCCCCACAGGACCCCAACCAGCTGATCCGTGCCAGCGCCCTGCGGGTCCTCTCCAGCATCCGCGTGCCCATCATCGTGCCCATCATGATGTTGGCCATCAAGGAGGCTGCCTCGGACATGTCCCCGTATGTGCGCAAGACAGCCGCTCATGCCATCCCCAAGCTGTACAGGTAACAGGGGGTCAGCTGCTAAATTTTGGAGGTACCAATAAGGGGCCAGTGCTGGGGTCTCAGCTGCTTGGTGCAGGCAGGAACAGAGAGGGATGGGGGAGAGTTTGGTCCGGCCACACCTGCCCTGCTCTTCCCTCACAGCCTCGACTCGGACCAGAAGGACCAGCTCATCGAAGTGATAGAGAAGCTGCTGGCGGACAAGACCACGGTGAGCAGGGCACTGTGTCTCCCCTGCCCCTGCATCTGGGGACATCACCATCCCCACTTAGCCGGCATCCTCACGGGGATGCAGATGTCCCCACCAAATTGGTGTGTCTTCACAAGGATGCAGCCATCTGTACAGAGCTGGCATCCTTGTGGGGATGCTGCTGTCCCCCAACAAACCAACATCCTCATGGGGAGGCCACCAACCTCACCAAACCTGCATCCACACAAGGAAGCCACCATCTCCACCTAACCAGCATCCTCACAGGGATGTCACTCTCCCCGTTGAGATGGTATCCTTGCAGGGATGCAGCCATCCCTGCCAACCCAGCTTCCTCACGTGGATCCACTGTGCCCACTGATCCAGCATCCTCGCAGGGATGCAGCCATTCTCACTGAGCTGGTATCCTCATGGAGATGCCACCATCCCCACCAAGCCAGCATCATGATGAAGATGCCACCACCTTGGTGAGTCACCCCAGGCTTTCCCTCCCCAGCTGGTGGCTGGCAGTGTGGTGATGGCATTCGAGGAGGTCTGCCCGGAGCGCATCGACCTCATCCACAAGAACTACCGCAAGCTCTGCAACCTGCTCATTGATGTGGAGGAGTGGGGGCAGGTGGTCATCATCAACATGCTGACCCGCTACGCACGCACCCAGTTCCTCAGCCCCAACCAGAATGTGAGTGTGGGTGCCTCGGGGTGCCCTGAGAGCCACAGGGAGGTGGGGTGAAGGAGAGGTGCTGCTGGGGGCTGCAAGGTGTCCCACCTGCTGTTAGGAGTCCTTACTGGAGGAAAGTGCTGAGAAGGCTTTCTACGGCTCCGAGGATGAGGACGCCAAGGATGCCAAGGCAGAGGCAGCCTCACTGGCCAAGCGCAAGCCCTATGTCATGGACCCCGACCATCGCCTGCTCCTGCGCAACACCAAGCCCCTGCTGCAGAGCCGCAATGCCGCGGTGAGCCCCCTGCCCCAGCCCTTTCCATCTCTGGAGGCCACCGGCGGTGTCCATCAGCCTGGGCTCGTGACGTCCCCACTGGCCAAGGAGCCACCAGGGTGCCCAGGATGGGCATCCCCAGGGATGGGCTTCCTCTGGGTGCTGCCGGGGGGATCTTGGGGGACACAGCCATCCCTTGGGGTGTCCCCACACCCACCAGATGATGCTTGAGTGTGTCCCCACAGGTGGTGATGGCCGTGGCGCAACTTTACTTCCACTTGGCACCCAAGGCGGAGGTTGGTGTCATTGCCAAGGCGCTGGTGCGGCTCCTGCGGAGTCACAGGTCTGTGGCACCTGGGTTGTGGTGGTCTCCTACCCTGCCACCCTGGTTGATGGGACCCATGGGGAGCCCCAAGACCGGGGGAGAGACCCCAAAAAAGTCACGGTTGGGTTGGGGTGAACTGCCAAAAAAGAGGGCTTTTTTGGCTGAGCCCAGTCCAGACACATGGTGGCACCAGCCTGGTGGTGGGTCCTGCCCCATCTTCACAGGGACCTGCTGGGGAGGTCCAGCCTGCCCGCTGATGGTTGTGCCCTCTTTGTTTCCACAGTGAGGTGCAGTATGTTGTGCTGCAGAATGTGGCCACCATGTCCATCAAACGGCGGGTAAGTCTTGGACTCAGTGTGGGAGGAATTGACCCTGTTGACTCAAGAGCAGAATGAGGGCTAGCCAGCAGGGTCACCAGGGCCAGCTGCCTGCAGGTGGCCTTGCCAAAGTGGGGGACAGGGATGGCACTAAAACCGCTGGCTCTGAATGCAGGGGATGTTTGAGCCCTACCTGAAGAGCTTCTACATCCGCTCCACAGACCCCACGCAGATCAAGATCCTCAAGGTGAGCTGGAAACACCCAGCAGAACCCATCACTGGTGGCTTTGGAGCTTCATGGTACCCTTTCCTGTGGGGCAGCTGTCCTCTGTGCCCTGGGGACAGGAGGACAGCAAGGACCCTGTGCCCTGGCACCATGTCCCCATGCTGCCTCTCTCTTCCTCTTTCCCGCAGCTGGAGGTCCTCACCAACCTGGCCAATGAGACCAACATCTCCACCATCCTGCGGGAGTTTCAGGTACGCCATGGCCATACTGAGGCCACCGGGGTGGCTCTGGGTGACAGAACACCACCATTGAGGGGACAGAGGAGAGCCCCACCAGGAAGAGTAGGCTGAGGCCACCCCAACCCCACCCCAACTCCAAAGAGCCCCAATGTGTGACCACCACAAAGGGGGGTGGCCAGCACTGGCATGTGGGTGACATGTCATGTGTGTCCCCCATGCCTGTGCAGACCTACATCCGCAGCATGGACAAGGACTTTGTGGCAGCCACCATCCAAGCCATTGGGCGCTGTGCCACCAACATCGGAAAGGTGCGGGACACCTGCCTCAATGGCCTGGTCCAGCTCCTCTCCAACCGGGACGGTGAGTGCACGCGGTGGGGGTGAGATGGGGGCTCCAGCGCTCTCGGGGCAGGACCTCACTGGGGCCGGGTCTCTGCCCGCAGAGCTGGTAGTGGCCGAATCCGTGGTGGTCATCAAAAAGCTGCTGCAGATGCAGCCGGCCCAGCACAGTGAGATCATCAAGCACATGGCCAAGCTCACCGACAACATCCAGGTGGGTGGGGGCATTGCATGGCCCACAGGACCAGGGGAGTGGCAGCGGTGCCATGTGCCCGGGGGCATTTTGCAGGTGCCGATGGCACGGGCCAGCATCTTGTGGCTCATCGGTGAGTACTGTGAGCATGTGCCCAAGATCGCGCCTGATGTGCTGCGCAAGATGGCCAAGTCCTTTACCAACGAGGAGGACATCGTCAAGTTGCAGGTCATCAATCTGGCAGCTAAGCTCTACCTGACCAACTCCAAGCAGGTATTGGGGATGTGGCCCAATGACATGCCTCAGTTTCCCCACTGGGGAGGGAGAGGCTGGCCCTGAGTATGTCCTCTGGCACAGAGCAAGCTGCTGACCCAGTACGTCCTCAACTTGGCCAAGTATGACCAGAATTACGACATCCGTGACCGGGCTCGCTTCATCCGCCAGCTTATCGTGCCCACTGAGAAGAGCGGGGCCCTCAACAAGTATGCCAAGAAGCTCTTCCTGGCCCAAAAACCTGCTCCCATCTTGGAGTCCTCCTTCAAAGGTACCGACCCCGGGTCACAGGGCATGGGGACACAGGGCCAGCTGTCACCATGGTGCTGCATGGCTGTGCCTGAGCTGCTGCCACCTCTCACTTTGCTGTAGATCGGGACCATTTCCAGCTGGGCTCCTTGTCCCACCTGCTCAACACCAAGGCTGTGGGCTACCAGGAGCTGCCAGACTGGCCAGATGAAGCCCCTGACCCCTCTGTGAGGAACGTGGAGGTGCGTGGAGCACCTCAGGGTGCTCACGTGCATGGCAGGGCTAAGGTGGGGGCATCGTCTCAAGGTCGTGAAGGTGCCCAGGTGCTGCCCAGCTGCCCCATGTCCCCTCTCTGGGGCCTACACACCTGCTTGGGGACAGGAGCAGGGCAAGCACTGCTGTTTGGGCCCCCACCCATGGGTGATGGCCCCACTCCATCAACACTGTTCCAGCAGGTTCCTGAGTGGACCAAGTGCACCAGCCGGGAGAAGAGGAAGGAGAAGGTGGAGAAACCTTTCTACTCCGACTCGGAGGGCGAGTCAGGGCCCACGGAGTCAGCGGACAGTGGTGAGGACCTGGTGACACAGAAGGGCATGGGGCAGGGGCCACCACGATGGGGCATGGGGCAGGAGCTACCATGATGGGGCATCAGACAAGGGACACCATGGGGGGGCACAAGGCAGAGGCCACCATGGTGGGGCATCAGGCAGGGGACACTGCAGTGGGGACATCCCATCGTGGTGGGGACGTGGCAGGGGACATGGAGGCATGTGGTAGGGGGATATGGGGACACAGTGGGGGGAAGCAGGGATGTAGTGGGGATTCTGGGGATGCAGCAGGAAGATGCATGGTGGGCATGCAGTGGAGGGATGCGGGGATGCAGTGGGAGGGTGTGGGGATGCAGTGGGAGGATACAGGAGTGCAGTGGGAGAGATGCAGCAGGATGCAGAGGGAGGCAGTGGATGTGGAGATGCAGTAGAGGATTGAAGTGCAGTGAGGGAGGCACAGGGATGCAGCAGGAATGCAGTGGGGAGGCAACAGCAGGTGTGGGAACGCAGAGGGATGCAGTGGGAGGATGGGATGCAGTGGGATGCAGCAGGGAGTCATGGAGGGGACGCAGCAGCAGGGCTGAGCTGTGACCACCCCACAGAGCCCGAGTCTGTCAGTGAGGAGAGCGGCAGCAGCAGCAGCTCCAGCAGCTCCAGCTCTGGCAGCGAGGAGGAGGATGAAGATGAGGAGGAAGGCAGCGGGGAGCAGTCAGAGGACAAGGAGGAGGAAGAGGAGAAGAGGCTGAAGAGGAAGGAGAAGGAAGGCTCCCAGAAGGCAGCCTCAGGGAGCACGGGCAGGTACCCCCTGGGAAGGTGGACAGTCCCTGGCTAAACCCCCACCCCAGCCCCCCCTGAGCTGGGCTGTCCCTGCAGCCTCAGTGAGGAAGAGGAGGAGGAGGAGGGGGCAAAGAAGGCCAAGAAGAAGAAGGCTCCGCAGGGGAGGAAGGGCCATGCTGAGACCTCGTCAGAAGAGGCCAGTGCCTCTGAGAGCAGCTCCTCAGGCTCCGACTATGGGTCTGAGACAGAGGCCAAGCAGAGGAAGGCGGTGAGGGCCGGGCTGAGCTGGGGGGCAGTGTGGAGACCCCCAGGTCCCCCACTCACCCCCCTCCCCATCTCTCTGTCCCCACCAGGGCTGGCCCCAAGGAGATCTCCCTGCTCGACCTGGATGACTGTGAGTGGCTGCCCAGGGCAGGCAGGGGATGGCCGTTGTGGGGGTGCTGGGGAAACTGAGGCACGGGAATTCACCCCGGTGGGGTCAGGGCCCCGCAGGACCTTTGGGACTTGCTGAGCAGGGATGGGGATGGGTGGGGTGAGCGGTCCTTGTCCCCAGAGGCTGGCTGTGGGACAGGTGGCTGAGTCCCTGTTGGCGCTGTGCCCATGAGACTGTTGTGCCCACGCAGTTGTGCCTACTGGGTTGTCCCCATGCAGGTGTGCCACCAGGGCTGGCCCATGGGGCTATGCCACTGGGATTGTCCCCATGGAGCTGTGGCTCGTCAGAGCTCTGTTAACCTTTTTGTCCCCACCCCGCAGTCACCCCGCCTCCTCCCCAGCCCATCCCCTCCAGCAGCATCGTCTCCACCAGCCTGGTGACTGACCTGGAGGGCCTCACGCTCACCGATACCTCCCTGGCACCCGCCGTAAGTGTCCCCCACACCCATCCTGGGGGTTCTCGGGACTCCTGCCTCCAGCAAGGGCCGCAGGGAATGGGTGGGCAGCCCACACCGGTCCCTCGGTCCCTCGCAGCTGCTGAGCCCAGCGTTTGGTGCGGTGAGGACCTACGAGCTGCTGCACCGCATGGCGGGTGAGGGGCTCTCGGTCGAGTACTGCTTCAGCCGCCGACCCTTCCCGGGGGACCCCCACATGGTGGCCGTCCAGATCCAGATCTCCAACAACACTGATGCTGAGGTGAAGAGCCTGCGGGTCAGCGAGCCCAAGCCGCTCTCCGGCATGCGGATCCAGGAGTTCCCTGAGATTGGTATGGCACAGCATGGCACGCATGGCCATGATGCTGCGAGGGGGGACGGGGACAGGGATTGGCTGGTGGAGGGGACATTGCACACGGTGGCAGCCCTGTGGTTTCAGAGCGTCTGGCACCTGGGGACACGGTCAGCGTGGTGATGGGCATCGACTTTTGTGACTCCACCCAGGCAGCCAACTTCCAGCTGTGGTGAGCACCCGGTGGTGGGCAGCGGGCAGGAGAGGACGGGTGTCCCAGGGAATGGGGGCAGTGTGGGGTGCTCCAGGGATGGGGGACAGGAGGGCAAGACATGGGTGCCCTAGGGGATGGGGAAAGTGGGATGGGCACTGACATCCCCTCCAAAGGACATGGAGCAGCAGGGGACAAGTGACAGCCAGACAGAGCATGGGGTACCCCAGGGGACAAGGGACAGCAGGACACAGTATGGGGTGCCCTAGAGCACTGAAGACAGCCAGACAGGCACCAACATCCTTCCAGAGGATGGAGAATGGGGTGCCCCAGGGGACCTCCAGGGGATTGGGGACACCAGGATAGACACCAGAGTCCTTCCAGGGAAGGGGGGACAGTGAGGTGGGCATGGGGTGGTCAGGGGATAGCAGGAAAGGCACTGGGCTCCCTGCAGGGGACAGGGAGGAGGAGCAGCCCTAGGTCCAGCCTGACAGGTTCCTCCTATTCCTGAGTCTTTTGTGCCTCAGTTTCCCTCCAGCCCATGGCAGGGACAGGAAGTGGGACACTGGGGGGGACACACACACATTTTGAGCATGTGCCCCCCTCACCCACCTGTCTCCCCAGCACCCACACCCGCCACTTCTACGTCTCCATCCAGCCACCCGTGGGGGAGCTCATGGCCCCTGTCTTCATGAGCGAGAACGAGTTCAAGAAGGAGCAGGGTGAGTGGGGGACAGGGACGGGGACAGGGCGGTGCATGGATACCCACTACCCTAGTGCCAATGCTCACCCCCCATTTTGTCCCCTCTGCCGCCCTTGCCGTGGCCCTAGAGCACCTCGCGCGGCTGGGCGAGGGTAAGTGGCCGCTCGGCAGGCCCCTAGACTAGCTCCACTCCCCTCATCCCCCTCCTGTGCCCCGCAGCCTGTGGGTTGGGGTGACCATCCTGGCGCCAGTGGGGCCCCACCAGGTCTCTGCACAGAGCGGAGGGCTCATGCCACCCCTGGCACTTCCAGCCACCATGTCTGGTGAGAGATGGGGACACCCTGTCCTCACGTCCCTGTGCTCCTGAAACAGCACCCTGGTCCTGTGGATGGGGGTCTGTGCTGAGCAGCAGGTGCTCAGTGTCCTGCAGCACCCATCCCCATCACTGCTCATCACTGGAGGAGCCCATTCCGAGGGATGTGGCTGCTGCCATCCGGCCAGGATGCAGGGACAAGCCCAGGAAGGGTTGTGGAAGAAAGATTTTCCTGAATCCATCTCTGCTGGGCTGGAGAGGAGCAATCAGGGCAGCCAGTTCAGGATATTGTGGGTGACCCAAATGCAGGGTGCTGGCAGCTGGAGGGGCTTGGTTTGGGGATGGAAAAACAAGTCCCAGCAGGGACGTGGCGGCTGGGTGCGTGGTCAGAGACAGGCAGGTTCCTCTGCTGCCTGCTCCAGGGAAGCTGATGGGCATGAGCGAGATCACGGAGAAGGTGACACTGCCTGAGAAATGCCGGAGCGACCACGCCATCGTCCAGCAAGTGACCTCGGCTGCCAATGTGGGCCGTGTGCCCTGTGGTGCCGACAACGAGTACAGGTAGCCAGACCCCTACAGCAGGGCCAGGCAGGTGCTGTGTCACCTCTTCATTCCCACCTGAATCACAGTGGGAACACTTGAGGACAAGGAGCCTGTGTGAACCCACATGTGACGGTGGCCATTGGTGGCAGATGCCTCCCTGGTCCCTGCTGGATCATCCTGGGGGACGGGAGGGTGACATGAGGACATCTCGCCCTGAAGCCCCATGTTTGCCCGTGGCCAGGTTCGCAGCCAAGACAGTGACAAGCGGGAGCCTGGTGCTCATCACCCTGGAGCGCCGGGAGGGTGCTGCGGCCCAGCTGATCGTCAACAGCGAGAAGATGGTTATTGGCACCATGCTGGTGAAGGACATCGTCCAGGCCCTGGCGCAGTGACAGCTGGGTCCCACCACACCCGCAGACCCGCCCTCACACTCCACTCCCCAAAACGCTCTCTGCCCCGATTTCTGCTGGGTTATTCCCTGCCCCAATCCCCAGACGGGCAGCAGGCAGCGACCCCTGGGCCAGCTTCACCACTGGGAGGAAAGGGCGGGACAGGGTGGATGGGCTGCAGGGCGACGTCACGCTCAGAGGGGCGCCAGGGGCTCCAGCGCCCTGAGGAACACAGCGTGCCTCCAGCCCTTCGCCACTGTCACCTAGTGTAACCCCTATTTATTATGTCCAGGATCTCCCAATAAAGCTCTTCCTGAACCTGCACCCTTCCCCTCCTCTGCTCTATGTGCACAGTGGCCAGATCAGCCCCAAACTGCCCCCACGTTGGGCTCTGCCAGCCTCTCCACAGCAACATCAGGGGACCAGCCACCCCTTAGGCAACCAGGAATGGCACTCCTTGAATCAGCTGCCTGCTGGCTCTTGGAGAAAACTCGGCACTGACAGGGTGGGGGTAAAGCTCCCTGGGACTTGGAAGAGGGCAGGAAGTCTTCCATCCTGACTAGGGATCTGAGGAGTCCTGGGAGGTTTCCAGCTATTTATTCAAAGCAGAATTGCTCGTGCTTTTACCACAGAAATACCTGCTACGTCAGGGCCAGGTCTATTTTGCAGTGTCACTGGAGGGATTCCTGGGGCCAGCTCTGGGAGGCTTTTCATCTCCAAACTGGAAAAAAAAAAAAAACAAAAACACAAGGAAATTTGACTCTTTATCAAGATCTCTCCTCCCAGCACGGGTTGGGTGGGATTTAAGAGAGCCCTGGCTCTCCCCTTCCAAGGCTGCAGCCCAGCAGGGAGCCAGGCCCAGCAGTGGAGGGAGAGGATGAGCAAAGGGCGAACGGGAAGGTCTGAACCCCGAATTCCTTCAACTCCAACCCCTCCTGCTGCTGCAAAAAGGGTGAGGAGCTTTCTGCTTTTTTTCCAGCACATGGGTAGGAGATGGGATAAAATCACCTCTGTGTTTTTTGACGGGTAAGGAAACGCTGGCCAGAGCTGCAGCACCACCAACCACTGGGCATCAAGCGTTTGCTCCTGCAGGGAAAACCCATTTCCACAAGGACCCGAGACTGGCCCCGGGCCTTGGCTGAGGCCGGGAGGCGGCTGCCATACCAGTCCATTCCTGAAGGAGGGAATGGGCTGTTTTAACCCCTTGGGGGTCCCGCTCCCCTCACACGGGGCACAGCGAGCACTCCGGCCTGCGCACAGAGAGGTGCCCGCGCTGAGACGGCCCGAGAGGGGGCCAAGCCGCTGCCAGGCGTCGTGAGGAGCTGGAGAGGCGCCGCTCAGAGCGGGAAACGGCGGGCACCCCCCACCCC
>NW_020799112.1:756626-789288 GCF_003259725.1 Athene cunicularia | reverse complement strand
CTCAGGGCCAGCCTCTCCCTCCCCAGTGGGGAAACTGAGGCATGTCATTGGGCCACATCCCCAATACCTGCTTGGAGTTGGTCAGGTAGAGCTTAGCTGCCAGATTGATGACCTGCAACTTGACGATGTCCTCCTCGTTGGTAAAGGACTTGGCCATCTTGCGCAGCACATCAGGCGCGATCTTGGGCACATGCTCACAGTACTCACCGATGAGCCACAAGATGCTGGCCCGTGCCATCGGCACCTGCAAAATGCCCCCGGGCACATGGCACCGCTGCCACTCCCCTGGTCCTGTGGGCCATGCAATGCCCCCACCCACCTGGATGTTGTCGGTGAGCTTGGCCATGTGCTTGATGATCTCACTGTGCTGGGCCGGCTGCATCTGCAGCAGCTTTTTGATGACCACCACGGATTCGGCCACTACCAGCTCTGCGGGCAGAGACCCGGCCCCAGTGAGGTCCTGCCCCGAGAGCGCTGGAGCCCCCATCTCACCCCCACCGCGTGCACTCACCGTCCCGGTTGGAGAGGAGCTGGACCAGGCCATTGAGGCAGGTGTCCCGCACCTTTCCGATGTTGGTGGCACAGCGCCCAATGGCTTGGATGGTGGCTGCCACAAAGTCCTTGTCCATGCTGCGGATGTAGGTCTGCACAGGCATGGGGGACACACATGACATGTCACCCACATGCCAGTGCTGGCCACCCCCCTTTGTGGTGGTCACACATTGGCGGCGCGCGGCGGTAGGTGACGGGGAGGAGGAGGGGGCAGGGGGGGAAGCCGCGCTGAGGCGGTTTCCCGCCTTTTCTCGGTGTGTGGCGGCGGAGCGGGGACGGGATCCCCTCCTCCCCTCAGGGTCCTGGCCTCGGGGGGGCCCCGAGCGCGGAGCTTAGCCCTCTCTCGGCACCCCCCCTTCTCCCACATGAGGCTGGACCCTGTTGCTAAGTGAAGTCCGGAGGCCCGGTGGCTGCCCCCGAGGGAACAGGGCGCTCTGAGGGAGCCCCACTTCAGGGAACTCATCATCTGGGCTGTGCTTCCTTCAGGGACGGAGCCACTGCTGCAGGAAGCTCAGTGGTCCTAGTGCAGTGATGAAGCAGTGCCTGTGGGTGCCCTCATCCCTGGTTATTTGGGGGGTGAAGTTGATCTGGAGGTGCCGAGTTCTGGTTCATGGTGGTGGGGTGTGTTTAGGCTTGACTGGGTACTCATGGTCTTGTCTGGTAGCAAGTGGCAGTAGTTGAGTGCTTCTAAACTTTTTTGGTGTACAAAGTGAAGGGAGCTGCTATTTTACTCTTAAACCAGGTGACTGCAAGCTCCCTGTAGCCAAGACTGGCTTTTGTTAGTGACCCAGGAGACTTAGTCCCTAACTATGCTATATGGGCAAAGGCAAGAGACAAGTCTGGAAAACAAGTTCTTTTACCCTTCAGTATTCCCCAGCTAAAACCAATTAGTGCTCTTTACTGCTGCTTTCATGACTGGCTAGCCATGTGTCCTAGCACCTGGAGCATTGGTGAGGGGCTCCATTAGAGTGGTGCAAGGGGTGGGTATTTTGTTTTGTGAGCAGCTGCAGGATCCTGTTGCTTTGCTGCAGTTTATCTCAACTGGAACAAGCTCCCTAAACCAATTAAAAAACCTTATTCTGCCTTGATAATATGCTCAAACAGGCTGCTGTGATATTGCTTGTTTCCAAAGCTGCTTGAGTGATAGCTTCAAAATGTTTTGTTTAAAAAAAAAAAAAAAAAAAAAAAAAGTAGGTGCCTTGACAGGGAAACTTCTTTAAAAGCACGAGTTTGGGCAAAATTGCTATTCTGAAGTCAGTGCTCCCCTGTAAAATAACATCAAAATCCCTTCCAGTTTTGATTCCAGCTAGGTGTATTCAAGACCCTCTCCACACAGTAAACCCTGGGTGAGCTGCTTAAGCTCAGCCTTGCTCATGGTGAGAGCTAATGCTGTTTGGGATAAGTTGGGTGTGTGACCTTGTTGCTTTGTTAGTGGTGTTACTTGGTAGGAACAGTTACACCAATACAGTACTTTACATTGTTGTAGCTGACTTCAGCCTGGGAAGCAAAACATACCAGCAAAAAACAACTTTGAGCTGCCTTTTGATCAAAGCCTGGAGCCACCTTCTCTTGAGTCTGACACCTTTTTAACAGCATCTTCAATTTTGTCTCAGGATTCAAGGCCCTCTTGGTTGTAGCTACAGTGCTGAGAACCCCTTCAGGCATTGGCATGGTGCTGCCCCAGTGGGATTTCTGCAAAGGATGTAAAAAGCAAAGGCTGAATTGTAGCTGAGGTGGATGAGCCTTGTCTGCTCCATAGTGTCCCCAGGAGCTAATGCACATCTTGGCCATAGTGGCAGCTGGGCTGTGTTTAATGACTTCCCTAAGGATTAGGGTATCCTAATCCTGTGCCAGTGCTGTTGTGATGCTGCAGGTTCTGCCTAGTCCTGGGATTTCATTATCTGTAGGTTCCTGCAGGTGTGTCTGTCTCAGGGCTGTCGAGGTGCCTTTATTTCCACTTATCTTGGACATCTTTGGTGGCTATTCCCGCACAAGTGCGTGTTGTTCCTCTGACTGAGGTGCTGCAGGTTGTGCGTGTGTCTCTGGAGTGGGACATCCTGCAGGTAAACTGCTGGCTGCAGACATGAGGTTTGCTGGGGCTGATGGGATGGAAACTCCAGAGACCTGACAGCTGCTGTGCTTCAGCTGCTGGCTTCTCAATGCAGAGCTGGCAAACAAGAGCTCTCTACTAAGGCTCACTGGTTGTCTTTCTGCTACTCTGAGTGGAAACTCCTCCTCATGATATCAAATCAAGCCTGGTACTCCTTTTCTCACTCTGGTGTGTTTTGTTTGTTTGGAGTGTTGGAGGTGTCTGGAGCTGGATTGTGCCCTCCTTGAGACTTCAGAGCATGCTGGGGATGTATCTTCGTGCTTGGACATGGGGTTTTGGCTAAGGGTTTCACTGAGCCAGGATATGATGGTCTGTACTCCTGTCTGAGTTTCACCTTGCAGTGTCTTTGTGTGCAATGCTTCATGGGTCTGTGTTCCAGATCTACCACAGTGATTTAACCTGAAGCATCTAAATTGTTTGCTCTGTGGCACTGTGTGCCTGCTGCAGGGAACTGAATTGCCTTTTTCATTTGTTTCTGATCGAGGAAGGTCCCTAGAAGTTCTCAGCCTTAAATGGAGCCTGGGTGTCTCACCAGGCATCAGGAAAGGCTGGTTGACTCCTGATGACTTTAAATGACCTGTTAGCTGGATTGTGCTTCTGTATCGATTTGTTCATCCAGTGGCTGCACTGATAAAATGGTGTGTCGTCCTCTGGATTGGCACTGTGTGCTGCAGCAGGTGGAACCGGCTGAGAACGGCCATTGTTGGGTCACTGGTTACGCCCCAGTGTTTCACACTGTGGTTACTGTTGGCGCCTGCAGAAGAAGGACCCACCAGTGCTCCTGGACTGGTGCCTCGGTGGAAGCAGAGGGGAGAACTTCCAGAGAAGCCTGAACAGGCAGTATGTGTTTAACTGTTGCAAAATTCTTTGCAATGGAGCACTGAAAGCTAATCCTAGCTGGGCTCGAGTGCTTCTTGGCTTGGGGATGTGAGAGCGGAGCAGGTTCTGGAGGATGCGGCCTCAGGCATGGTATTTCCCTGTGCTTTGGTATTTACTCTGAGACTAAAAGATATGGGCGTGTTCTCCAGCTACATGTTTGCAAACTCTTTCCACTGGACTATCCAGGCTGCTGAAGTGTTTGGGCGCAGTGTGCTTTGGAGACCTGTAGAGCTCTTCTCAAAGGAGTATCTCTGACATAGGGAAGGTGAGCTTTACTGGAGGAAGGTATAGACATGAGCTGCTTCCTACAAGGGGTTGGATGCCAGCTCCTGTATCCAGGATGCTTGCAGTATCTTTAGGATATCCTTGACAGTCTTAAGGTTAAAAGCTCTGTAAGTGGAAGGAGTTTTTGTGGAAATGCTTGGCTATACTCTTACTGTTTTTCAGTTTTCTTGTTTCCTTGTTTATAGCAGGACTGGTGCTGCCAGCTGTGGGAAGCATCAGATACTAAATGAGCAGGAACGGGTCAGGTGTTTGGTTGCTGCTTGAGTTTTTTTGTCTTGCTAGCACAAACTCCTAGGGAAAAGCTTTTTCCTCCTGTTGTAAGTGGTTCTTTAGCAGTAACAGGAGTAGAATATAGAGTTTCACACTTGTGCCAAAGCAGCCTGATGTGGCGCTTCTTTTTATTAAAGATGACTGGCAATACTTTCTTAAACTGAGCTTCTGTACTCAGCTGCTTTTTATAAAGATGACTTAAAGCTTGCTCTGCCTGTTTCCCCTTGCCTGAAGCTTGCTTTCAACCCTACCTGTTTTAGTCTTGGCTTGTAAATGCTCCTGCATTGTGCCTGTAGAACCCCAGGACCTTATGTGGGGGTGGGCTGAGCCTTTTATAAACAAAGATCCGGGACCCCAGCGCTGAGTAGATGCCAATAGCTTTAAACAGGCTGAAATCTTGAGTTGATTGTTCAGGTCCTGCCTGGAGGTGTTGTGCAAGTTGACAACTCAGTAGCCTGTTCCTGCTGCTTCCAGGACAGTTTCCCTTGCTTTTAGCTAAATGGTGGGGGGGAAGCTGTCATGTGTGGAGAAAACCATTGGTTCATATGTTGCAGCAATAAAACTGCTCCTAATGACAAGGTGAGGGGTGAAATGCAAGTCCCCTGCTCCTGCTGGGATAAAGTTCCTGTGTCTGTGTGAAATTCAGTTTAGGCCTGCCTCCTGCCACAGGCCACATACTGGAAAGATCAGTAAGGGATGACTTGAAAGTAAAACCAGCTTGGTGCTCCAGGCCTGCTAGTGAGTGAAGCAGGGGGGGGTACTGTGGGGGAAGTCAGGCCCAAAGCTCTTGTGGGAATGCATCCAAAAGGTAGATGTATTAAATGTCTCCTTGACAAGTACAAATGGCCCAATTTAGAGCTATAGGCTTCTGTGTCCTAGAGTAGCAGGGGTTGTTTGCCAGCCTTGCTGCAATTCAGTCTTTGAATCTGGCTCTAACTTGATTTGCTTAATGGCAAGGATTCTTCTCTGAAGGCCAAGACTGGCAAGGTTGTGCCTTCCTGCTCTTTTCTTTAATGTGGGTCTTAATTGATAGCAATACCGTTTGCTCAGCATGTTCAGGAACAGAGTTCTGCTGCAGTGGCTTTTGGGTGGCAGGAAGACCTGCCCTCAGCCCAGAAATGCTGGTTAGAGATTAAGTTTAGTGGTTTCCAGATTGGCAGAGGCTTGAATGTTGTGCAGCTGCATCAAAACAAGCCTGGATGTGAAAGTGGCTTGCAAGCAGAGCTGGGAGAATCTCAGCTGCTCCTGCCAGTTCTCTGGACCTCCACCAGGAAGCAGGAGAGATTTGAACTTTTTTCATGCAGAGGAAGCTTTACAAGACCTTTGGCTTGTTTAAAGTCGTCTCTGGTCCCAAAACCTTGATTCTGGTAAATCAATGCCTGTGGAGTGCTGTGCTAGAGCAGAGTTGGTTTGGGGTAACCTCCCTTTCTAGCCAGGAGTTGCTGCCTAAAGGAAAGATCAGGATTTAATTCTATGCCTTTCTGAGGGTGACCTCAGGATTTGGGGCTCTGATTAGCTGGGAAGCCATGTTTTTTCTGCAAGTCTGTTTCTGAAGTGATTGTGTGGCTGCTGAGTCGAGCTGTTCCAAGCTCCCAACCATGGGTGGTGAGGTGAGCCTTACTCCCTTCTGCTGTGTACAGGAGGTTTCTCATGGTGGCTGCCTTGACTATGAGCAACTCACTTGGCCCCCGGTGTCGGGAGGCTCATTCTGGGCAGAAGGTGCAATGCCCCTGTTAATCAGATCTCTGCTTTAGTCTTGTGACGTGCTGGAGAAAAGCAGCAGGGAGCTTGTGTTAGCAACCGAAGTGGTTGGGTGCTGTGGCTGTTAGTCTAAAGCTTGTCCCAACTGTGGGGTGCTGGTACCTGTTTGTGACTAGGGCAGTCCTGGTTTGATGTGCTGTGCTGACAAATCGTTGACCCATTTGCTGAACTGTTTCTTAAATGCCAAGAACTGTACTTGAGTGTTGCTAAGACCTGGAGCTAAAGCTAATGTGAGTATTGGAGGAAATCCAGACTTTCCACAATGTGTTGAAAGCCAAGCAGTGAGTACTAGCCTGCTTGACACTAATACTTGTTCTTTTTTACCAGAAAGAAGATACTGGGAGGAGCACAAAAGACTGCTGGGATAGCCCAGACACCCCTGCACTTTCCACTTGCAGCAATGCAGATATATTCCGCCGAATAAATGCAATGTTGGACAACTCATTGGATTTCAGTGGAGTCTGCACCACGCCTGTCACAAAAAGCAAACGTGACATCCTGCCAGGTGATGTGTTTGGCAGGGTTCGAGGTGAGCTTGAGGATCTGGGGCTGGTGGAAGGGCAGAGTTGTGTAGTGGGACCTGGCAAATGGGTGGTGGTGGTAATCCTTGCTGTGGTAGCTGGTGATCAGAGATGCTTAGAGTGAGGATTTGTGCTGTTTTGATACCAGGGTCTTCATTTGTGTGTCTGAAATGGATAACCCAGTTGTTCCCTGGTCATGTGGGGGTGCCAGGGAAGTCTTGCTTGTCCCTGTGATGCTGTGGATCACTGTGGGCAGGACATGAGCTCTCACTGCCTGACCTGCCAGCTTCTGCTGTAGATCGTTCCAGCAGACTCCTTTACAGTCTGCCTCTCCTGGAGGCAGGATTAATTTGTTAGGTGTTAGTATGGCTGATCTGCTGCATATCTTAAATGCAAAAGAATTTTGAATGGCTGTGTTTGCTACCAGTCAGTTAGTTGCGTATTAAGGGACACCGAAGCAGTACAGGCAGGTGAGGACTTTTCTTGCAAAGCAAACTTGGGATTATGAAATCAGTGCTGCAAATTCTTGGCTCCTATAGGCTGAGGGGAGTGGGTATATTCTGCCATTTTGCACTTGATCACCTCAAAACAGAAGGCTCCAATGCCAAAGCAAAGATGTTGGATCTGATTTTATTTTTATGTAAGTGAAGGACATGCTTTTGTCACTTTACAGTAGGCAAGATCTGCTAGTAAATGTACCCGACGGACGCCTGATGTTCCTCTTGCCAGTGCACTTCTGTGCAATGGTACTTGTGCCAAGGATTTGGGCACTTGAAAGATTGCTGCTGTTCCTCCAGCCTCTGAATTATAGGGTCAATAAACACATCGGCCATTATTAGAAACAAACTGACCCTCTGGACTTGTCCCAAAACAAGGTGGGAAGTAAAGGGAAAAACTTTACCAGCTGGTGACCTTGTGGGCTCCTGTAGGCAGAGGAGCTTTCTCTGCAGTCACTTGGAGACAGGGTTGTCTTGTGCTCATGGATAATCTGATGGGTTTTAATCAAATGGCTGTAAAAAAAAAAGCTGCGAATGGGTGTCTGGGCATCCTATGGGACTGTTTGATGCTTGTGCAGTGCAACTTTGTTCTAGACTAGCAAAATGACTGCTACCAGATGACTTCCAGTGCAGCTTAATCTCCCGGGTATTTGAAGGGTTTAGCACTGTGGAGCAGGGGCTGATCTGGCCATGTGATCCTTTGCTGGCACTGCAGAAATACCAGAGGAAGTGAATCGTTTGCTTCGAGGTAGGGATCTATAGCCAGCATTGCTTGAAACGTGCCTAGTAAAATGGATATGCTGGCTACTCTGAGCATAGTGAATATTAACTAATTCAGGTCAGTGGTGTGGTTAGTGGTACATTTTTAGAGATGTGCTGTTGTACTGAGCTGTTAAAGACTTTTTTTGTCCCTTGGCACAGTGGTAGTTATCTGATTCTTGATCTGAAGTGTAAGGGAGAAATAAACCTAAGTATTTTCTTTATTTCCTTACAATGAGTTCATGAAAGTGTTGTTTCTGGCTGCCTTGTTGAAATTTTAGCTATAGCCCTTCATATTCCATTTATAATTTGGAATGGGAATGTTGCCTAATTAATTTTCAGCTTCCTTGCCAAAGTTAACTTAGTTGATAAAGCAACTGTCCCTGCCCACTAGAGCAGATCCATCCTGTGAAGATGTGGGTTAGTTTTGGTTTTAGGTCTGGGCTTAGAGGTGGCATGTCAATTTTAATTTGCAGTACTGTCTTCCAGATGATTAAAGTGCTTCTCTGAGGGACTGGGGTATTCATCTGGCAATGAAATGAACCTGCTTACTGACCTACTGCATGTAAATCTCTGCTTGGTCTGTCAGTTACTGTGGTATTTCTTGTGGATGTCTGGAGCAGAGGGTCTTGCCTGGTGTGGAGCTCCTGAGAAGTGGTGCTTTGATTGGGAACTGGGTGAATTTCCCTTCAGTGGTGTTAAACTGTGCTTGTGTTTCAGGCTATCATTGAATAACTCCTATGGAAGACCTTGTAGGACAAGTACAGTGGGACTTCGATGTAAAAAAGGAGGCTTCCTCTGGCAAGTGTTACTTCTGCTGCAGGGCAACCAGAGTTGTGCTTTTTGGGACATCCTAAGCAGCTTTTCTTGTTCTGGTGTAGCAGTTGAGGCCAGTCTCACATGTGAGTGCTGGTTGCTGGCACAGCCACCTGTGCAGCATGGAGTCTCTGCTCAGCATTAGTTAAGCTGACAGGAGGCTTTTAGTTTGTATCAAATCCCTTGTGCAGTGGCACAAATGCTTGTGATGGTATGAGGGCAGGGTTTTCTTGCTTCCCAAAGGATGCTAGGCACTGCTGAGTGAGGGCTAGAAAGTGGCTACCTTGGGTGCCCTGACCATTCAGGCTAATGGAAGCATGTGATCTTTTGGAAGGTGCCTCTGGGTTGTACAAGAGACTGGTCATGGGATACAACCTGAGCTACCCTGGCCAGGCCAGCAGTTATCAGCTGTAAATATGTGGATGAGTCAGCATCTGCCAGTGCATAGGCAGTTCAAAGTTATTAGTCTACTTGCAGTCCCAGTCTTGTTTTGTTAGTGTCAGTCAGGACCTCTCAGTAGGTAATGAGGGCCTGAATGCAGCAGTTCTGCAAGCTTCCTTCTGTCTCTGGATCAGAAAGGTGCATAAGCTGCTTCTGTTTAATGTGTTGCTAATGAGCATCTTCTCCATGAAGAAGTTGGCACTGTCAGCAAGGTTGTGAATCCTAGGACAGCTGTGATTTGCAAATTGGGAGGTGCTTCACACTTGGACCCTGGCCTAGGTTGTGGCTGTCTCTTGCAGAAATTCATACCTGCTGGCTCTGAGGCTGAGCAGCTGATTACTAAAATTCAGACTAGAAAGCAACTAACTGCTCCCTGTATTGGGTACATGGTCTAGAGCCTGAAGCTGACTCTGGGAGCTGTTTGCCATGCTTTGGAGTGAACAAGACAAGGCTCTGTAGGATCAGTGTCTTGCCTTCAGTAAGTCTGGCTTCTGTGTAGGTGACCAGTGGAGTAGAGACCCTTGATCCCATGTAGTGTCTTGTCACTGCTCCTAGTTAAATCACTTGTGAAGAATTTGTGAGCTTCTGATGTTGTTTCTGTGCAGGAACAACTTGTAGTTAGGCTGCATTATCATGAAACTCATAGCTTGAGCAGTCTTTATGAGCTTGGAGATACACCCTTAATGTATTAGCTCTAACAGGTGAAAGGACTGGCTTTTTACATCTTAAACTCTTTTGGTGAGAGAGCTGGGGGAAGAGATTTTTATTCCAGCAAGGGAAGTACTTGTACCTTAATCTATTCATGGTCCCTCAAGCTTTTCAATTGTCTTCCTCAGGTCAAACTAAATTTATCCTGGATTGGACTTGTGTTTAAAAAGCTCCTTTCAGCATTAAGAGGATCACACATGGCAAAGGGACAGCAGAAGTTTGTGGCCTTTCACTAATGCTATTGGGGAAACACGTGTGGAGACACCTTACTTGATGAAATGAGGTGCACAGCAAGGTGGTACTGAGAAGAGATCAGTACAGCAGCAGGCTGAGCAGTGTGAGAGAACGAGCTTATTCAGCAGTCCTGGCTCTGACACAGTTGGAGAGTTATCCAGATCTGGGCAGAGCTGTGTGACAGAAGGGACTGCCACTGGAGATTTAGCTTGCCATACCTAATGTTAAATCTCTGTAAAGATCAGTTTGCAGTTAATGATAATCCTTGGTGAACTTAGTTGCCCTGTCAAAACGATCTGAGTTGTCAGGCCCAGCCTGATGACTGCAGTGGTTCATGGGTGCTTGCTCCAGGAGTTCCCCAACCTAGGCATAGGTTGCTAGCCCAAACTGAAGGAGACAGTGCAACAGTGTGGTGAAAACTGTAATTGTAGAACCTGTCTGGTAGCTTCTGGGGCAGGATTGGATGGTGCTTCAGAACACCTGCCTTTCAGGCTGATTTACTCCTCTGAAGAACGGCAAAACTTCCTCAGCAAGGTTGAGTGTAGTGCAGACATTAAGCTTTAGAGGCTTTTAGTGTGGTGTTGGGAGATGGGAGAGAGAATGTGGCCTTGATAGAGGCAGTAGTCACCATGTCCTACCAGCTCAACTCCTGCCAGTGCTGCTGGAGTGCAGCCTGTCCTTGGGCAACTGCTTCACAGGGAACGTGATTCTCAGCTCCCAAATTTAAAGCTGATCTTCATGTTCATCACCAGTCTGAATAAGAATGTGAGCAAAGCCAGTTTCTTAAGGTAGCAGGTGGTTTGTTTGCCAGGCTTTAAAGCTGGGCCTTGCTGGGTGGAAGGTCCTGCTACCAGCTTTGGTTAAAAAACCTAAACCAGCTTTTGAAATCATCATCCTGTTCTGTAGGCACAACTTGCAGCTTAAGTAGTGAGTAAAGCTCCCTCTTCAGCTCTTGCATGCTCGTTTACTCACCTAAGCTGACTGGCTTCAACTGAAGGCAATGCTGACTTAAAACAAATGGATTTAAAAGGATTTTAGGTACCCCAAATATCCCAGCAGCATTGATTTCTTTAAGCTCTGCTCATTTAACTGAGACAAAGCAGCCATTATTTTGCTGCAAGTTGAGTCCATTGTGTGAAGAAGTGGGAGATGCTTAAATGACTTCCTGTGGGCGGGAGTGGCTTAAGGTGCCAAGTTCAGTGTAATGGCTGTTAGTTGTGCCCTGTCAGGTCCTAATGATTCTCAGTGGCTGCTTTATTTAAGGAAAACTGAAGCACAAATGCAAACCCAGAGTAGCTGATGACTAAACTGGCTTCCTGTTTGGTCTCAACTGCAGTCAATTAATGACCTATCACTTGTTTAGCCACCCTAAAAGTCCTCTCCGGTATTATAATGTAAATTCCTCTGTTCTTAACTGCCCTGCAGCCATGAGGAAACATGCCAGACAGTGCTAGGTGCAGCTGACCAGGTGTGTGTGGTCTTGGATGAGGGGACAAAATGCTCTAAGATGGAGAGACTAAAAATGTAGTGCTGCTTGCTTGGAGTTCCTGGGGTTAACAGGGTGCTTGAGGCACAGCAAAGCTGTTAGCAGGAGCTCACCTGGAGCTTGTCCCACTAATTGTTATATGACAGGTATATGCATCCAGAATAGTGAAATTCAACGCCTGTGCCCCTGCACCTACTGCCTTTGGTTTTGGCCTTTATATTTCAAGTGTTAACAGATCTTTGTCTCTGTGGGCACAATGCTTTTCTGTGCTGGAAGGTAGTTCTAGTAAATTGATTTCTTCATCACATCTGCAAATGGGAGCATTTCATGGTGTTCTGCAGAGAGCTGGGACTTGGCCTTGAGCTGTTGCACTGCAGCTGTTGCAAATTGGATGGTATTGCTGAAGAACCAGCAGGTTTCCTGATGTACTCTGTCATTCTGGCTTTGGTGCTGTAATCCTGTGGCAGTCTCTCACTATTACTTTGGAAGAGGTATATAGAGCAGCAAGACTAGTTGCAATGCCCTCTGTTAGTTCCTTAAATAGTTGCTTGCCAGCTGTTCAAGTGTTTGTGGTTGTTGGAATAAGGCAGACTCCTTCATCTGTCTGTGAAACAGGTCATGCGGCAGCAAATGTCTCTACTTGAGGAATTTTTCAGATTACAGGGAAGATGCTTAGTTATGTATCAGGAAAACCTCCTGTAACTAGTAGGTTTATGCCTAACAAGCTTTCCTAAGCCCCTGATGATCCCCAGTGTACCTTAGGAATACAGTTGGCTCATCTTCTAAAAGCTTTCACATTTGTGCAAAATGTATTTGAGAAGCTTAACTTTCAGGGATGCAACTCCTAGCCTTTAAAACTGGAGATGTAAAGAGGTGTGAGGCAAACCAATGGTTTTGCTGTGAGCTGCCTTCACATTTGTGATCCCAGGGCTGCAGAAATGCTGGCCTTGTCCCTTGCTTCTCCAGATTTGGTTTGGAAGTTCAGCCTTGGTCAGAGCTCTAGTCAACAAGGTAGGTTGCACACAGAGGTGAGTCCGGTTCTGTCAGTGAACAGCACTTACATCTGATTTGTCCTTATGCTTCCCCTGCTCTATACACTTCAGCCTTTTTTTGTAGAGGGGCCTCCCCAATGCTGAGGTTCTGTTAGAAATTACCGTGTGGGAGCAAAGGGAGACCTCTTCATGATGGCAGAGGTGGTAGGAGTGGGACCTAGCTTGCTTGGCTCATGTTTGCTTACTTATTCTGTTGCTGCCTTTATCTGGATTTTTCTCAGTTTTCAAGCTTGAAAACCCATTTGCTGGATTTTTAGCTGGCTTTGCAGTGGCCTAGGTCTGGAAGACTCAAACATCTGAGCATCATTGTGCTTGAATGAAGTGTTACCTTTCAAGACTAAGTCTGGCAAAGAGATGCTGTTGCTGTGGGATGGGGACTGAATCATGTTCAGCTCTCCCCATGCTACCTTAACCCGCCTGCCACAAACTGCCTGTGGATCACAGCTCCTGGTGCCAGTCCCTGCTTGTCTTTTCCACACAGTCTTAGGCTGTAATTTTCTAAATATTTTCCTGTTTCAAATGCCTGGTTGGTGCAGCCACGCTGCATACCAGATCAGGGGAATGAGCCAGGCTTAAAACTAACTCCCTGTGCCTTGGTTTTAACCAGATCAGCTCCCCAGCCCAGCTTCCTGTGTGGAAACTCATCTGCTAAACTGGTGTGAGGAGGGAGTGCTGGGTGGGGTCAAGTGACTGGGGCTGCAGCTTGTGTAAACTGTCTGGTCTGGCAGGGTTTAACTGCAGGTTAAGGGCTGAACTGTGTGGAGATGCTTACTTTAAGAAGCCTTTGAAATGTCTTAAATGTGGTGCTAACATCACAGCTTGCTGTCCAGGTGGTGGGGTGGAAAGTTGTTGAGCCTGTGCTGCAGTGCACCCTGGCTCCAGGGATCTCCTGGACAGACGGGAAGACATCCAGGAGAGCTGCCTGCTCTGAGACTGGCATGGGAGTGTTTTATTAAGGACTTTCTTCTCATGATGCTGTTGAAATCAAACCTAACTAGCTCAGGAGGCGGGAGCTCAGTCTCTCCCAGACGCTTGGGCATGAGCCCAGCAGAACACAGTTCCCTCTGCCAGGATGATTGGCTTCCAGTGGCAACTCCAGGGAAAAATCCAGGTTGGAAAGACTAGTGGTGGTTCTTGGGGCTTGGGAAAGTCTGCAGTGAAGCATTTGAGCTGGGTTGGGCTGTGTCAGGTTGCAAAGTGAAATTAATATTTAGTAGACATTTACTTGTGAATAACTTGAAGTTATGACTCTTTAGACTGAATTTATGTAGGAAATTAATTTTTCCTGCCCCAGTATCCTGTTAGTTTTGCCTGCCATCAACAATTGATTGCTTTGGAACAAATTTCTAGGCTCTGAATTTGAAAATAACTATGCTAGAAATCCATTTAAATTCTGTTTAAGTTGGTGTCTTTCCTTGATGACCTGTATCCATCTTTCAGCATGGCTGGGAGTGTTAAAGAAGCAGGGTTGTGCTATCTGTTTGCTTTGGATGGGAAAAGGTCTAATTAAAATATGCTGGTTTTCTAAGCAAATTCTACTCTGTGCTTACAGCAGTTATACTCATAACTGAATTGCAGGGAGGTTGTCTTTAATGTAGATTGAAGTCATCAGAAGGCAGCATAGATCTCTTGAACTTGAATCTGATTGGGTTCAATTAAACAAAACAGCTTCTTTCCTGAAAAATGTAGATAGCTAGGGAAAATGGTGCTGGATGCTGCGGAGTGAGCACTTCCTGTTGCTGATAAATTTGTTCCCTATTTTCCTTATTTCTTTAGTGGTGGGTTTCATCCAAGGTGTTGGATCCAGGTGGGATTCAAATTTTGCTCTCTGATACTGTGTCCTTGCTTCCCAGGAGATGAAGCTTGGTGGGAATTGGTCTTGAAGATGGTGTAAAACCTAGCAAGATCCTGGTCCCCAAAGGGAAGGTAGATCCCTGGCAGTAGGAGACTGGGCTAGAGCACAGCACTTCTGCATTTTCGTAAATGCAGAAATGTTACATATTCATATGGGCAAGTTATGGTTGCTGTGGGAACTGAGTTGTCTGAGCAATGTGCCTTTATCCTCTCCTCCCTACAGCTGCATTATAAATGTTTTTAGGGCCTGTCCAAAACAAGCAATCTGAAAACTATACTGTAAGAATTAATGGAGTGAAATACTCTGCTGAAGATGCAGTGTGATGCTTTCAGAGGAATATTTGATGCTGTTACAGGTGCTTGATAGTAATGTGACTGAATTGGCACTACAGCTTGTACTAGTACTACTAGGGGAGTAGAAAAAAATGTAGTGCATGCTATCCTGGTGAAGTGCTGTGGAGGAGGCTGCAGCTGGGAAGGGGGAAGGCAGCACATTGACAGCAGGTATGGTTTTAGCTCTCATCCCAGCTGTAGTGCTTCAGCCCCCTTGCTGTCATCTGGGAATGCTGGTGCTCCCCAGATTGCCATGGGGTGAAGGTGAGGGACCCACCTCTAATGGCAGCAGTGGGCTGTATCTCATGTAAGGTACCCAACTGCCACCAGCCCTTGCCAGGGCTTGGCTAGGTCACAGGCAACTGAGTGGCATGGGATGTGGCTGTGGATGTGGAAAAGCAGGCCAGGAACGCTGTCAGGCTGTCTGGGATGGCCAGTGCTGCACGTGAGGGATAACGTGACAGGCTGGAGTCACTGCAGCACCCCGCTGAAGAGCCGGGAGTGGTGTGTGTGAGGTGTACATCTGATGGCACAGTGGGAGGGTGTGGGGGCAGGGGGAGGAGGAGACAGCTGCTGCTGCTTGGTAGCTGGCTTATAAATGCCCTCTGACTCAGATTTTGGGTAACACAGCTGAGCATCTTGTGGTTTCATCAGCCCCCAGATCCCTGCATTAAACTGGAATTCTCAGACTATGAACCTGCTGTGTTTCCTTAGGCTGTTGGCACAGGCTTAAACCAAGGCAAGAATCTGGTGTCTCCAGTACCGTAGGCTTGTGAACACCCCACAGGGGAGGGGAGGGCTGGGAAAGAGGGGGGGGACAGCCAGGCAAGTGGAAGGTAAACAGGACATGAAAAATTCCTCATGTGAAATGGGTCCTGCACTCTGGCCAGTCCTCTTCCTGTACCAGCACTGATGTGCCTGCTCGGGCTGGACCCAGGATCATGGGCTTCTCTCTGGGTAGCTGTGGGGTTGAAGGTTATGCTTGTTACTCAGTGGTAAACAATGCAGAGTCAGTGAGGCACAGTGGCCAAGTTGAACCATAATAGATTATGCTAGCAGAATTGTGAAGCTTTGCATTGGGCTCTGAATTGGAGCCAGCAGCTGGAGTCTGTCCAGGACTAAAGTGTTTTTGGGTTTTGTGGGTGGAGGGAGGCGGGGACAGGAGATCTGGGTAGCACTAAAACTAACTGTCTGCTCTGTCGCTGCTGCTGCTATCATCGTTGCTGGGGGGATTGCTGCCTCGAGCCTGTCGTCTGCTGTGCCGTATTGTGGAGCCCTGCTTTTGTGCTGCCTGTCTCCCTTGATTTACTGGAGCTGCACCTCTCTTCCTGCCTGCTGTCTTGTCTTTCGGGGGAATCTTATCCTTTCTTCTTACCTTTATTTTGTAAGAGCTGATGCAGTTCTCTTGCATGGCTGAGTGACGTCACTGTCAGCACAGTAAGCATCAGCAGCCTGGTCACATGCTGACCCAGTCAGTAATGCAGACGGGATAGGAAGGTGGAGGGGCTGAGGGGGGTGGGGGGCTGGTTTCTGGACATATGGTAGCCCTCCCTTTTGGGGTGCAACTGCTAGTTGCAGAAGCCGTGGCTTCAGAGCAGCACGAGACCTCACTCGGGGTTTAACGCTTTGGAAAACTCCTTCTTTAAAAAGAAAAAAAGCAGCCCTGAACTCTCAAGCTTCTGTTTGTTCTCAATCTGAGCAGACTTCCAGGACTCTGAAGAAGCGGTGGCAAGCAGGATGCTTTTCCCCACGTCCACACAAGAGTCTTCCCGTGGCCTCCCAGACACCAATGATCTGTGCCTTGGCCTGCAGTCCCTCAACCTGACAGGGTGGGACAGACCCTGGAGCACCCAGGACTCTGATGCTGCAGCACAAACCAGCACACAGTCCGGTAAGTCTGCTGACGCACACAGCAACAGTTGTTGGATTCCTTTTATTTTTGGCTGTTTTCAAGCTAATGTGGAGCGATTTGCTTGTGTAACGGGGTGCTGGCAGTAACTGATGGGGGCTTCTTGACCTGTAATGCTCATGTAATATGGCAGTTAAGTTGGGGAGGTTGTGACTGCCTGTGCCACAGCCCCCTCTGCTCTGCTGTCAGTTCACTGCAGACAAGAAGTGCCCAGACTTTGTTTTGCTCAGTGCTGTACCACTGGTGGAGGAACAACCTCTGAGTAGAAATCCTTTCCTTGCGTTTGGAGGGAGTGGGTGGGGGGTGTGGTGTCAGGAGGCTGAACATGCTGGGTGGGAGTGAGGCTGAACTTCGTTCCAGCAGCCTGAGAAAAATCCCTGGTGGCAGGTAGCTCTGCAGGCTGGGGGGTGTATGCTGGCAGAGGGACCCCCCTGCCCAACTGCAAAGGTCCAGCCAGCACCACTTGCTCCTGTGCTACGGCAGCGCTGCCTGCTGAACTCTGCCTGTGGGGTGTGGTAGGCGCAGCCAGCACCTGACTAACAACTTCAGCCGGCAGCTCGCAGGCTGGGTGGAAGACTTGGAGGGATCCTTCTCCACTCCCACGTTCAACTAGAAATAGCGGTCTGTGCCTAGCAGTGGGCTGGAGGAGATGCAGCAGAATGGCTTCTTGCTTTAACTCTTTTGGTCCAGCGCAAACCTACGTGATCAGCAGGGTGTGGGCTTGCAGCCACACACTGCTGGCTGGTTTGCCCTTACCCCTCAATCGTCTCTAGTCTGGTTTTGCAGCTGGGATCAGAAGGGGAGGTTTTGGGGTGCTGGGTGCTTCCCCTGGAGTGATGAAGGGTTCAGCTAACTCTTACAGAGGCACCAGCCTTCTCTGTAGGAGGAGAAAGGGGTGCTGCGTACACAAACTTAATGCATCTCCTCAGCCTGGTGATGGAGCAGGGGGGGTAAAACAGAAGAGTTCGTTTCCCAGCCTTTGAGGGCTGTAAAAATCAGCTTCACAAATGGTGGTGTGTTCGTTCAAGTATCCGTCCATGGAAAGATCTAGTGCTTTGGCAGAGTTTGTACAAGTTCAGCCTGGTTGCTACAGAAACTCATCCCTTTATAGCAGCATGCTGCTGCTTTGTTAAAAGGGTGGTGCATCTCTGCGCAGACTTGGGTGACACAGGAGGCCCCAGGCGTAAAGTTTGTGCTGACAGGAATGTAAATAGTTTGTGGGGTGGCCTGGGCAGTGAGGTTTGCCCATGTAGATGGTTGGAGGTGCAGGGGGGTGCTGTCAACCACATCTCACATCCAGGGGATGCTACCCTTGGGATAGGAAGAGCAGGGGCACGGCCCTGAATGTTGTTGCATGAGTTGTAAATCCAATTTAAAAAAAACCAATCACTTGTGGGGTAGTGGAGTTTGAAATGACAGCTTCATCAGCACAGCTCACTCTAGTTTCTATATCTAATTTCTGCAAGAGTTGGTGTGCAAGCTTGCATGTGAGCCCCAGCACAGGCGCTTAGGGTCTGCTTGCAGTCAGGCTGTGGTAGCTTTATTAAGCCTTGCTCTGCTCCAGCACATGGTCCCGTGGGCTTCCCCTGGGAATACCACATACTCAGTATCTGTCCTCCTCCTGTTGCCAGCTGAAACCTTGAAGGAGGAGAGACAAATGAAAGTTACTTGTGTGCAGTGGGTGGGACAGGTGCCTGGGAGCCATGCACTGAGCCCCTTAATGGTTGTTAGCAGACTATGGGGCACTGAACCTGTGTTGTAGGATTTTTACTGTAAAGAGTATGCTTTAAATCAGGAAACATGCATGCTGAATGGTGCTGCTGCTGTTAACCGCAACACCCAGGGCTTGGTGCACATGGTGCTGCAGAACAAGGGCTGTCGCACACTGAGGTGGCTGCTCGGTGCAGATGTCCCACCTGATCCACTGTAGCTGTCTCCAGTGTTCTCTTGGCCAGCTTCCTGCCAGGCTGTCTTGGCAGAGGCGGGGATGTCTGCAGCGCTTGGGCAGGCAGGGAGCAGCGCTCAAACAAGCCTGTGCCAGGCTTTGCACCTTGCAGGTTGGGTGGTGGGGCCAAGTGGACCATGGTGGTGGGAGGGGGTTTGCTGTCAAGGGTGGAGGGACCTCTGGTTTCAAGAGGGAGATTCATCTGGAGATGATTTGAAGGTGCTCTGGTCACCTCCCTGCTCACAGAGGGTGTATCTGGTGTCAGGTGCCCCCACTGACTGCAGTGCATTGTGCTGGAGCTCCTGCCTGCCGCAGAGGCCTGGGAAGAGTGGTAGAAAGGGTTGAACCCTGAGCACTATCCTGGGCTCAGGTGATCTGCACCCAGTGGGTGTTTGACAACTTGTGGTAACAGTTGCTGGAAGATGGCATGCAATAATGTCTGGAGAGGCCTGTTTCCTCACTCCTGGTATTCCCCTAAGTACAAAAAGGAAGGATGGCTAGGGTGTAAAACCAACCCAGATGCCATTGTGCTGCTTCCACAGAGCAGTTTCTGGCCTCTAGAGGCTGTGCAGAGGGTCTAGTTTTGTATGATGGGGTGTGTCATGGTCCTGAGACCACTTTCTCCTTCTCAATCCCACCCTTGCTTCCCAGGTGTGTGGCAGCTGGGCCAGGAGTGCTCTTTGGTCTAGGCTGCTGTTACTCTCCTACTCCAAGAGCTGTGGGGATGGTGTATGCTGGCTGGAGAAGTGAAAGGCTGCTATCTCTGCACAGCTGTTGTATTGCTTCAGCCTGTCCACACCTCCCATGTCTGCAGAGCCTCATCTTTTCCTCCTTCATAAGGGCCCTGAAGTGGCAGTGTGGAGCTTCTTGGGAGGGCAAATCTTGTACTTCAGGAATGTCTTTTGAAAGGCTGTGAAACACTCCTCTCTGGGTGGCAGAAGAGTGTTGCCATGTCTGAAGGCTGTACAGATCTGAGGAGTTGGCAGATGCCAGTGCTTCCAGGTGGCCTAGCTGTGCTGTGATGGAAAGAGGGAGGACATGGAGAGGATGCTGCTGTGTCCAGATGTTCCCAGTGGCCGGTGCTGAGGCCGGGGAGGCTGTAGCTGGCCTAGCCCCACGGGCTGGGGTCTCCATCAGGGTGTCCTGAGAGCAGGTGAGGCTGCATCAGTGCTGGACTATCTCTAGGGGCCGAAGGATGGTGCCAGGCAGAGTTGTTGTGTTGCTGTCACCCAAGCGTTTAGAAGGTTCCAGCAGTGACTCAGCTGCACAGGCCCATGGGGAGGTGGCTGGAAGGATGGAAATGCAGAAAACCTAACAATCAAGCTAAAAATATTGCTGATGTGGTCCCCTGCAGTGCCTGTGCTTGAGTACTGATGAGCCAGGACCTTGGCTCCTGTCTGTGTAGAACCTGCCAGCATGGAGCTTTCTCGGCCTGGTAAAGACCTTTGGCTGCAAACCCTCCTGGTGTCACCTTGTGCTCTCAGGGTGGTGTTACAGCGCAGTGGGATCAGGTGCCTGCTGCCAGCTGGGGCTGTGCTGGAGGAGGCCACAGAGCAGCAAGGCTGGTTTGTATGCTCCGATCCTGCCTATGTCCCTCTTCCCAAAGGGCTGCTGAACCCCTTGCACCTAGACAAGGTTAACTGTAACAAGTTTTCCTTCTGGGTCCAGTGCCCTAAGGCACTGTGAATGTGTGCTTAGCCCTTGAGAGTGTGCCAGATGCACTGCCAGTCCCTGAAGCTGGTGTCTGGAGAGAGCCTTTCCGGGAGGCAGCAGCTGCTTGCAGGCTTGAGCTGCCTGCATTTATTGGCTGTAGGATTGAACTGCTGTCTCATAGCAGGGAAGGCATCTCAAAGCCACTGCTGCCACTAGATCTGTCAGGCTGGAAATACTTCAGCAAGTCCCAGAAACCTGCTCTGTGGCACGGGGAGGGGCTTTTGCAGGAAACTGGCCTTGAACACTTCCAGTCCTGCCATCCCTAGCCTGTATTTCTTGAGGCAGCATTTCCCCTTCTTTAACCTCATAGTAGGCAGATGCTTGCATTAAAACCTTAGAGTTCATCACTCTACAGAGGCAAGGAGGGGTTAAGAGATAGTAAGATGGGACTGCCCTTGATGGTATCCTTTACCTTCACTGCTGTATTCCTCAAGGAGCACAAGCAAATGGGGTCTTGATCCAATTTTTGCCTGGAGAACGGGTGACAGCAGTACACAAGCGGATCTGTGTGCAGATTTTGGGTCTCCCTGGCTGGTTTTTAGCCTGCATGCCAGCTGCTTGGTCTGGCTGGTCTGTCCTGCCCTACATTGGGAGCCTGTCCCTATGTGGGACAGCAGACTTGCCTGCTGGGAAATCATCCTAAAACCAGTCTGTTAACGCTAAGTTTGCAATGCTGACCTGCAAGGGTGTTCAAAAGCAAGCTCTCCTTCCAGAGAGGATGTTGGCCTCTCTAGGTAAGCCTAGCCTGAGCAGGTGAGGTCTTGCTGCTGTTGTGTGACCCTAAAGCTGCTGGTACAGCAACAGATTTGAGCTTTTCCCTGGATCTGTCTGCTTTGAGACTGCAGCTCCAGCTTCCTTCATGCCTTCTCTGGGGTGGTTGCTGCTGTCTTATTCTCTAGCCTATGAAGTTACAGCTCCAGTTGTTCTGGTGCTGGAGAAATGGCCTGTGGTAGGGAAGTGCTGCTGAATCTTTCCAGTCCTTGGTTCTCCTGCTTCCCAGAGCACAGCAACTTCTTTCTGCAGTAATCTTGAACATACTGGTTATCTGTAGTTGCTTAAAATCTGCTAGGCTAGAACTGCAGGCAGTCTGTGTGTTGCTGGCAGATAGCTGAGGCCTCTGAGTACAAATCACTCTGAAGTCTTCAAGGTAAAACCTTGTCTCTGAAGGATTAAAGAAAAGACCTGTCACACAGAAGGAAACACAGCTGTTGTCGTGGACTTCTGGCCTTTCTTCTCAATAACAGCAGTAGGGACTTGTAAGCTGCTCCCCCAGTACAGACTGGTTTTGGGCTGTCTCCAGAAATGCAGTGTATGTGGTGGCAGGCACCTGAAAAATCCCTGCAAGTGGTAGAGTTGCTAATCAGTCTGGGGGGCGTTGGTGCTAATAAGTACAACACAGCAATCACAGGCCTTCTTTGAGCTGTTGGTTTGAGTGTTCAGCTGCAGAGCTTGAAGAAGACCCTAGACAGGCAGAGGATTTGGGTAAGGGAAGTCCCCTAGATTTCTGGTTGTTTAATTTGCTGCTAGGCTAACCTTTGCTGCAGCATGGTGCCAAATGCCTCTTCCTTGTGCCCCTCTACATGTCTGGGTCTCTTCCTGTTCCTTTACCTTCTGTCTTTTGGACAAATGGCTTCAGAAGACAGTCACTGCCTAGGTGTGCCCTCAACTCCTGTGTATTCCTGCTTGGCTGCATGAAAACCATTTTCCTCATGCTAGAGGAAGGTTTCAGAAGCTCATTCTGATAGAGAGCTTGGTATCTGGGTTCCTACAGGTGTCATCAGGGTATCCAAGAAGGATTTTTTCCTGCTCTCTAGTGAAATGGAAGCTTCAGTTCTAGGGAGTGAGCACCTTACCCTGAGACTGGCTCAGATTTAAGCCCAAGTCTGCCTAGAAAACTCAGTAAAAGGTTCTTTCATACTTCTGATGGTATGGCTGCATATGCTGGAGCAAGGAGGCAAGACCACCTCTTGCTGGCCTCAGATCTGTACCTGAGATTCTGGCAGGCAGCTGACCAAAGACTTGCTGGTGGTGGGGATCCTGAATCTGCATGTTCTCGGTGTCCTTCACTGCCTTGAGAGGAAGACAGGCTTTCCTAGCAGCTGTGCATTAAGCCCCAGTCCTTCTGGAGCAGTCCGCCTGCTGTTCAGGGCTTAGTAGTGGAAGCACAAATGTGGTGGTGCCTTCTGTGTGGAGGTTAATTATAATAATACTCTAAGGAAGCAAAGCTGGGAGCTGGCTTGACTTGCATGGTCTGCTGCTTGGCGGTTGTGCTTCAGGAGTACCTGAGATGGCTTTACTGAAAGCTTTCCCCATGCTGTCTTAGCTCTTGTAGGGCTTTTCTGAGGAAGGACTTGGTGTGGATGCTTAATGGACACGTTTCTTGCACATATTTCTGTAAGGGTTGCTCATATTCTGTAGACTGATTTCTCAACTGCTGGCTGGAGCCAGCCATGCTGTGGAGTGGAAAGTAGGGTGTGTGTAATAGCTGCAGACTGCACATGTAGCAGTATTTAATCCTTTACAGAATAAAACATGTATCAAATAAGTAAAACTATCAAAACTGAGTTTGTAATTAGTTTCTAATGGGAATTGCTCTTAATCCACCTCTTAGAGCTTCCTTTTTTTTAATCTGTGCTGATGCTGTGAAATAAAAGGTGCAAATAGATGAGTAACTGGAAAAGGAACCTAACCAGCATCTCTGCTTGTGTCCATCTAGAATGCAAGTGGGTCAGGGCAGCCTTCAGTCTTGTGCTGGGAATGGCTTTCAGAAGTGAGCATGTACCACCCAAACTCCTCCCCTTGACATCTGTTGGACGGATGATTTATTGCAGCCTCTGGAGCAACCCTGAGGGGCTGTTGCTGCTGCCTGTGTGCTCTCTGGAGGTAATGGCAGACAAGTGTGGGTGCAGACTTCTCAAGCATCTGCTCCTGCTCAAAGGTGTTAGAGATGCAGTGAAGAAAATGCTCTGGCATTGGCACATCTCTACCCTTCAGAGACATAATGAGTGGTGCTCCACTGCCTGGTGATGCTGGTGTGTACAAATACTTTGGTCTTATGGAGCTTGCCTATAAACTTTTTGACTCAAGTTGTAGTATGAAGTGCATTCTCTTGGCTAGCTCCTGAAGTGAGTCTTGACAAGTGTGTTCTCTTGGAGTTGATCCTTGGAGTTGATTGTCAGAGCTGCCGTTGGGTGGCTCTCAGCTGCCCCAGGTGGTTAGTAGCTTAGGCTTTTTCCCCATTGTGATAAATACTGGAGATAGTGGCAGGGTGTTTTAAGTGTGTGCAAGCTCTGGCCTGGGGTGGAGTTCATCCCAAAAACTGTGCTAGTCAAATGAGAGATGGGGTGGGTACGTTTTCTTCCATGGCTTGATGTCTAAGCAGTGGATGGGGTGCTTTCTGGGCAGAGCAGACATGGAAGGCTTTGTCTGTTGCAGCTTCATCAGTGGTAATATGGTAGCTCTCTAGAAAAGGCCCTGAATGTGTCTTTGGCTCAGTACCTTTATTACAAACCCTACAGCATGTGCAGGTCAGCTTCCACCTGAAGCTGGGTAGGGGAACTGCCTGAACTTCTGCAGGGCTTTGGGAGCTGCTCTCCCAGTGTGCTGGGGCTCCCTGTAGCAAAAGGTGGGAGTGATGTCTGTTCTTCCCCTTCCCCAGCTGTGGTAGGACAGGCTCCGAGTTCAGCATCTGCTCCTGCCTTAGACTTGAGTTTGACCCTGGTGCTGTGTTATGCCTGGGCAGAGTATGCTGCCTTAGTAACCAGGCTGTGTAGCATGGTGTTGTGGGATGACCTGCCATTGTGGTGACTCTAGGGGTAAGGCCAGCAAGCCAGCATCTTTGGCCTGTTTGTACAGCTGAAATCCTAGCTGACTTCTTGTGTGGTGACTGCATGTGGGACTGCTGTAAGAGGACCTCTTAAACTCTCTGCAGTGCTCTTGACAGGCTGTCTTTTTAGGGTGATAGGGTAATTCAGGTTGGAAGGGACCTGTTGAGGTTATCTAGCCCAGCCTCCTCAAAGCAGGATAGGAAAGCTGCTGGAGGGTGGCAAAAGTAGCATAGCCCAAGGGGGCTGTAGAATCTAATTCATGGGCTGCCTCAGTGTTCCCAGATCAAGGCTTGTTTAAATAGGCACCTCCACTGAGCTGGCTCTGAAATGATCTGCTTCCAAAAGGTGCTGTGGTCCTTGAGCTGTCACTGCACAGATGCTGTGTGCCACCACTCTGGGGCTGAGGGCAGAGGCCTTGGGCAGGATGTCTCCAGCCTGTGCTGCATCTTTCATCTCAGCACCTTGTATCCCATGTCTCCTGGCTCACTTGCCTTGTGCATGGTCCCTTAGCCACTGGCAAAACAGCTGAATCACAGGTGATGTCTGTGCTACTGCCAGCTCAGAGGCCACTCAGACACAGCGGCAGCCACCATCAGTTTGAGATGGCACAGATAAATGCCCAGGTTCCCTCCTAGTTTTCTCTGAGAGTGCAGAGGGAAGGTAAAGCAAACCCCTGAAGCTGTGATTCTGTACCTGAGGTGTGCAGGCCTCTGAAAAGTAACAGGGAACCTGCAAACATCACTGGTGGTGCTGGGTGTGCCAACCTAGTGATGACGTAAGTGGCTTTATGCCAGCTGAATGCCTTAGTGAGGCTTATGTGCCATTTTTCAAATAAGATTTCATTTGGGATTAAAGCCTGTCCCATACCTTCCCCTAAAGGTGCTATCCTTGATAGACTTGACACCCCACAAACTGTGATGCAGCTGAATGGTGAAAATGAGTCACTCATCCTTGTTAGCATGTAAAGTAACACATGCTGCAGAGTTTGCACCCTGGATGTTGCAGCAGATAGAGAGGAGTTTGGTACATAAATATAGAAGTGTTTATTCTTGAGGCTCGCAAAGCTAAAGCTTGTTGTGAGGAATTTGACCTGGATATGTTGGCTTTTAAGTCTCTCTGGGACTGATACATGTTAAAACCTGCTGTATTCCAATGTTCTGATCTTTTTAAAGACAAACACAGTTGTGGCAGTCTTGTTTAGTGAATGCAGTTATCTGTGCACTTCTAATTCTGAATTGCATTTTAGCTGTCTTTACTGATTTGAAATTTACCTTGGGCATCTTTTCCCTTCCCAGAAATGCAGTAGTAAATTCCCTGCCTCAAGAAGCAGTGAGGCTTGTCAGCCAGGTCCTACTCTCAGCACAGGAGGAGGACCTGTGCTCTCAAATGTTAATGCAATAAGCTTCTCCGTGTTCCTAGTTCTACTGCTGTTTCAATTTTTCAGGGCATGCTGGGGAAGTGACTTACCATGTTAGTGCCAGAACCAAGAATAGACCTCAGGTGTCCTGACTCTAATTCTGTGGTTCAGCTGTGGGATCATGCTGCCTTTTTTTATTTCCCTGCCTTCTTCTTAGCAAACCAGAAATAGCTGCCCAAATATCCTCAGTTCTTCTTTGCCCCAAATGAAGAATCTGTCAGGGCAGAGGTTCCTCTTTTGTAGTTCAGAAACAAAAAGGGCTGTGCTATAGTTCCTATTTAGATTATAGTTACTGCTGGTTTGATCACATCTGCAGTTCTGAGAGCTGCTTTTCTTGAAAGTTAGCAGTTGGCTCAAGATGATGGAGACTCCTGTTGTGATTACAGCTCTGAAGAGGGTGCATGCATCTGGGTGGCTTTTCTCCATTGGAGTAATGGGAGTCTTAATCAAATCGGGAAAACTTGAGCAGACAGAACCTCTGGAGGTATCCAACCTGCTGCTTAGATGAGCTCTGCATGCCTTCTGCCTCTCTGGGCCCTGTCCCATGGCTGCTCTTTTTAAGAGGAATTTTGTGCTACTTCTCTTGTTGCAGCTTTTTTCTGGTTTTTTAGGCACCTATAACAGCCTGCCTGTTCCCTGTATCTCCCTGTTAAGGAGCCAGTAAAGGGGAGGATCCAATGTCTGCTTTCCCTGTGCCATGCAAAGCCTGTTTCTGTACCATGTGCTGCAGCCCTACATCTGTCATCGCAGCTTCTGCTGGGCTTGGTTCAGTTGGTGTGCCCTGCCCTCCCTGTGCTGCAGCTGCAGGCGTGCTGGCTCCTCATAGGCAGTGTGAGGTCCCCTGGCTGCAGGCATGAAGTGCTAAAACTTCACTTAAAATTAGTCTGGAGTATTGATCACCCCTTCCCCTGCAATGAGAGGGTCATACTTTAAGCAGCTCAGCACTCGTGTGTGATGCGAGGGGGAAAACTCACTCTGGCAGCTTGTCTGACTGTGTCACTGCTGTAACTACAGAGATGTTAACTGTAGCTGTAGGAGGTGGTTAAGGGTGCCCGTTTGCCTTTCAGACAGGCAAATGTTTCTCTTGCCATGAAGTTGCTTAGTGTCTGTAGGAGGTGCTGCTTTTTGGCTGACTAAAACATTCAGCCTGCTCCCATCCCAACAGGGTAGAGTCTGGCTGGGCGGTAAAAACTGCAGACAAGCTGTTTTTCTGGAACTGCAGCAGGCTATTGTTTGGGACATCAGCCTTTTTTCTTTACAAGCTTATTTGATGAATGACAAAAGAAACTGCACTGTGTTCAGTCTCCAGGGCCTCGGTCACACTGCTTCCCTCCTCCGCCACCCTGCATCAAATGTTCATATAGCTCTGTGGCCTCTTGGCACAGCAGGTGTCTCCAAGTGGAAGCAGAAGCACTGTGGCACTGAAACCCATCTCTTTGGGCCTGCTTCTCTTGGTAAGAGATTTCCTTTTGATCTCTTTGCCCCTGCCTCTGCAAGGAGATAGGGCAGAAGGGTGGACTTCCAGTGTAAGTAGTAGTTGGTGGATGAAGGGAGAGGTATTGATAGTCTGCCATCCCTCCTGTGCTGAGTTCATCTCCTAGCAGACAAACTTCTGGTATCTCCTCTCTGGAGTTGGAAATGTCCCTCTGTCTAAACTTGCTGGTGGTGCTAGCCAGCAGATGTGACCCTCTGAAGGCCTCAGTGCTGTAGACCTGCTCAGACAAGTCCTGGTCCCTTCTAAATAGGCTTTTTTTTTAAAGGCTGGAACATGACTTCAGAAAGTGCATGCATATACTCATCTAGCAGTGAGTGCTACTGCATGGTGTTGAACTGCCTGCACATTAAGCATGCAGATGACAGACATTGCCAGTAATATAAGAGTCTGGGGCCTGGCATGCTGGTTCTGCTCAATGGGAGTTTCTTGTGTGCACGTGTGCAGTTACCTGTGCCTTCAGGCTTATGAAGAGCCCATGGTGCCTGTCACCCTATGGCAAATGCTGCTTTCCTCTATGGGGAAGCTTCCACTGATGTTCTTAGTGTGGGGAAAGATCCTGAGCAGAAGGACCTGGACAGCTGTAAGGTGAGAGGTTTCTTGCACTGGGTGAGACTTGGTTTCTGATGTGACTAAAACTGATGCACCAAGGCATGCAGAGCACAAGCACTGTTCTGCTGATGTGCTTTTGGCCTGTTCTGCTGGGTGGTCTCCCACAGACCCAAGCTGAAGCAGAAGTACTTGTTCAGAGGAGAGCTGAATGATGGCAGAGCTTTTTGTCAACTCCAGCTGTCAGGAATAAATTCAGTGGATGCTCTTAAGGTCTTACTCAAGGCATTAGTGTCATTTGTCAACAGCATAGTGGTGAGGTGGTTTATTTACCCAGAGCCCTTCCCTGAGTGCCAACACTGGTAAGCCTGGCTCCTTAGGGCTCATCTTTACATCCATCTCTTATACAGTGGGCTTGATCAAAGCTACCAGGAAGGTCTAATTCTCAAATGACTGGAAATTATAGTATGTAGGGAAGAAAGCTGCATGCTTCAAGGTCCTGGACAGGTGCTGAAAATCCTAAATTGCAAGCCTAACAAGCACACAGAAGAATAAAAGCTATTCTGAGGCTGGTTGGGTGTCAGGTATCTTGTTGGGGTGCCTTTCCCAAGGCATGTGCTGTGAACCACAGCTTATGCTGATGGAGTGATCTGCTGGAGATTGGGTAAATTAATGTTAAATGTGGTAGCTCAGTGGTTAGTAACCAGATTTAAAAGATAATTTGTGGTCTATGTGATGGACTTGGCCTGAAGAAACTAGCCACCCTGTGAAACCATCACAGTGGGCTCAGCGTAGTTCTGCATACTTGTGCTGTGAAGTGTCTGGCTTGGGTGTGTTGGGTCCAAGATGCTTGTGTACCGTGCTCCCCACGGTATCTTTAGGGGCCCCAGGATGATGCAGGAATTAAGAGGATGTATTACAACACAGTTGTCCTGATAGCATTTACTGGGGAAAGCTCAACTAAGGAGTGGTTCGTAAAATGCTCATTCTCTAGAGTGACCTGAGTGCCCATGATCTGGAAGAGTGCCACACTGGTATTGAGACTGCTCCACAGAGCTCTTAAATCTGTCAGCGTTTGGCTGATGTGCTTAGAGATGGAGCATGCTGGCTCTGAATCCAGTCATTAAAGCTGCAGCAGTGAGTCAAAAGTCAGAGCTGAGTTTCTATTAAAAGCTACCTTTTTTGCTGTCCCCTGCAAAGGAGTGCTGGCATGTGCCTCTCTTGCAGCTCCAAGCAGAGGCATGAAAAGTTCCAGAAGCTCTCTGCAAAGTGCTGTGGTCTGGACAGCAGAGCTGCTGTGTGTGAGCAGATGAATGGGAAATGTGTTGACCCTTCAGTTAAAATTTCCCACACAGATGTGGGCAATACTTAGTTGTTTGCATTTAGGGTTTTTTCTTAGTCTGAGTAGTTACCTGGTGTTTGCTGCTTCACTTCAGCATCTTCAGGGATGCTCTTGACACCAGAAATTGCTGATGCATCTTGCATGTGTGCTGGAAAGGTTTTTTCTCTTCTACAAGCTGTCTGATTGGGAGGGAGACAAGGTTAACTTCCCTGGAAGAACTGTGGTTTTACTGAGTGGCCCCAATGACTTGAGAGCTTTTTTAGGTGGGCAACTTCTGCCAGGTGCTTGTGCCCCATCCCCCAGGAGGGGGTTTGATGGGTAACCTTGCAGGCAGGGAGTTGGAGCAGGATGGTTTCAGGTTGGGGGGTTGAGAAATAAGATGTGGTCTCTTATACTGATGTTTCCTAGGCTACCTGCAGAGGCTGGCTTTGGGGGGCACAACCTGATTGCTAAGCACAAAGGAGGAAATGCAGAGCATGGCTCATGGCTCTTCCCGATGTCCCTGTGAGTGGCTGTAGGTACCAAGTGAAGCTGAATCAGACCCACTGGGGTGATGTGGGGTCTCCCACAAGCTCAGTGTAGCCTGCAGAGTGTGTAACAGTGCTGCCTGTGCAGACCTGTCAAAGCTTCTGGAGTGGATGAAATCTGTCTGCATTAACAGCAGGATGTCAGCACTTCCAGGACATGAGGTTAGGAGTGGGTCAGTTGTAGCCAGCAGGATTTTTCTTGCTTTTAAGTGCTGAAACTTGGATGCCCAGACAGTAGGTCCCTTTAGAGGCTACTACTTGAATGCACTCATACTGGTCTTACTGGTTTTCTGGCTGTGGGGAGAGCTAAGAAGTCTTGGGAACAAACGTGTGAGCAGTAGCTGTAGCAAGCCAGCGTGGTGGTAGAGATGAGGGTAGAATACATGGGGCAGAGCAGTTGGACCCTGTAATGCCTTTGGGAACTCCTGATGAGCTCCTGAACCCTTGCTGATGCATCCCCAATGGAGTTCTGGCCTAGCATTTCCAATAACCAGGAGATAGGATGCAGGACAGCATTGCCTGGCAGCAATCTGTGGCATTTGCTGCTCCAGGTCTCTAAACACTGTGCACACAGGGTCAGCGCAGGGCTGCTTGCTGCCTGGTGTTACAAACCCACTGTGCTCCATGGCAGAGGAGGGTGTCAGCACTGGAGTGTTTGTCGGCAGCGAGGCTTGGGCCATGGGATCAGCTGCTTTGCTTTGACTCTTGTACTGTTTAGTGACTAATCAGATTTTTGAGCCTGTTTAACAAATTCAGCTGTCTCCCTTGAACAATACACTGGCTGTATTTTTAAACACATCACGTGGCTTCAGAGAAGTCGGCAAACCAGTGTAGTGCAGCTTGCCTGGGCTGGGAGATGCTCTGCCCTGCTCTGTGCTGTGACTAGGAGGGAGCAGTCTCCTCCCCGGCTTGAGCCGTCTGCAGCAGCTTTCCCTCGGCTACCCACTGCCGCTAGCGGGGCTGGTGCTGCTCGAGCTCTGCCCAGGGTAAGTACTGCTGGGCCAGGGAGGTTTTTCTGTGACTCTGGGGTTGGGTGTAAGCACAGGTGCTGCTGTCAGAGAGCCAAGCAGATATTCAAAGGGCAGGAGGTCCCTTTCCAAGTGTGGTCAGAGGTGAGTTCATGGTCCCGTGCTGCAGTCAAAATGGGTCTGCGCCTCTGCTGGGGAAACTCACAGGGATGAAACTCTACATATGTGGGAAGGTGCTGTGACTGTTGCTGAGGGCTCCTGCAGACCAGCTCTGCCTCAGGTTGAGACTTCAAATAAAGGACACACCTGTACCTGACTGGGATTCCTGTTGGTGTGAGGTCTCTAGCCTCATACTACAGGCAGAAATGCCAGCTCCCTGCAGGTATGCCACTGGATAATGCTCCTTGGGACAGATATATCCCAGCATCTTGCTTCAGACATGCTCAGCAGCTTTCTCTGACACTTAAAGAGTTGGTTCTGGTGACTGTAGTGCGCTTGAGCTTGATGTCATTTTTTTACTCACTTAGTTTGGACAGTGTTTTGGAATACTAATCCTCTTCTGCACAAGAGCTACTGAAAATCTGGGTTAAAAACCTTGTGGTCCTAGCTGGTTGAGATCAATAAGGCTGGAGGATATCAAGTGGACCCCAGACTTGCTTTGCTAAAAACTGAAAGCTTCAGGGCAAGCTGTCTTGTTTTGCAGCCTCTGAATAATTAAAACCATTTCTGAATGCTTTGCTCTTTTCATTTGGTTTGGGGACACATTCAGCTTGCTGAGACTTGCTGCTTTTGAATAGAACTGATTGGTGTTGTGCCCCTGTGGGATCCTATGTGGCCAAGCCTGCCCTGTGTTCCCTCTCATTCTGGGTGGCAGCTGGCCCCACACCACTGACCCACAGCACAAGATGGGACTTATCACCCCTCAGCCTGGTGTTCTGCTGGGGGCGGGGGGTGCGAGCTGGCTCTGTTTTTAGGGAGGAATTTGCTTGCCTTGATTCTCCTCAGTGGGAGGAAAACCTGCTGCTGTGAGAGGGAAGCAGTCTGGCGCATACTTGTCTGTCGGCTCTCGGGCAAAGGCCTGACCAGACAGGCTTGTTGTGAACGTGTACCAAGGACAGTGCTTGCTGCTGCCTGTGAAGCACCTCCTTTGTCAGCGGGCCAGACTGGCACATTGCTGCTGCCAGCTCCTGTTGGGGCTGACGTGTGTGGCGTCCCACCTCTGAGCCTGCAAATGCCTGCTAATGGGTCAAGCCTTGCTCCTCTCAGCCTGGCCATTGGTGTGTGCAGCAAACACTGGCTGTGGGCCCAGTCTGTACCCACTAAAACTCCATGGGTAGCTGACCCCTGGGTCCCAGCTTGCTCCAGCACAAGCAGCAAGAAATGTCAGTGTAACAGCATGAGCTGGGGAGGGGGGGGGGGGCCTGTCTGGAACACCTGTATAGAGGGCTGTTTCTTCTAGACCAAACTGGGTCTAGCCTGCTCCCATTCCCTAAAGCGCAGCTAAATTTGGAAGCCAGTGAGCGAGGCGAGTGTCTCTTGCTGACCCAGTCTGCTACTGGGTTTGCGTTGCAGTGTGAGCAGCAGCTCTGGGTGCCAGCAGGGCAGCCTGGCTCCAGCCAGCTCTGCAGGTGCTCCTGCATGGCTCAGCCTTGGGACCAGAGCCTAAAGCCAGGGCTGGCCTGCTCCTGGCTCTGCTGTGGTGTGAAGGACACAGCTGGCTTGCTAGAGAGTTGATTCTCCTATGATCCACCCTGGAGAATCAGGAGCTTGAGCAAGGGTGCTGTAAGTGGCTGCAGCCACCCTGGGCTCTGACGATGGCAGGCGGTGGGGGGTGGCAGAGCTTTGTGCTGGCCTTGTTTGTGAAGGTCAGGCCTTCCCCAGCACAGCCTCGGCGTGGGCGGCAGTGCCGCAGCAGTGCACAGCTAGATCCGCAGAGTGGCTAGCACTGAGCTGCACAGTGTCTCACATCCCTGCTGTTTTATTAATCCTTGCTTTTACTCCCTCTACCCTGGGAGAGGCACGTTAAACTTGAGTGGTTGGGTCCGCAGCCAGCTGAGCCCCCACCCTGGTCAGACAGGCTTGGGAGCTGGTCTGCAGAGGGCAAGAGCCAGCTGGCTGCCTGCAGAGTTCATGGGTGCTGCCTGGAGCAAAACATGAGGCTCCTCCTGGGGTGTTTGGTGCTCCTGGGGGTGGTAGCTGTGCTTGAGGCTGTGCAGGCCAGGGGAGCTGTTGGCTTTGTGGTCTGCAAGGTACCTCCGGTTTAGCAGTCCCTGCTGCTGACAATTTGGCATGGGTTCAGTGGAAAAAGGCTGCAGGGGCAGGCCTTTCCCAGGGTAACTGTGACCTCATTAGGCTCCTGGGACAGGTGAGGTGGCTGCTTTCCTGCCTCTGCTAGTACTTAGAGGGTCTCAGGAG
>NW_020799112.1:747298-756576 GCF_003259725.1 Athene cunicularia | reverse complement strand
GGGGGGGGGGGGGGGGGGCCTGTCTGGAACACCTGTATAGGGTCTGTAACCAGCATGTGGGGTCTCCAGTTCTGCTCCCAGGTGAAGTGGGCTCTTCTGGCTGATCTCAGCCTTGGGAGAGGAACCCACCCTGGTGTTTGTTGGCCACACTAGGTTGCTGCCATTGGCTCCAGCTGTGTGGCACTGAGCTGCAACTGATGGCAAAGAGCATGCAGCCTTTCTGGAGCTGTGCGGAGGGTTGGTACCTGCCAGACATGCCACCTCCCAGACAAGCCGTTTGTGGGCTAACAGTACCCTCCTGGGTCTTTGCTGTGAGAGCTGGGAGGGAAGGAGGTGTGTCATGCTGCAGTACTGACAGGCTCTTTCTCTATTGCAGTTCTCAGCATGCTGAGTAACCCTCTTGGAAATGTCCTGGGGAAGCCCCCGCTGGGTTTCCTACCTCTAGACCCCATTGGTTCAGACCTGTCAGAAAAGTTTTCCACACCGACCCTGAGGAACTCCCGCCTGGACTCCCGCTCCCTCCTGGACTCCCGTTCCAGCAGCCCCTCGGACTCGGACACCAGTGGGTTCAGCTCTGGCTCTGACCACCTCTCAGACTTGATTGTAAGTTTGGGTCTTGCGCCGTCTCTGTGGTTCCTGGTGTCTTGCTGTGTTTCTGGGGACCATGGTTGAGCTGTGGTGTGGGGGGCTGCAGGGCACAGCCCTGCCTGCTCAGGAAGAGTGCTGGAGGGAGCTGTCATACCCCTACTGACAGAGGTTCTTCTGCAGCCCAAGGTTTGGAAGAAGAGCTGCTCATACAGTTGTCCTTCAGCACAAACTAGCAGTATCCTTGTATGTTTTTTTCTTCTAAATAATGTTTTGTCCTTTTGGCTTTATCCTTGAGCCTTAATGGGTTAAAGTAACTCCCAGAGGTGTCTGAGTGCTTGAGCTGGTGTGTGGCAGGAGCATGTCTGTGCCCTGATCCCAGCAGGGACATGGTTGATAAGCACAGTTGCCTCCAGGCCTCAACCTGTGCTTCTCAGGAGCTCCTCTCCCTGCCTTTCATTGCCCTCCCTGTTTGCTGACTGCACTTCTCTCTCAGGGCTGTTTCTTCTAGACCAAACTGGGTCTAGCCTGCTCCCATTCCCTAAAGCGCAGCTAAATTTGGAAGCCAGTGAGCGAGGCGAGTGTCTCTTGCTGACCCAGTCTGCTACTGGGTTTGCGTTGCAGTGTGAGCAGCAGCTCTGGGTGCCAGCAGGGCAGCCTGGCTCCAGCCAGCTCTGCAGGTGCTCCTGCATGGCTCAGCCTTGGGACCAGAGCCTAAAGCCAGGGCTGGCCTGCTCCTGGCTCTGCTGTGGTGTGAAGGACACAGCTGGCTTGCTAGAGAGTTGATTCTCCTATGATCCACCCTGGAGAATCAGGAGCTTGAGCAAGGGTGCTGTAAGTGGCTGCAGCCACCCTGGGCTCTGACGATGGCAGGCGGTGGGGGGTGGCAGAGCTTTGTGCTGGCCTTGTTTGTGAAGGTCAGGCCTTCCCCAGCACAGCCTCGGCGTGGGCGGCAGTGCCGCAGCAGTGCACAGCTAGATCCGCAGAGTGGCTAGCACTGAGCTGCACAGTGTCTCACATCCCTGCTGTTTTATTAATCCTTGCTTTTACTCCCTCTACCCTGGGAGAGGCACGTTAAACTTGAGTGGTTGGGTCCGCAGCCAGCTGAGCCCCCACCCTGGTCAGACAGGCTTGGGAGCTGGTCTGCAGAGGGCAAGAGCCAGCTGGCTGCCTGCAGAGTTCATGGGTGCTGCCTGGAGCAAAACATGAGGCTCCTCCTGGGGTGTTTGGTGCTCCTGGGGGTGGTAGCTGTGCTTGAGGCTGTGCAGGCCAGGGGAGCTGTTGGCTTTGTGGTCTGCAAGGTACCTCCGGTTTAGCAGTCCCTGCTGCTGACAATTTGGCATGGGTTCAGTGGAAAAAGGCTGCAGGGGCAGGCCTTTCCCAGGGTAACTGTGACCTCATTAGGCTCCTGGGACAGGTGAGGTGGCTGCTTTCCTGCCTCTGCTAGTACTTAGAGGGTCTCAGGAGAACAGGAGATCACTGAGCTGCTTCTGCTGTAAGGTCAGGGCCCCAACGAGATACATGACCTCCAGTATTATGTGCTCTTACTCAGAAGCTGGGTTTTAATGTGGACTTTCTCTTGCAGTCAAGCCTTCGCATCTCCCCCCCTCTGCCCTTCCTGCCCCTTAGTGGGGTGTCAAGAGACCCCCTAAAGATGGGAGTGGGGTCCCGACTGGATCAAGATCAAGCTGCCCTGGCTGCAGTAACTTCCTCCCCAGCTAGTGCATCAAAAAGATGGCCTGGAGCATCTGCATGGCCTTCCTGGGATCTCCTGGACTCTCCAGAAGACCCTTTCAGTATCGAAAGAGAAGCCAGGCTTCACAGGCAAGCAGCAGGTAAGCTGGATGGTGGGTCTCAGCAGGCTTCAGTGTGTGGTGATGGTCCTGGGCTTCTTGGGGACACAGAGTGGCCTCTGCAGGTACTGTGTCTGGACAGGAGTTTGCAGCCCATCAGACCTTCCTCCATGGGCAGGCCTGGCTCTGGGTCTACGTGCTGACAAAAACAGGCAGCTGCCTGTTGCTGCAGCTCTGGGGAACCTGCAGATGTGGAATATGGGGATTTACTTGGAAACCTGTGGGAGTGGGAAGTAAATGGTCCTGTACTGAGTGTTGCTTATTCTTGTCCAAGCTGTGAATGAAGCAACCTGCACCTGGAGCGGGCAGCTGCCTCCCCGAAACTACAAGAACCCTGTCTACTCCTGCAAAGTGTTCCTGGGAGGAGTCCCATGGGACATTACGGAAGGTGAGCAGTCCCTGCCCCTGCACTGAGGCCTTGGGTTTTGACATCAGGAGGGTGTAAGATGGAGTTTTTGGGGGGGATGCTGACTTCTCTCCTTCTGTCTGTAGCTGGACTGATCAACACCTTCCGTGTTTTTGGCTCACTGAGTGTGGAGTGGCCTGGTAAGGATGGCAAACACCCACGCTGCCCTCCCAAAGGTAATATGCCTAAAGGTAATAGCGACACGGTAGGGTTACATTTTTTCCCATGCTATGTTACAGCACGGATGCTGGGATGGTACAGCTGCATGCTGGTGACTGGATGGTACAGAGCACCCTAGGGTAAATCTCCTGCTCTCACTTGGGTCAGCACCAGGGTTGAAGAGCACTGTCACCTCAGACCTGGCATCCCCACCCATCCCTAGTAGGGCTGGGCAGAGGCATGGGTTGAGGGGAAACCCTCTCTGGTGCTTCTGGAGCCCCCTGTGGGGCTGTCTCGCTTCAGGCAATAGCTGCCAGTCCCCACTGCCAGCGTGAGCACCCAAAGCACGTGCACCCCTGGCGTAAAGTGCATGTGGTCAATCCAAATGTGCATCCGCAGCAGGCTGGCAGGCTGCGGGGACTGGTGAGCTGAGCAGTGCCTGGGGCATAATCCTGTCTGAAGTAGCTGAGCTGATGCATTGTGTAAGCAGTAACAAGCTATGGGGTAAGGAGTGGCTAGTTTGTAGGCTCAGTGGTGCCCAATGGCCTTGTTCCGTCACCACAGCAATGCAAGGTGTAGGCTGCTGGCACTGATGGAAGTGATTTTATAAGCCCTGAACTTGTATTTCTGGGCCAAAACATCTTAATGTGAAGCAGAGTCTTTTTCCCTGCAGGCCAAGCTGGTGGTGCCTGCTTGTCACATCTCAGTGTGCACAGGGGACAGTGTGGACATGGGCAACCTGCCCCCTTGTGCTGTGCTGAGTTTGGGCTCTTTCCCAGCTTGGCCAGACTCTGTCACAGGCAGATCCTGTGTATAGAATCTGCTGGGGCAGGTGCTGCAAATCACTGCCCTCCCCTACAAGGGGTTGGGGTCAGCAAGGGAGATGCAAAGCAGATACTTTGGGTGGCATCTGAGAATGATTTTTGAGGGTGTCTGCAAATTGGGATGTTATGTTTTTCCTCCACTGTGGTTCTAACAGCTGCTTCTTTCCCTTCCCCTCTAAAGGCTATGTCTACCTGGTGTTTGAGTCAGAGAAATCTGTGCGTGCTCTGCTCCAGGCATGCTCCCAGGACCTGCTGAGCCCTGATGGGCTTAGTGAGTACTACTTCAAGATGTCCAGCCGCAGAATGCGCTGCAAAGAGGTGAGCAGACCCATGAGAGTAGCCCTACAGATGACAGCTGCTTATGAGACCCTTGGAGACAAGGGGGTGCGCACTACTGTGCTCCAGGGAAGCAGGGCTAAAGCAGCAGCAGAAGACAGACTGACTTGTGGCCATCTTCATGTTCCTGCAGTAGGGCTGGTGCAGGCAAGGAGGAAAGTGTCAAATCAGTGTCTGTGTCCTTCACAACAGCTTGTGTCAAACTGTTACCTGGAGCTCCTGAATCTGTGGCTGACCCTGATGTCATGAAGCTGAGCAGCTTTAGTTAGCTGGAGAGGAGCATGGGAACAGAGGTTTTCCTGTTTCCTGCTTCTTCCAGTACACCTTTGCTTGCAGAGACAGACTTTGATCCCTTTGGTGCTTTATTAGACCTCATCTGCTTTCAGAATGAATGGTTTTCATGCTTGCTGCAGGCAGATGTTTTGGTAACTGCAGCTGCTCCCCAACAGCAGCCTTGGCTGGCTGACCTGTGCTCTGGAGGTGGAGGTTCTGCAGCTGCCAGAGGCTCAGGTTGGCCTTCCCTTAAAAGAGGACCTTAGCTATAGATCAGGTACAACTGTGTGAGTTCGTGGAGTTAAAGAACTGAGATTCAACTCCTATCTAGACAGGCGCAAACTAATTGCACTCTAGACAGTGATCCTGGTGTCTGGCTGTTGGCAGCACTTTCAGGCTTGGTGATTTAGCTGTGGCAGAAGTTTGTCCTCTTCGGAGCCCTATATTAGCTGTCTAGCAGATGGAAGCTCCTGCCAAAATTGGCAGTGGGTGGGTTGTTTCATTGATCTCCTCCAACAACAGCCCTCTGCAGGAAGGCATCTGATGGGGCTGTAAACACAGGTGCAGGCAGTAGGTGAAATCCACTCATGCATGGATTGTTTCCTGGCTGCTAGTTCCAAGGGACCAGTGTTCTGGATTCCAGTTTGGCTGGAAGCAGAGTGGTGTGGCAGTTGCCTCTGTTCCCCTGAATGTGCCTTGTGGGGTGTCTGGAGCAAGGCTGGAACTCCAGGGCTGTAGTGCCCTGCATGTGGACCCTTGAGCATCAGTAGCAAAGCAACATTTTCAGGTTGTGGGTAAAGTCTGAGGGTCTGGGATGGCTTCTGCTGTGAGCTAAGGATACTTTAGAGCATCATGGCCTGTGGCTTTGCAGACCCTTGGCTCACCCAACCCACTTGTGTGTGGTTTCAGGTGCAGGTGATCCCATGGGTACTGGCAGACAGCAACTTTGTGCGCAGTCCCTCGCAGCGGCTTGATCCCAGCAAGACAGTGTTTGTGGGGGCTCTGCATGGGATGCTGAATGCAGAGGCCCTGGCAGCTGTCATGTGTGACCTGTTTGGAGGGGTGATCTATGCTGGCATCGACACGGACAAGCACAAGTATCCCATCGGTAAGTGATGATCCTGTTGGGCTCAGTAGTCACTCATAGCACGCTCTGAGGAGGCTGCAGCACTACCATTTGCTTGAACCCTCAATGGGGAAGACTGTCCAAGGTGCTAGGCTCTGCCTCCACCTGCTCTGGGAGCAGATGTCCCCCCGGCCTCTCCCATGGGTGATGCTCCTCACCTCCTGGCCATGGGGAGGCAAGACAGGCCTTGGAGAGGGCTGGCAGAGCCAATGTGCCTGGGAACTGGGAGGTCTTAGATCATTCTGGTGCAGCTCAAGGTCTGTAATATCTCCTTAGGCATTGCTAAAGTGCTTCCTGCCCCTGCTCAGTGCTGTTAATGGTTGTTAGATGCTGCTTTAGATTCTCTTCCATCCCTAGAGTAGAGATGGTTGTGGGTCTTACCCTGGCTTCTGCCGCCTGCCAGGGCAAGTTCAGCCCTGCTGATTGCTGGCCCTTCCTGGTGGGCAGCAGGAACAGGACAGGGCTGTGGGCAGTTCAGCTGACTAGCACTTGTGGGCAGCATCCTGTCCCTACTGTGCTGTTTGGCTCGCCTTTAGGGCACTGTCACTTTGGGCTTCCAAGGCAGCTGGTAGCACAAGTGGAGAGGCTTCTCATCCGAGTAGGTCTACCATGGGATGCCATGGCCATAGCTCAGGGTATCAGCTTTCCTAGGGTCAGAGAGGTGCTGGAGGTGTGTAACCAAGGAACAAGTGACAGGACAAGAGGGAATGGCCTCAAGCTGTGCCAGGGCAGGGTCAGGCTGGCTCTGAGGAAGGATTTCTTTGCAGAAGGGGCTGTTGGGCGTTGGGATGGGCTGCCCAAGGCAGGAGGGGAGTCCCCATCCCTGGAGGGATTGAAGAGTCAGGCTGACCCAGTGCTGAGGGATCTAGTGGATTGAGAATAGTCAGTGTGAGGTTCATGCTTGGACTGGAGGAGCTTCAGGGGCTTTTCTAACAGAGATGATTCTGTGACTCCTGGACAGCACTCCCCTCCTGGGGCTGAGACCACAACCTTCAAGCCAGCTGCTCACAGTTGAAGCTGCTGCCCTGAACCATGACCTCTGCTCAGGCAGTGCTCTTGCAGGTGGAAAGGATGAAGCCTCTGAGGTCCCACCTCCCAGACAGGGCTGTGGTGTGTGAGGGGTAGGGTGTGAGTGCAGCCCCTGCAGTAACCCAGGGAGCAGCCCTGTGCCCTGCTGAGATGGCCTCCCAAAGGGGAATGGGGTGCTGAGACATTACATGACATGAGACATGTCCCCTGTATCTCCTTGGTGGTGTCATGGGCTGGGGAACAGCACTGAGGTTATTGGTCTATGTAGGAAAACCCTACAGCTTGAGCAGGAGCACCAGCATTCCAGACTCAGGCTGTAGCAAATCATGTACTTCAGAAGGGACAGTGAATCTCCTATATGTTGCCAGGAAGGAACAATGTCAGAGTTTGGTAGTGCAGAGCTGTTGTCTGCTCGTCATTGTCCAAGACAGGTTTTAGGCTTTTTCTGGCCCAGGCTTGGGATATGCCTGTGGTACTGCAGTGCTTTACCACTGAGATGGCCTTGGGGGAACAGTCCCAAGGGGTTGGTAATGGAAGTACAAGAGTCCAAGCAAATCCTTAGTGTGACTATGGATGAAGTCTTGCCTGGGGAAGTTTGGTGTGCTGGTACTGTGTGGTCCTAGAGCATGACCTTAACACCTCCTGTGGCCTCATGCACAGCCCGGATTGCTCCCTCAGTAGTTAAGATCTCCGACTTCCAAGAGCACTGGCACTTCCACCGTTGAAGTTGTCTTAAAGTTGCAGCAATATAAACTCAATTTCAGTCACTAAACTGTACCCTAATATTGTTTGAGTTGGTGGAAGCATCTCCTGTGCTGAGATGCTGCCTCAGGCTTGCTTAGCAGAATGTTTCTCAAGGGAAGACCATTGTGTGTAAGCTGCCTTGTGCTGAATCATCTCGGGTCAAGGATGATCCTGCTGGAGGCATGGACTGAGGAATCAGTGTCTGACTAGTTGTGAGGAGCTGCCTTTTGAGACCAGCTGGTAGGGGTCAACAGAGAAAGCTGCTGCCCAGATGGCTTCAGGGGCTCCCACTAGGAGATGGAACTGACCCTCTGAGGAGGAGGAAGATCCCCTGAGTGCAGCTACAATCCCTGTATGCAGTGTAACCCCAGATGAGACCCAGGCACTCCAGCCCGTGTTCTGTGTGATGCCCCAGGAGATGAGTGGGGGGGTTATGTGTAGTGCTTTACACTGCGGATGCCAGTGGTGAGCTGAGCTTTAGTGTTCTGCTAGGGTGCTGGACAGTCTTGTAGCAGCCAAAGCTCCCCTTACACTGAGAAAAGAAACCTATAGATAAGCACAGATGTTTTTCTGGAGCTTAATAAAACTTGGCTGGAAACGAGTGGTGCAGGAATGCTGCTGACTGGCGATGAAGCTGCAAAATGCAAGGCTCCTGGATGAGTGGGAGGCTTAAAAGCTGCTGAGCTGTCTCGGCGCTAGCTTATTTCAGGTGCAGGCGTGGAGCCCACTGCTGTGCTGCCCTCAGCAGTGCCCTGGCAGCCTCCCTCTGTCTGCCCAGCTGCTGCCGGTCCTCCTGGGAGTGCTGTCGCCCTCAAGCTCCCCTCTTAACCAGCCTGGAGGTGTCCATGGCAGAGCTGTTCTGCTCTCAGCTGCCTGCTGTGCTTTTGTTGCTGTCTGGGGAAGGAGGCAGGCAGAGCTGTCAGGCCTTGGATATGGTCTCCCTGCAAAAACTGCTTCCTTGGCAGTGACTGAATAGCACCAGGGAAGGGCTGGTGCTTGCAGCAGCTCCCTTGGCCTCCATCGGTTCCTGCTGCAGGTGCACTCATGCTCTGGCTTGTTCCAGGGTCTGGCCGTGTCACCTTTAACAACCAGCGCAGCTATCTGAAGGCAGTGACCGCTGCGTTTGTGGAAATCAAAACTACCAAGTTTACTAAAAAGGTGAGTGGAGCTGAATCTGTACCTACTGGGTGGTATTGCTGGGACTACCGTGACCTGCACGGCCTGCCCTGTGTCCCTGTGGAGGCAGAGGGAGGTGGTCAAGTGCTGCTCCGCCAGCTGTGAGGGGAGCTGCCAACAGATTTGGGGTACCCAGGGTGGTGGATCTGTGCTGCTGGGGCTGCCCAGGGAGTGGGCAGTTGCCCCCAGCACCACTCTGTGCCTACTGCCTGGCTCTACTGCAGGTTCAGATTGACCCGTACCTGGAGGACTCCATGTGCCAAGTCTGCAGTGCCCAGCCTGGCCCATTCTTCTGCAGAGACCAGGTAAGGCTCCTGCCTGCTGTGCTTGGCTGCCACGCTCGGGGGGTGCCCTGCAGGAGCAGCAGGCTGCCCTGCGTGTGGCGGTGTTCGCTGTAGTGTCTGGGGGTGCCCGTTCCCCCCTGCCCGGGGGAGGATGCAGTGCTCTCCCGAGCCCCAGCTGGGCCCTTGGTTGGGCGGAGGTGCAGCCCTCCTGCGGGGCAGGCGCTCGGCGGGGGTAGGGCAGCTCTCTACCCGGCTCTGCTGTTGCAGAGCCACCAGAACCGTGTGCCCCGAGAGGAGGCCGCCGCTCTGCGAGCTGTGACAAGCTGGAAGTGGGAGTGCCGTCACCCTGCGGTCGGTCCTGGGGCTGCCCGAAATGTGGGGGTCCCTCGCTGACCTCTGCGTGCTGCGGACAAAGGAGCTGGACCGGGCTCCGGCGGCTTCCCGCGGGCTCTGGGTGGGAGGCGGCAGCAGCAGCACGCTCCG
>NW_020799112.1:744898-747248 GCF_003259725.1 Athene cunicularia | reverse complement strand
GGCGGAGCTGCCGCAGCCCTGCCTGCCGCTGCTGGCCGCTGCCCAGATCCGGATTTTTCAAATCTATTTAAAAGGGGCCAGTCTGGAAGCTCAGCACAACCCGCCCTCCGGCAGCATTGCTGGAATTCCCTCCCTCCCCTTCAAAGATCCCTGTGCTGGTGTGGGCTGCAGAACTGGGGGGAGGGAGGGAGGGGATGGCACTTTGCGGGCGGGCCGGCCCCGTTTGCCTCGCCTGGACAGCCCTGCCCCACCGCGCTGCCCCTCTGCTCTCCCCGCAGATCTGCTTCAAGTACTTCTGTCGCTCCTGCTGGCACTGGCAGCACTCCATGGAGGTCCTGCGTCACCACCGCCCGCTGATGCGCAACCAGAAGAACAGAGACTCCAGCTAAAGAGGCCGCCGAGGCTCGGGGCCGCTGCAGGCGCAGGAGAAAGTCCTTTTGTTAACCTGCCAAGTGGAGAGCGCACGAGCGTGCCTGCTGGTGCCAGACCCAGGCTGGGAACGTGCTTCCTGAGGACTAATGGGGAAAAAAAAAATCTTACATTCACGTTTGCACTTGCTGGTCTTTTTGTTTCTGCACTAATGCACAGTGAATTTTGTCGGGTTTTGTTTGGGGGTTTTTTGAGGGGGGGAGCACCCCTCAAGCAATTCTGCAGTTCCCAGACTTTGGTTCCTAGTTTGCTGACGAGAAGCAAAAAAAAAAAAGGGCCACGTGTTGAGAAGGTGTTTATGCAGATGCCTTCACCTAGGTTTTTTATTTATTAAAGGCGCTTTTTTACATTCCTTGCAATACTGATGGTAATAATGCAGGTCTCATTGGCTCCATTTTTTTGCAGTTGCCATACAGTGCCTTTCCATTCATTTAACCCCCATCTGAACGGCATAAAAAACTGAATGTTCAGCTGGCGTTTTTTACTGTAACAACAAGGAGACTTTGCTCTTCATTTAAACCAAATCATATTTCATATTTTACGCTCGAGGGTTTTTACCAGTTCCTTTTTACACTCTTAAACAGTTTTTAAGTCGTTTGAAATGAGAGATTTTCTTTCCTGGCAGCTTTTAACATTATTGCAATTTGTGTCTGGGGGCTGCTGGTGGAAAGTTGTAAATCGAGGGGTTTGCAACAGAACAGGATGGGCTTTTTTTGGATTTGAAACTGGACCGGATAAATGATCTCTGAGCTGCTGTATATAGTTTTAAATAGTTTGTTGCACTTTTTTAAGTTGCACTTAAGGGGGGTTGATAGAGGTTTTTAATCACACAAAGTCACAGGACTTACTTTTCTTTTGTAACTAGCTAAAAAAGGGCTGCATTTTGGTGGACAGATGAAGGTTCATAGGAGCCCTTTCTCTTAGAGGGGACAAGTACTTTTCCTTTCCTTTATGAAATGTACGGAGTTAATGGTGCAGTCGACTGAAATGCTGCTGCTGGGATTTGAGAACTTTCTTTTTTTACTTTCCCCTCTATTGGAAGCTGTGTGCCAAAGAACCAGTGTCATAATTTCTCCCTCTTTTATTTTTTTCCTGCTGAGCTGATGTTGCATTGTTGCATATCCCAGCTGCTCTTTGTGGGTTTTTGTGAAGCTGTGTGTGAAGTCTCTACCTCATTGTAGTATATGCAGGCAAGACTGCACTCTCCTACAGACGTGTGGAGTAAGCTGTGGTGTAGTTTTTGGCACATAATAAACACGTTGCAGCAAAAAATCCACTCTCTTGTGCTCTTTCTGTGCTTTGTGAGATCTCTCAAACCTCCAGGGCTGTGGTATCTGCTCCTCAGTTCTGGGTGTTCAAAGAGCTGGGAGCCAGTGCTGTGGGGAGCTTATGGACGCTGTGGGGGGAGTGCTCTGCTGGGAGATGTGTTTTTAGATACCAATCACCAATGGCTCCTTTGGCAGGTACCTCTGGGACCCCTCAGCAGAAGCAGCCAGGCTCCAGCTGGAGCTCCCCTGCTTAGAGCAGCAAGTTAATGAGGCTAATTGGCATGTTCCACACTGCCCTTGGTACTCCCACCCTCCTTGGCAGAGGGGTGCTAGTCTGAGGGGGTGGCAGCAGCATGTGGGGGGCACTGGGTCTGCCCATGGTGGACACTCTTGGGTGCCCCGTGTACCTGGAGGGGAGAATTTGTTCTCCCTCCATCTCCTGCAGGGGGTAACTGTCCCCCCCGGGGCGTGGCCACCCCTCCTCTCTAGGGGGCTGGAGGATGCTCCCGGCCTGCCGGGAGGCTGCAGGCACTCTGTGGCCTCTCCCCTCGCTGCCGCAGGTGCTGCTCACCCCAGAACCCTCTCCTTGGCTGCCCGGGGGCGCAGAGGGGCTCTGAGCACCGGGGAGCGCCGCCCCCCGGGGCCGGGCCGCT
>NW_020799112.1:735542-744848 GCF_003259725.1 Athene cunicularia | reverse complement strand
GGGGGGGGGGGGCCTGTCTGGAACACCTGTATAGGGTCTGTAACCAGCATGTGGGGTCTCCAGTTCTGCTCCCAGGTGAAGTGGGCTCTTCTGGCTGATCTCAGCCTTGGGAGAGGAACCCACCCTGGTGTTTGTTGGCCACACTAGGTTGCTGCCATTGGCTCCAGCTGTGTGGCACTGAGCTGCAACTGATGGCAAAGAGCATGCAGCCTTTCTGGAGCTGTGCGGAGGGTTGGTACCTGCCAGACATGCCACCTCCCAGACAAGCCGTTTGTGGGCTAACAGTACCCTCCTGGGTCTTTGCTGTGAGAGCTGGGAGGGAAGGAGGTGTGTCATGCTGCAGTACTGACAGGCTCTTTCTCTATTGCAGTTCTCAGCATGCTGAGTAACCCTCTTGGAAATGTCCTGGGGAAGCCCCCGCTGGGTTTCCTACCTCTAGACCCCATTGGTTCAGACCTGTCAGAAAAGTTTTCCACACCGACCCTGAGGAACTCCCGCCTGGACTCCCGCTCCCTCCTGGACTCCCGTTCCAGCAGCCCCTCGGACTCGGACACCAGTGGGTTCAGCTCTGGCTCTGACCACCTCTCAGACTTGATTGTAAGTTTGGGTCTTGCGCCGTCTCTGTGGTTCCTGGTGTCTTGCTGTGTTTCTGGGGACCATGGTTGAGCTGTGGTGTGGGGGGCTGCAGGGCACAGCCCTGCCTGCTCAGGAAGAGTGCTGGAGGGAGCTGTCATACCCCTACTGACAGAGGTTCTTCTGCAGCCCAAGGTTTGGAAGAAGAGCTGCTCATACAGTTGTCCTTCAGCACAAACTAGCAGTATCCTTATATGTTTTTTTCTTCTAAATAATGTTTTGTCCTTTTGGCTTTATCCTTGAGCCTTAATGGGTTAAAGTAACTCCCAGAGGTGTCTGAGTGCTTGAGCTGGTGTGTGGCAGGAGCATGTCTGTGCCCTGATCCCAGCAGGGACATGGTTGATAAGCACAGTTGCCTCCAGGCCTCAACCTGTGCTTCTCAGGAGCTCCTCTCCCTGCCTTTCATTGCCCTCCCTGTTTGCTGACTGCACTTCTCTCTCAGGGCTGTTTCTTCTAGACCAAACTGGGTCTAGCCTGCTCCCATTCCCTAAAGCGCAGCTAAATTTGGAAGCCAGTGAGCGAGGCGAGTGTCTCTTGCTGACCCAGTCTGCTACTGGGTTTGCGTTGCAGTGTGAGCAGCAGCTCTGGGTGCCAGCAGGGCAGCCTGGCTCCAGCCAGCTCTGCAGGTGCTCCTGCATGGCTCAGCCTTGGGACCAGAGCCTAAAGCCAGGGCTGGCCTGCTCCTGGCTCTGCTGTGGTGTGAAGGACACAGCTGGCTTGCTAGAGAGTTGATTCTCCTATGATCCACCCTGGAGAATCAGGAGCTTGAGCAAGGGTGCTGTAAGTGGCTGCAGCCACCCTGGGCTCTGACGATGGCAGGCGGTGGGGGGTGGCAGAGCTTTGTGCTGGCCTTGTTTGTGAAGGTCAGGCCTTCCCCAGCACAGCCTCGGCGTGGGCGGCAGTGCCGCAGCAGTGCACAGCTAGATCCGCAGAGTGGCTTAAAACCTGCTGTAAAGCAGATGTTGCTGAAGAGAGGGAACTGGTGAAACCCCCTCTTGCCTTAAACCTGCATTCGCATGGGGTTGAGGTCTCACCCGGTTGTTGATGATGCAGGGAAAGGAGCTCAGAAAGCCTTTCCCATGTTTGATGGGCTCGGTCCTGTCGCTCCCAAACCCTGTGGCCTTCAGACACGATGCATCTTGCCCCTCATCTAGATCTCTGTGATCAGCTTCTGGTAGAGCTGCTGGTTTCTGTACTGGACAAAAACCACTCGGTTCTGTTACCTCCACTCTTCCAAATTGTCGATGGCTTGGTTACATGAAAGTTATTTCACTGATGATGTGGGAGGAAGAGTTACAATGGTAGGATGTCCCAGGAACCGTGACAGTGCGGTAAGGTGAGGTGGTGCTGTCCCCCCCAACTTGGGGATCTGCCTTGGGAGTCTGCTCCCTGCTTTGGCTCCTTGGTTTGGTAGCCTAGGGTGAGGTGACACGGCTTTCCACGAGAGACCGGGGCTTGATTTGACTCTGTCACTCCCGACAGTTTGAAATGATGTGCAGCTCCATGCAGATCCTCTCCGGATGCTTCAGCGCCCCAGATTTCAGGTGTTGGCACAGTGCTGACCCACAAGGCCGGTGTTGGGGGCTTACAGGAACGAGCTTGAGCAACTGTGTGTGTGTGTTTTACGTAGTGACCTTCTAGCTGAGTTTTGGAGGCAGGATGGAGTGGCGCTGGTGGGAGAGGCCACCCCTGGAGGGACCCCAGGCAGGGAAGGAGCATCCGTGCCATAGCTGTTGATTCAGTGCCAGCTAAACCTGCATTATTTGTGGTTCCTTATAAAAATACTAGTGTGATGTAGCCTCTTGGGGAAGGAAGCACATGGAGATCAAGGTTTGGGGTCCAGAGAGAGTTGGAGGGGGCGGCTCTGGGATTGAAGAGCAGGAGACCTCAGGTCCTGGGGGTGGCACAGCACAGGCAGTTGCTCAGTTTGCTGTCGGGCTCCAGCCTCGGGGACTTGAGTCGTCGTGAGCATTGGTGGTGACCACCGGGTCAGTGCCGTTCTGGACCCATCCCTGGCTCCTCTCTGCAGCCTTGGCATGGACCTGGTTAGTCCTCAGGTTTCCAAAGACTTCCCCTAAAACGAGCTCTTCTCCCCATGTGGTGTTTTGGCTGGAGGGCTGGTCTCCATCGGGTCCTCCCGGCTCACTGTTGCCAGAGCCCTTCCCCACAAGGGGCAGCGAGACCTTGGTTGTGGTGGGACAGGATGGGATGGGAGCAGGCATGCGGGGACACCGTGGTGGCAGCAGGAATGTCGCTGCGGGGCCTCATCAGTCTGCGTCTGTCTCTCCTCCGTCCCCAGGTCTCTGCCCTCGACCAGGAGATCATCGAGGTGGACCCAGACACAAAGGAAATGCTGAAGCTCCTGGTGAGTGGCCCCAGCCGTCCCCTGCCCCCGTTGACCCTGCCAGGCTGGTGGCATGGCCCTAGCACCTGCCCCAAGGGGCTCGATGGTGGCAGCTGAAGGCTTGGGCCAGTGGTGGGGGTCCCTCTGCTCTGGGGCCTGCGGGCAGCTTCAGTCCCGTATGGCACTTGGGAGGGGCTCAGCACAGCGGCCTTGCCCGGCACCCTGCTAGGCAGGAGCCCTCCACTCCTCCCACAGCACCCTGGGGTGCTGATCGCTGTGCGGAGGTGAGAGTGAGTTCGCCCATGCAGAGGCCGATGAGCCACTGTCTGGGGCAGGGTGGTGGTCTCCCCTTCTTTCTGGAGCCAGGAATCCACCCTGGTATCTGCCTGCGCCTGACGCTGCCCCCGGGAGGAGGTTCCCCCGCCCTCGGCGGTGCAGGGCAGTGTCACCTATCCCCACCCCGCGCTGTTTTCCAGGATTTCGGCAGCCTGTCCAACCTGCAGGTGACACAGCCCACGGTGGGGATGAACTTCAAAACGCCTCGAGGAGCGCTCTGAGTCGGTCGCGGTGTGTCACTTTTCCAATAAATGGGAAACCACCTCAGAATGCCTGGTCTTTGGAAGCTTGTGTCACCAGGGAGGAGGAGGGGGGGGATCCTCAGGTGCTGCAGCCTGGGTACAGGTGTCTGAGGCTTCAGAGGGTGAGGAGGACTCAACACCTTCACCTTGCTGGCATCTTTTTGAGTTCTGTCCTGGCTGTTCGGGGGGTAAAGCTGTTGTTTTACAGGCTCTCCTGTTGCCAGGGCAGTGGGGGAGGACAAGGGTGGTGGCTCCTTGGCGCATTCCAGTGCCTCCTCCAAGCGGGTAGCTGGGGGGGCCGTGCTGAGCCAGAATGAAAGTTGCTTTTTGTAACCATGTTGGTATCTTTTAAGTGCTTAAATGAAAGGAAAGTCTTGTCACTGGTTTTCTTTGTATGAGGGGAGTGAGCTGGGCTGAGCTGTATGTGGGGGTGGAGGTTCCCACGTGGAGACAGGCCCTGGTGAGGCTTATGCTGTCCTTCCCCCAGCAGGATGCTCCACCCAGCAATTTCCCCAGGGCGCAACAGGCATGGAAGAGTTTTGGGGTTCAGCTCCCAAAACTTCTATGTAGAGGCTCTGGGTCCCACCCAGGTCCCACTGGTGAGCATGTACCGCGGGTGGGAGTGGCTGTGCGTGAGGGGACTGCTCCCTGCAGGGAGACCTGGCTGTGTCCCCCTGAGGGCAGCTGCTGCTCACAGCCACACTTTAAAACCCCCACCCTGGGAACAAAGAAAAAGACAAAAGGATTTGTGTTTTGGGGAAAAATGTCTATATTTAAGTTTGATGTGAAATTTGTTTTAAGTAGTTTTTTTAAAGAAGATATTTAGAGTAAACATAGCCAAGTATTTAACTATACACTGAACAGGCTGAGCTGCTGTCAGGATAAGCTAAGCAGAGATAATTTATAAATCCCCCACGTACCGTGGAGATTTTAAGAGAATTTGCAGCTCAGTACCACCAATCTCTGCACTATTTAACTAAAACACGAGGAGAACGCCAACTGACGGGTAAAATAACCATCAAACTGTAGAAGAGCACGAGCAAAGAGGCATCCCAGCATCTTAACTACAGGACTGGGTTTTCAAACACAACCGATAGCACTCTGGCAGCTCTTATTTAAGTGGTTGATGCGAGCAGCCACCTGTTAACTTAAAATTTTCTCTTCATTCTAGTCTTTGCATTGGGGTAAATGTTGATTTCATTCTGAATCCAATACGCGGTGTAGCCTGAGGTGCCGGGGATGAAATCACGGAGCTCCCCGGCATATTTCTTCATGTCGCGAGCAGAGGGGTAGCCTGCGAAGAGCAAGTGAGGGTCTCACCTGGGGGAGCTGCCCTCTTCCCGCCACACCAGGACAACGGGAAGCACAGCGTGCGGAAGGAAGGGAGCAATTCCAGTCGCACCCTCAGCGTTTCCGCTGCTCTAAGTACCAAGAGAAAGCGAGGAGCACATGGTGGGTGCCTGCTTCATCCGCAATCGTTTTCAGGAATATTTTCCACTCCTTAAAAATCTACCAACCCCAAACGTTACCTGTCACCATGTTATTCATCGGGTATTCCTGGAGGGCACGGTATGGAAATTCCCCCTGGGCAGGTGCTCTAGAGCCTGTTTCTCCTTCGCTGCTGTATCAGGGGGGAAAAATACCTGTGTGTTATTTCCTGTGCTTTGGGGATCTCTTTGAAATTTAGGGGACATGTTCAAATCCTACCAGCAAGGTCAGAGAAATACCTTTCAGCCAGGTCTAGCACATCCTCCTCCGCTTCGTCCTCACAGCCTTTGCTCACCACCTCCGGTTCATCCGTCAGATTTTTGTTGGGCTGCGAGTATAAACACAGAGTTGAGATAAAACTCTGGAAATGTGGTCCAAGAGAACGGTATTTTTAGGATTTGCAATTTCAAGCATAATTTAGAATACAATTCTAAATCTAATCCCATTTTCACTTCAAAAGTAGCAAGAAATTGTTTTGGGAAGAGAGCGGGCAGTGTCTCAGAGCTACATGAGGAAGGAAAATGCCACACAAAATGTCTGAGCTCAGGCTTTGGCAATCTGCATCCCCAGAAGGATGTGCCAGGGAGATGACATCTGTCTGAGGGAGGGAGAAAATCCCCCCTGAATGTCACACTCAACCCAGTGCTGTCCCCCTGGGGTGTCACACTGGGAGTGACACACAGCACAGCAACCACAAGAAGATTTAATCCCATATTTGGGCTGAGGGTCTGGGATGAAAACCAGGCCCCCTGAAGTTCATACAACCAGTATTTTTTTTAAGCTACACCTCTTGTAGTATAAATTTTTCATCTTACCTGTTCTGCAAGTGAATCACCCGCCTGCTCCCAAATAAAACTACCGATTTTCCTTCTGATTTCTGCCATGAACAAAAAAAATAAATGACTGAGAGAGCATCAAATGGTGAAGACTGTGCAGCAGTCAGTGCCTGTGCAAGCCCCTGCCCTTCGCAGGTGGACACGGGGCCCTGTCAGGAGCTCACTAATGCAGTGTGAGGGCTCCATGTCCGGGTGGAGAGCGGTGATGAGTGGCCTTCTCAGCGGCTGGGGTGGGGTCTGGTGCTGTTTAACATCTTTGTTGGTGACATGGACAGTAGGGTCGAGGCACCCTCAGCTGGTTCACCAACACCACCGAGCTGTGTGGTGGGGTGACACGCTGGAGGGAAGGGATCCATCCAGAAGGACCTGGGCAGGCTGGAGAGGTGGGACGTGCAAACCTCATGGAGTTCAGCAAGGCCAAGTGCAAGGTCCTGCCCATGGGTCGGGGCAATCCCAAGCACAATCCAGGCTGGGCCATGAGTGGATTGAGAGCAGCCCCAGGGAGAAGGACTTGGGGGAATCAGTGGGTGGAAAACTGACTGTGAGCCAGCAATGTGCACTCAGCCCAGAAAGCCAACGGTACCCTGGGCTGCACCCAGAGCAGTGTGGGCAGCAGGTACAGGGGATGGATTCTCCCTCTCTACTCTGCTCTGGTGAGAACCCCCCGCAGTGCTGGGTCCAGCTCTGGGGGCACCAACATCAGAAGGACACGGACCTGCTCAAGCGGGGCCAGAGGAAGCCACGAAGACAATCAGGGGACTGGAGCACCTCCTTTATGGGGACAGGCTGAGAGAGTTGGGGGTGTTCAGCTGGAGAAGGCTCCAGGGAGACCTTATAGTGCCTCCCAGGACTTAAAGGGGCTACAGGAAAGCTGGGAGGGACTCTGCATCAGGGAGTCTATGAGGGATGAGGGGCAACAGTTTCAAACTGAAAGAGGATAGACCCAGGTTAGATATAAGGAAGAAATTCTTCCCTGTGCCCAGAGAAGTAGTGGCTGTCCCCTCCCTGGCAGGGTTCAAGGCCAGGTTGGACGGGTCTTTGAGCAACCTGGGCTGGTGGAAGGTGTCCCTGCCCATGGCAGGGGGGTGGGACTGGATGATCTTTAAGATCCCTTCCAACCCAAACCATTCTGCGATTCTACAATTTTATGTTAATAGATGGAGAATATAATAGATGGAGCATCCTCTGCCTCTGGGGAGGAAGAATTGCTCCCAGCAGAAGGAACTTCCCTCCACCTAGAGCAGGAGGTTCTGGTTTGCACCCAAAAAGGCTACACTCATGGAAGAACCACTAGGGGAGCAAAACCAATGGGTTTTTTTTTCCCCCTGACCTTCTTGCAAGCAAGCAGGTGGCAGGACGAAGTGGCCCAGAAACACCGATGGCTTCACTCCTGCATTAGTGCTCGCCCACGCAGAGAGGTAACAGGAGTGAAAGACGGTAGCTCTGCCCTCCAAGTAATCAAGGCTCTCGTGTATTCTGGAAATGAAAAAGACAGCTGGTTTCCAAAGGTAACCCCCCCAAAAAAAATAATGTAGAGGTGTATTGTCATTAAAACCGGCCTGCTGCAATGTTTTTGCTAGAAGCACCTAATTTTCCCTAATTTTCTAACTATGAGACTCTACAAGCAATGTCCTGCTATGGTCCTGGCTGCTGGCACCTCCTGAGAACAGCCCAGAGGAAGAACACTAGTCACCAGGTAAAAACACATTTTTAGGGACTAAATGGCACCGCTGTGCCCTCTGCTCTCAAGATGAGGCAGGTTCTTCAGGGAGGAGGAAAACGTGATTTTTATTTATTTATTCTTAACCCCGCTGGTCCCTGCTCAGGCTCATGGTGTGGTGCCCAAACCAGCATCATGACAACTGAGCAAGGAAGGGTGGGTAGAGGATGCTCAAGCACTCACCATCCTTCTTAGAGGGGAATTAAATATTGTTTGCCAGGTTTCAGGGTATGGATGACTGCATTTTTCCCAGAACATTGAATATATGTATATTTTATATATGTAATTTCCCCTGGGGGAACAACCCAGTCCAGCAGGATGCTATGGCGGAAAGAAGGTTGTTACTACAAGTTTCTTGGGATTCCTCTTCCACAGCTGGAGTGGGTGGCTGAAGGATTACAAAAAATCTAAGCCAGTTTTAAGCAATCGTGTTAAAAGAAGCTGCTTAGTTCAGCCTAGCAAAACCTGCTGCAGAGCATTGTGAGAAAACATTGCTGTTCCCTTTCACCTAAATACATTTACATGACATTGACTATATATATTCACTAGCTGGAGGAAGACCCTGAATAGCTTTTCCTTATATTTGTTCTTGAGAGCTGTGAAATTTTTTACATTAAGCAAGCAGAAGGAAAATAGCAATTTCAGCCCTTTTCCAATCGTTTTTACCTCCATGCTTGCTTTCAGAGTTAACTCGTGTTGACTTTTTAGCATCCGATTCCTTCCTTGGGGATGGTGTTACCTCTATTTTAGACCCTGAGTTTTCCAGTAGATCAATTTAAAGGTAGCAAGAAATACAGTGCAATTAGTTTAATTTACATCAGACTTAAGCCAATGTGGATGTTTTTTGCAGCCGTTTTCTGTTTTGTCTAGCTACAGTTTACCTTTGGTGTAAGTTTTCAGACTCCACTAAGCAGTAAAACCCCAGCAGACCTGTACCCAGGCACTTTAAAAGCACCACCTTGCCTCTTAAAGGATATTGGCATCCGTTAAATACATTAAATACATTAAAACTGTTATCTATGCCATCACTGATCTTCCGCTCTCTGCAGCCATCGCGTGAAGAGGGCTCAACGCGAGCGTGAAACACGGCTGCAGGTGCCTCTGAGGCACGGCGGGCGCTGCCGGTGTGGGGGTGACGGGAGGGTCGATGGCTGGGGGACGAGGCCCACCTGCGGGTGTCCGGGTGGGCGGCATCGCTGCTGAAGAGGTAGCTGGCGTCCCGCCAGTGGGCCAGCGCCCCGCCGCCGGCTGCTGCGGGGGGAAGAGCGGGGTGAGGAGGAAGGTCGGTGCCCCACCGGGTCCCCACCTCTGGGTGGCCGGGGATGGGGACGGCCCTGAGGTGGGAGCTGGGATGGGCCCCCCGTGGCTGTGGGCCTCCCACTGCCTCACTGAGGACTTTTCCGGGCTTTTCCCAAGCGCGGGGGCACCGTGGCCTGCCCCAGCTTGGGGCGGGGGGCTGCCAGACCCGTGCTCTGCCCCGCTGAGGGGTGGCGGGGCTGTGCCGCCATTGCTGGGCCCCGCTGCCGGGTGCCGGGGCCGTGCTGCGGCTCAGCCCCGCCGAGGGCGTCTGTCCGCTCCCTGCCCCACAGCCTCACCCCACAGCTCCCGCGGGCCCGGGCTGACGCTCTGCGAGAACCAGGCGCGGTGGCCCCGGAACATCGCGGCGGGAAGCGGCGGCGGGAGGAGGAGAAGCCCCGAGCGGGCGGC
>NW_020799112.1:726445-735492 GCF_003259725.1 Athene cunicularia | reverse complement strand
CGGCGGGAAGATCCTGAGCGGGCGGCGGGAAGATCCTGCGGGCGCTGAGCCCCGAGGGGCGGCGGCCGTCTCCAGGTCTGGCTGCCAACCGCCTCCCCCCCGCCCCGAGTGGTCCAGGCGGCGGCAGGCGAAGCCGCGCAGGTTTCAGACCGCCCGCCAGGAGGGCTCCCGGCCCCGCCCGTGCCTGCCTGCGCTCGGCTGAGCACCCCAAAACATCTGCAGGGGACCTGCACCCACACGGCTGGGCCAGGCTGCCCTGCGGTTTCAGTGCTGGTGTCTGGGGCACGTTGATGCTCAACCTCCTCTGGAAACCCTCCACAGCTCCGACCAACTTGAGTCACTCCTGGAAAGGCAAGCTGAGGGCATGGAGGGGACAGCGTCAGTGGCTGCCTTGCCCAGGAGAAGGCAGTGGCAGATCCGAGCAGTGTCCGACAGCCTCGGTCCTCTCCACTCCTGCTGTCACCCTGGGCCATCTGAATCTCTTCCAGCTGCTGCAGTAACGTGAGGCAAAAGCCTTCACACTGTGGCCTCCTTCACTGTCCAGTCCGGACTCCTCCCCTCTGTATCATGGGGGGAGTGAGCTTCCCTGGAGATGCTCTGTATTCATTTCTCTGTAGGTGGTGGCAAAAGAGAAGGTAGTGAGAAGAAGACGGCATCTCCTTGCCTGGATTTCGTGTCCTCACATGCTGTCTGCTGCATCAGAGCCTGGAGCTGCCTGCCAGACCCTGCCCCATTCAGATAGTGCTTCATACTGCGAGGAAACAAACACCCTGCCAGGTAGAGTGTGACCACCAAACTCAGTGAATATGGGGCAAGTCCAGCTCAGCAGGACACACGACTGAGACACAGCTGTGTGAGGGCTCAATTTGGTCTCCTCCACACTCAGATTATCTGCACATCCCAAGAAAAAGATTTACTAGTGCATATACCTAAGAGAAGCTGAACATGCCCAAAAAGTCAAGATTCTGGCTTGCCTCAGCAATAGCGTGGCTAGCAGGGACAGGGAAGGGACCTTACCCCTGTACTCACCACTGATGAGGCTGCACCTTGATGACTGGGTTCGGTTTTGGGCCCTTCACCCCAAAAGGGCCATTGAATGACTCGAGCGTGGCCAGAGAAGGGCAACGGAGCTGGGGCAGGGTCTGGAGCACAGGTCTGCTGGGGAGCGGCTGAGGGAACTGGGGGGGTTCAGTCTGGAGAAGAGGAGGCTGAGGAGAGACCTCCTGGCCCTCGGCAACTCCCTGACAGGAGGGTGCAGAGAGGGGGGATGAGTCTCTGGAGCCAAGGACCCAGCGCCAGGCCCAGAGGGAATGGCCTCAAGCTGCCCAGGGTAGGGTCAGGCTGGCTCTGAGGAAGGATTTCTTTGCAGAAGGGGCTGTTGGGCGTTGGGATGGGCTGCCCAGGGCAGGGGGGGAGTCCCCATCCCTGGAGGGGTTGAAGAGTCGGGCTGACCCAGCGCTGAGGGGTCTGGTGGAGCTGGGAATGGTCAATGTTAGGTTAACGGTTGGACTAGGTGATATTCAAGGTCCTTTCCAACCTAGGTGATTCTGTGGTAAGTGTCAGCAGTACTGAAAAGTGATATGAAAAGCCCTGGTCTTTGATTCTTATACATTTCTAATCAAGTTTTTACACAAGCTCAAGAATTATTTCTGCTTGCACTCTTCTTCCCACAAAGGACTTGGTATTTTATCAAATTAAAGGCGAAAAAGATTAAGGAGAGGTGTTAGGCCGCATTTAATTGCTGTGTGGTTCAGGTAGGCCTGGCTTAGTTGAGCTGAAATGGGCCAGCCTGTGTCAACTAGCCAGGACTGGCTTGGGGCTGTGCAGCCTTCCTCTTCCAGACACTGCATGAACATTTCAGCAAAACCACACTGTGGATATTTGCCTTTACCCACCTCGCTGTGGTTTGCTTGCTGAAGAGGGAGCAAATGGCAAATGCATCCCCACAGAGCTGGAGCTGTGGAAGCAGAGATGGGACCCTTTTTGTTTTATTTCACTTTCTGGGAGGACATCTGTATTCAGCTGTCTGTCTTGAATGATTTTTCCCCTTCTCTTGCACCCATTCCTTCAGCTTTTCTCCCTACCATACAGGAACTGGTGAAACTTTAAAAAAATCCGAAGAGGTGTGACATTGAAGAAATTGGTCTTCAAAAAAGTTCTTCTAAGTTATTCTCCTAAAGAGTCACTCTCCTAAAATTACCCTCATTTGGCTGACTCGTGAAATAGTTTACTTGCAGCAAAATTGCTTGTATTTCATAAAGCACAAACAAGGCCTGTTTCATGCTTCAAACTTGCCAAGATATCCCTCAACAACCCCAACTCCTGAGAACTTCTGCTGAAAAGCCAGCAGCAGCAGTGCAGCTGCACCCTGGGTACCTTTGGACCCCCCAAGCTGGACCCCCAGGATGCCTGATAAAATGGAGGTTTATCTAGATACACCCCTGAAATCCAGATGTTAATCAATATTAGCCAGCCTCTAGGACTGGCATGCATTGTTGTCCCCAGAGGGGGGGATTTTTGAGTAAACTGTCAAAATATTTCCTAAGTAAAACCACAAAAATCCCACAGATGCAATCAGGGCAAAGACTTCCCCAGTGGGGGAACACGATACGTTTCCTTTGGAGACGTGGTCACCCCACGTTGCCTGTGCCACAGCACCTTCAGCTGCTGCAGTCAGCTCCATTTGTGTCCTAATGAGGATGAAGTTTTCCTGTTGCTGTGACGCACCCAGCCATTACTTTCCAATGCTCCTGAGGATAGTAAAAGTGAAGCCGACGTGATGGTAGGCAGTTTGGTGGTTCCGTGTGATTCACAAGAGGTAGCCAGGATGCGGTCCATGGCTCAAGCCCCCTTGGGCTCTCAGAGCAGGCTGAGCCACGCAGCGGCTGGGTGAGCCCTGCTGTCCCCCGCCCAGTGATGGGTGCTCTGCATCACCCCCCACCCACAGCATCCCCACCTCTCCCACTTCGAATGTTCCTCTGATGAGCACAAAGGGACCCACATAACTAGTCCGTTCGCCCCAGCAACCTCCAACCCAGGTTTTGGAACTGCGAGTTTTGATTTTCCTAATGCTTAACAGATAATGTGGTTATAATAGAAAAAGCGATGAAACAAGCTGAGATACCCCAAAATCTCAAGTGTACTGTCACACCAGTCACAGCAAATCTGAACATACCCAAGAGGAGATGGGCAATATCACACCCACTGGGTTGCCAGGAATCCTTGTTCACATACACAAGATCCACACTGATTAGATCCTCCTTGATCCAACACTGATTTCTTCATCAAATAAAAGCAGGCTGATGGATCTACCAAGCAGGACCATTTTTGGGCAGTCTCACCAAACCCCCAAGGTACAGCAGAAGACCAGCCCCCAAGAGGGCTTCTCTGTGGGGTCAGCTGCTTATGGAAGAGAAAACCAGAAGTGAAAGTCACTGACACGTCTGCTTCCCCTCGGCCCAGCTTCACACCACACACCCCCAAGGAAGCATCTGCTGGAGTTCTCCCCCTTGGAGTGGGCACCACATCCTGCCCACTGCCCCTTTTCCTCTCAGCCAGCTTCAAGATAAGACCCAGTGTCCCCAGGGTTACTTCATCCCTTTGTTTAACCTTGTGCCTTTCCTTCAGAGCCTGGGGCCAGGCAGATCCCGCATAAACCTGATAAACCTTTTTTTTTAATGGAAAAGTGTTCCTGCACTTTCTCAGTGGGATAAAAAAAACCCCACAGCTGAGCAGTGCCATGTGGGGACGAATTCCCATGCAGGCCACCCGAAACAAGACCACAGACAATCAATATGACTTGAAGTCAAACCCAAACTTTATTAGCAAGCAAGTCCTGTGCATTCTAAAAATAGCAGCAAGCCCTTATATACTTGTTGCTACCTTGTGTTACTCCTGCACATGCTTATTTCAAAAAAATAGCTCCCCTCAGTACTTCCCACAAACACTGCTACCCGCACACAGCCAGTAGGTAAGTTCCTGCTTTTTTAATTCTCAAGAGTCCCTTCTTTATCAGTTTCTTCCTTAACAGGCACATTCTTTTCTTCTGGCCTTCTTGATTTTAGATATCATTAATCTTCTGACCCAAATGCTGGTTGTACTTTTGCATTGTCAGTGTGTGTGGAAAGTTCAGCAACCTGGCATACACACCCACAGTGCCACCATGCTCCAGATCCACTCACAACCCAACAGCCATCGGAGCCCACAAAATCAGCTCAAGTTGCCATATGACTCCAAAGAAACTTTTTAAGGACCCCACTAAGGTTCTCCAATTTTATTAAAGACAAAAATCTCATACAATTCAGAGCACTGAAGAGCTACAATTTTTTTTAATCAGTAATGTGGATATTTATAAATACGTGCTCGTGTGCCACTTTAGATAAATGATGTATTGACAAGCTTCACTGCAGAATTCCTTGTTAATACACAAGTGCTATTCTTCATATCCAGAAGCAAGATGTAAAGGAGAGAAGCTCAAGAAGATTTTGACTTGCAAAGCAGAATTTTTCAAACCTGCATGGGGGAGAGGAGATTGACATCAGTCACTGCTCACACCTTCAACTGTAATTATTTTAGGAAAAAAGGTGTTTTCCACAAGGGAACTCCAACTGCAGAGTCCCAGCTGCAGGCTGACAGACCACCTTTCAATTATATTTAGATAAAAATCCTGCAGGAACTGCTTGGCAGGGGTTTAGAGTTCCACAAGCAATCCTCTGCCAAGATAATCCTTGGTCCCCACTCCAAGCACCAGCTGCACAGATATTCCCCCTTTATCCTGCTCTCAACTCCTCCGCCCCAGCTCAGCAAATCCTTGTGCCCAGAGTCTCACCTCCAACCAAGCCTGGTACCCCTTGCCACCAGTGACCCTCACACCAACATCCCACCACATAAGGGGCATTTCAAGCAAGATCTTGCAAAGGCTTGTCTGCGCACAGTTAATAATTATCCAGCCTCTACCTGGGCACATAACGAAAGCATTTCAACCAGCATTGAAGATATGTGACCTAGCTGACATAGTTGCAGTTTTCTTTTCCCTATCAAGTATTTACCCAGTTTCTAAATCCAGATCAGTTATGCCCATATAATGTGAAGAACCTGAGCACTCAGACTGTGAGACACCAGTGAACAAAACAAAGACTGCTTCTGCTTTGGCAGCAAGGCACTGATTTACACCTCAAATCCCCCATTACCAAACCTGACATGCTGCCTGCTGCACGGTTAACCAATCTGCCTCCCCCCACGGGGGATTTCCAGGTACAGCAACTTCCTTCTCACTAGGCAGACGACAGCACCCAGCACCTCGTGGTCTGAAGAAGCACTAGAGGGCACTGACAACTCTGAACCATACCCGGCAGAGTTCCAAAGACAGGCCAGGAAGTTTTGCTCCAAGGAACTCATTTCTTTCGAGCAAAGGAGACTCCTGTAGGCAAGGTATGCCTAAGAACTGACCAAAACAGTGGGTAGAAAGAGTGTGGGAACAGCCTCACTCCCAATCTGCATCAACACTTTTTTTTTTTTGGTGGTTGCTTTTGTTACTCAGCTCTGCAAGCTACACACTTCCTGCCTACAGAAAGTGGTCCACGTTACCCTTAACACAGAGCATCAGTGTTAACTCACCATGATTATCTCAGACACCGCTTACATGTCTGCATCTGCAAGAAAGAAGAGCAGAGCGTTAGGCTTCAGGGCAAACAGAACGCACCCTCTCCCATCACCATGAACCCACCCCCACTAAAAACAGCAGAGAAACTGCGGTAACCAGAGAGCTGCCCCTGCTTTGCTGTGTGCTTGCTCTAGCAGGCTGGGTCACCGTGATCAGTCCCCACTGCTAGCTACATCCTTATTTATAGCCACCAAATATAAAGCCAAAAGTCACGGCATGACCCATCTCTTTCTAGGCAAGTTCACTTAGAAAGAGATCAGAGTGCTCCCCTAGGAATTGTTAGGCACTAACAGCCACATACCGACAGATAATACCAACACGAGTCTTCTCTGCGTGCTACTAACAAACTTTTTCACAGGCACACACAGTCTTCTCTGCAGCCCAGTTGAAACCAAGTTAATTTTCCATGTATTGCACAAGACCTTCAAAATCTACCGCATTACAGCACCCCCCTTTCCTAAGAGGAACAGAGATGCTGTGGATATAAATTAACGAGCTCTGGCTTTGGCACATCAACAGTGGCAAAGCTTGAAGAGGAAGGCAAACAATACCCCAACGGAAAGACTGTGGCTCTTTGAAGGCAGAATGGTCCACCCTGCAAACGTAGACGTCGTCCTTCCTGGGGGTGAACGGTGCGTACACCAGGCGCTGGAAAAGCCACTTGTCGTTGAAGGACATGTCCGCGTACTGCACACCGGTCATGGGCTCCCCGTTCTTGAGGAGGGTGATATTAATCTTCGGAGGGTGGAAGCCACTCACGAAGCAGTTAAGGACGTTTTCCTCTCCGCTTGAGGCATGTTTGCGGGAGTACACCTCCACCTTCGGAGGGGAGTTTGTCTCTGGAGGAGTGTAAGGGGCAGTGAGGAGCAGCTACTCCGGGCACCGCCTCGGAGTAGCCAGCTTCCACCCCGCCGGGCACAGCAACAGACACCGGGCCCGGCTCCCACGGGTAAGAGCCCTCACCGCCCCCTCCCCGGTACCGGGCCCCTCCCAGCCCCTCCGGTAACCGGTACCGGGCCCCTCCCGCGTCCTCCCCCGCCGGCAACTGGCGCCGGACCCCGCCGCCCCAACCCGTACCAGCCTCTCCCAGCCCCAGCGGGGCCCTTCACGCCGCCTCCAGTACTCACCCTTCGCCGTCCCCAGGCCGAGCAGGGCGATGAGCAGCAGGACGCCCGCCTTCAGCACCGGCCCCATGGCTGCCACCCGCTCGCTCCCCTCGCAGACTACCCCTCCCCGCCCGCCCCTCGCTTTTATAGCCTCTGCCGCGCGCGGCCAATCGCGATGCGGAGCTGCCGACGCGTCATCAGTCTCCATGGCGGGAGGAAGCTGAGAGGTTATCCGAGCCCGCCCGGCGCCGGCCGCTTCGCTTTCGCTTTCGCTTTCCCTTTGCTCAGCGCCACAACAGCCGGAACCTCGTCCGCGGGAGGGGCGCCCCGCAGCAGCAGCCCTGTCCCGGGGCCTTTCCGGCCCTTGGCCTGCACCTCAGGGGTGGAGGTGTCAAAGGCATGAGGTGGTACCGGTGCTTACTAGGCTCCTGTTCCTCACTAAAAGGAAGGTAAAAACCACCTCTCGTGAAGGATTTTGCAGCCAGGGCTGGTATTACACCATCCGCCAACACCGGTGTAGCCTGGCTGCCTTCCTTCCTGAACCTTGGCTTGCTTTCTGTCAAAGCCTAGGCATGAGTGTCTCTGGTGCCTTGGGGATGGACTGACTGCCATCCGAGTGCAGCACAGACTCCGTGATGTCAAACACAAGAACCCAAAGGTCAAAGAAACAGGTTTTCTGGTGCCTCCTCTAAAAACAACTGAGGACTGTAGCCCAGCTAGGCTGGCTACATTTCCAAATGGCCCTGTAACACTGCTTGGGGGAGAGATGTACAACAGCTTTGAAGAGCAGCACTAAGAAAACCAAGGTTTAAAAAGGGAAAGGAACCATTGTTGAAGAGCAGGCAGATATTTCATGCACCTAGGAGCTTGTCTGCTTGTAATCCTATAGATCATGTACTGCTTCAGTCACTGTTTCAGACTGCAAAGCAGATACACATATACTGTCTTCCATCCAGCTGTGTAAATATTAAAAAGTTAAAAAACAGAAAAGAAAGTCACTACTAGTGGAGAGAAAATAGCAGTATCACAGAGCTCCTCTAACTGGGTCTCTTTAAGACTTGCCTTCTTAATACATCCCATTTAAAGACCTAACTTAAATCAGTAAAACATGTACAGAGAACATCCCCCACCCAAAGGCAGAAAGTAAATCAGTAGACACTAAGCAAAATAAAAAAACTGCAAATACTCATTATCAGTCCCCACCAGACCAGCTTTGAGATGAGCTGGTGCTCCCTTTGCTGGCGGCCTGGTGAGCAGCACTGGTGGCCGTGCAGCTGCTGTTGAGTGTTTTCACTGTGAGATAAGGGGACGCAGCTGCTGCCAGAGCCTTATCAGGGATCTCAGGACTCTCACAGAAATAAGCCCTGACTGCTGCGTCAGTGGCTGAGCTGGCATCTGGGGTTGCTACCCAACCCTCAGGCTAGTCTGGCTCCACTCAGGTGAGCGATCCGCTTGGCTTGAGGAGGGTTGATTACACAAACAGCTGATTGCAGGACATGGATCCTTTCTCTGTGCTGACATCCCAGTTCTGCCCTTTGGGACAGGAAAACCTGGAAATGACTCTGCTATAACCAGAATACTTGGCAGACTTTCCCTATAAAGAGAAGCTGGACCACGAGTTTCTTCCATGTGATGTTTATAAAATGCTGTACTGATTCACTCAGAGCAGCCAAATCCTCCTCTTTTAGGGCATTTCTGTTTTTACCAGCAGAGGGAAATATTTAAGGAGTGGGTGAGGCCTGACATGACAGAGGGGCTCCCAGCACATGGGGGATGAGGGCAGCTTGCTGCGCTTTGTGAGATGCGGAGATTTACAGTGTCTTCACCCTAGTTTTGTCTCCCTGCGCTTTCAAACCTACTGCTGTAAACCTCTGAGGCATGCTCCCAGCTGGATCCACCACATCCCACTGGCTTTCCAGGACTGCTCAGAGAGGTACCAGTTCAGAAACACCATCGCTGGCAGGGAGTGATGCAAGCACTGGAAAAAGCCGGGCTGGGGTTTTCTATGCCCCGAAAGACGCAGGTGTTGGCGTTTTTACACCCCTTTCGCGGGTGGGGTCACGATCCTCAAACCCATCCCTGCCCCGCCTACCGCCGGAGGGCGGGTCCGGGTGGGCGTGGCCTGGCGTAGGGGGCGGGGAGAAGAAATTGCGCAGGCGCGGAACGCAGCTGGGCGCCGCCATGCTGTACGGCAGGCGCATGCGCAGCGGCGCGGTGCCGCCGGAGCGGCGGTGGCGGTCCGTAAAAGGCGGCGGCGGGGGCAGCGCGGCCCCGTAGAG
>NW_020799112.1:717121-726395 GCF_003259725.1 Athene cunicularia | reverse complement strand
TGGTGCTGCGGCATGGCGGAGGGTGGCGAGCCGATTGTGAGTGCCCGCCCTGCTGTGCTGCTCTGTCCCTGGGGCTGTCTCCTCTCCCACTTCCCTGGGTCACACCCCCCGCTCCCCTTCGGTGCTGGTCTTCCCAGTGCTGCCTCTCTCCGGAGCGGTCGGTACCAGTGAAGACGCTGACCCTGCCGGTGGGGTGCCCTTCCCTGCCTTGTGCTCCGGTGCTCTTTATGCCACGGTAGTGGGTTGTTCACTCTGAAGCCTAATGGTTTTCCTTAGTGCTGGCCGTGCTGGTGCTGTTCTGTGCCGGCATTCCCTCCCTGCAGGAGTCATCTCTGGGTGGCTCCAGCCGTGGTCCTGGCGGGCTTCAGTGGGGTCCTACTCTACGTTGAGCCCATGGGTTGTGCCCTCGCTGGCAGTGCCAGGGGTTCCCACTCTTCCCTTTCCAGTTGTGGAGCAGCTGTGAGCCCTGAGGGCTGCCCAGCACTACTAGCGGGGTGGGGAGGAGGTTGGGTGCCCCCCACTTTGGGAGCATATTCAGCTTACCTATCGGTTAGTGAGAATCTGCTGCTTTTGACTCCAGATCCTTGAGGACTATCTGCTGGTGGAAGATGTGCCTCTGCTGGACATGGCCGAGGAGGATGAAGAGCTTGACTTGTATAATGAGATGACTTTTGGGTTAGGTAAGATCTCAGGGGAGCTCCAGTGTCGGGGAGATTAGTCAGCACTCAGTGGCGTGAGGAGGATGGAGGTGGGGGGGTGAAGAAGGTGTCCTCCTGCTTGGTGAGGAGCTGGGTTGGGAGCAGGACCCGTGGTGGGCACTGCCCAGGCTCTCACCCACCCTGACATGCTCTGCCTCCACCCTCTAAGACCGAGACTCCACTGAGGAGGATGCCACAAAACCCTTGATGCCTCTGGAGACGAGCCCTGAGCTGGCCAAAGTGGTGGCAGAGGAGATCGAGGCCAGGGATGAACTGGGTCTCCAAGTGGCTGAGCAGCTTGAGGAGCTGGGAGACCCCCACGAGGAAGGTGGGATGGAGCTGGAGGTCGAGTTGGAGGAAGAGGAGGAGGAGCTGGGAGCTGACGAAGACCAGGAGTGCTGTGAGGAGCCAAATGACCTGGGAGACCCGGCAGTGATGAGAGCTGTGCAGAGCAAGCCCACACTGGAGGTGACGTGTGAGCAGAGAGGGAGGGGACCCATGCCTGGCTGGTGGGCAGAGGGGCTTGCAGGGACCCACTGTTCTCCCCTCCACCCCCACCCCTGTGGGTCCTGCCCCATGGAGGGCACCTGCCTAAGGAAGGAAGATCTGCCATGCCAGGGCTGGGTGTGTCCCTGTAACCTCTTCTTTGCTTGCAGAGCCAGGACTCAGCAGTGCTGGACAGCAGGATTGGTGCTTGCTGGGCAGAGTTTGGCAAAGAGGATGTGGTAAATATGTTCCCTCCCATCCCATAATGAGGCTGAGTGCTTCCTGTAGTGTCTCTTGTCCTCCTCCTCCTGTCCTCCTTCCATGTGCTGACCACCTCTTTGTTTTCCAGCTGGCGATGGATCCTGCGGTGTGGGGAACCTGCCCTGGCAGCATCCCACCCCACCACATGCTGGAGGTGGGTATCCTCAGTCAGGCCCTTGGGGAGCAGCTGAGGGCTCCCCGGTACCCTGGGCCAAGGGTCATGCGGGTGATCTGGGGTGACCAGGGAACCTCCGAAGCCTCATCGTGGGTCTGGAGGTGCACAGAATGTATCTCTTGGGTGGTAAGGTTGTGGGTGGAAGTGCCCACCCTAAGCAAAGCCTGAGTTTGAAGGCAAAGCTGTTGAGTCTGGGGGGATGGGACCCCCATGCTGAGTGTCCCCATGGATCCCCTAGTGTTGCACGCTGCCAGGATGGGAGCTTGGCAGGTGCATGGTCTGCTTGAGCAATCACCAAAAGTTTTGGTGAGCTGCCTGATGCTGGAGGAGCTAAATTGATCCCAGCTGGGCCCCATTACAATCTCCTGCTGCCTCCTCCCTGCAGGATAAAGCCATCCTCCAGGTTCTGGAAGGGCCCCCAGCATCCACCAATGTGGCCCTTGACTTCCTTGGCTCCACTGTGCAGAGGCGCTACGGGGGGTCTCCACAGCTCAAGCACCCTGACTTAAGACTGATGTCTCCCAAGTCCTTCCCCCAGCGCTTTCGCCGGCAGGTAATGGTTTTCAGGGGGCTCTTGCATCCCTTGTTTCTCTGCCCTGCCTTTGCCAGATGTGCAGACTTAAGAACCAGATTGTTTCAGCGACCCCTCCTATCTCCTGCCCTGTAGCAGCCTCCTCTGATGCCTCGCTCTCCATGCTCCCCCCGGCCCTTCACGCCGGCTCACAGACCCTCTCTGTTCTTCGCTTCTAACCAGGTAATGCAGTGGGCTGCAAGCCACTAATGTGTCCCCTCTGAGGGGGTCCTGAAGCAGCAGGGGATGGGGATGGTGCCTCCCCAAAGCTCTGCCATCCAGGACAGACTTTGCAGTTCCACCTAATTCTAAGCACCCATCTCTGGTGTCTTGCCAACGGGGAAGGTGGAGTCACTGGTGTGGCTTGTAGGACCTGCACCAGGCATGGTGGTGTGCTTGGTGTCCTGCTACAGCACTGGTGATGGACCCGGGGCACACAATCCTTGGTGACACCTGGGTCCCCCTGTCCTGCTATAAGTGGCAGGATCCTGGGGGATATCACCTTGCCATGGTGTCCCATGTGTTCCCTCCATGCAGGGAGAGGGTAGCCCCTGTGAAGATGGGAAACAGAAGCCAGCACAGAACTGGCAGACACCTCTGGGACCCTTGGAGGGGTCAGACACTTGATCACTTCTCTCTCCCTCCCCAGACCACTGGGTATGTGTCTCCGAGCTCTTTCCAGCCCGTGTCACCCAGTATCAGCAGCCCGCCACGGTCTCTCACCATGCACTTCGGTCCCATGTCTCCCTCTTTGGACCCTGCTCTCTTCTTCAGTCCATCGGCCAGCGGACAGCTGAACCTCAGGTAGCAGGATTGCAAGTGGGGTGCCCAGGTGGGACTGGAGGAGTCCCACTAAGCAGCTGATGGGGTGTCCCCGCTCTGGGGATGGCTCTCGTGTGGGTGCTGAGCCCCCTGACCCCATTTGGTCTCCTTTGCAGCCTGCCCAGCCACATGACCCAGCTGCACCCCCAGCACCAGCGGATCCTGACCCAGAGACAGCAGCAAGGTGGGCAGGCACAGAGGTAAGGGGGTCCCTGGGGAGCTGCAGGGTGGGAGGGTGGTGCTCAGGGCTGTCACAGCAGGCTTCAATCCTCTCCTGTGCCAGCATCTCTCCCAAGAAGCTGTGGTCTCCTAAAGTCGACCCTTATGCTGGGCTGATGACTTCCAAGGAGAAGGACTGGGTTGTCAAGGTGGAGATGATCCAGCTGCAGAGCGAGAACATGGATGATGACTACTACTACCAGGTGAGCTCCTGCTGGCAGCACCAGTGGCTTATTCTGCTCCTCGGGGCTTGAGACTTCATTTCTTTGGGAGCTGGAGGGTGCCAGGGCTGATGGTGCCTCCACTCCTGGCTACACCTGTTGTTTCAGACATACTACCACCGGCTGGAGCGCAGACAGGCTGAGGAGGAGCTGCTTGGTGGGCGCAACAAGCAGGAGCCTCCCAAGCTGGTCACACCCTTCATCCAGAAAGTAGAGACATACAACTCTGGTGAGGGGCTGGGGGGGGTGGCAGAGTGCCAGATGAGGGCTCACAGGACGTGGTTTCACCCTATCCCATCTCTCTCCCAGTGGTGCGCATCGCGGGCTCGCTGGGACAGGTTGCGGTGTCCACTTGCTACAGCCCTCGCCGGGCCATCGATGCTGTGCACCATGCCCTTGTGGAGGAGGTAGATGAGGGGAAGCTGGGCTGGTTGGTGCTCTGGCTGCCCAGAGATGCGACTGAGCTTTCCCCAGGCCCTGGAGCAGCTTTAGGAGCTGCTGCAGCCAAGTATGGTTGCTGCCCCATGCTGCAGGATGGGGCACACAGTTGGAGCAGGTGCCACCTCAGCAGTGGCAGCTTCTCCTCGGCTATGGGGTGGGATGGGGCTCTGGACAGTCAGAGCTGGCTGTGGCCTCCTCGTGGGGTTGCTCTGTATCCTCTGATCCCCAGGGAGCTGCTGGCCCAGCGCTCTGCTGGTGGTGGTGTCTGGTGCCAGCTGTAACTGTTGTGCTTTCTCCCCTCCCGAAGGCTGCAGGGAGCCACCGGCTTCGGGCGCTGCACAGGATTGAGAAGGTGAGCAAGCTGCAATTTGGGGCAGGGTGGGATGACACAGACACTCAGCTTTCATCCAAGGAGCTGTGGGAGGGGATGTCTGTCTGGGCAGGGCTCCTGCATAATCAATTGGTAGAAGATGCTTCAAGCTGCCCACCTGTGCAATTTCTCCAGTTCTTCCTACAGCTGCTGGAAGTGGAGGAGATGCAGCGGAAGATGTCCCTGGCCCCGGAGGAGCAGCAGCCCTGCTCTCAGGTGCAGAAGAGCCAAGAAGTGGAGTGTATCTACCAAGCCTTGAAAATCAGGGCTTGCAGCAGCAACGAGTGAGTTTGTCATGGGGAGAGGTGAGTGGGGAGCATGTCGTGGTCCTTGCAGGATTCAGATGGTCACAGAGGAGTAGTTCTGGGCGATCCTGTCTGTGTGTCACCATGGCCTGTGATGACCCTACCCTGGAACCTCATCCTCCACTAGAGCTGATGCTGGTCCTCCTGAATAGACAGAGATGCTGCAGGTCCCTGAGGACCTGTGTCAATGGGGAACCTTTGTCCTCAGGGAGGCAGAGGATGAATTCCTGCAGCTACTGTGTGTGCAGAAGGGCAAGAAGCTCATGGCCCGGCTGCTGCCCCACCTGACCCGAGAGCAAGCGGAGAAGATCCTGCTGACCATCACCCACCACCTGCCCTTCCTCATGAAGAAAGACATGCTGGACGAGGCGAGCACCTCCAGCCAGGGCAGGGGCATCTCAGGCGGCCTCCTTCCCCTGTGGCTCTTGCAGGGGGGTGCACCCTGGGCAATGGGGGGTCCCATCTTGCTGGATCACAGCATGGCCAGGCAACTAGTGGGGTTGATGTGAGGCAGCAGCCTTGTTCCTTCTCTGAGGAGGAGGAGAAAGGTCTTCAGGAGGGGTTAAAGCAGGTCCTGCTGGCACTGTCCCCCCAGGGGGGTGCAGCATTGACCCTTGTGCCCCCCACCAGGTGTTGGGATGGGGCTGTGGCCATGGTGGGTCAAACGGGCTCAGATCCCTGCTCTCCCCTCTGCCCTGCCCAGTCTCTCCCCCTGCTCTACAGCCCGTTGAACAAGGTGGTGGGCAGGATGACCTTCAGCAAACTCATCGAGGTCCTGCAGGAGATGATCAGGCCTCTGCCTGAATCCCCTGAACTGCCCCTCACCATGGCCTTGAAGAACCAGGTAGGTGGTCCCAAGGAGGGGGGACCTCGGGGTGCCACCACCATCAGCCATGACACTTCTCCTGCTGCTTCCCTGCAGTTTGGGATCTCCTTGCTGTACTCCCTGCTGAGCCATGGTGAGAGGCTGCTGTCCTCTGATGTGCCGCTGGAGCCACGCAGTGGGGACTTCGAGATGTGGTGAGGGGCTGTGCAAACAACAGGCTTTGGGGTTTGCTGGCTGGTGGGGTGCTCACCCCCTGTGTTGATGCCCCCAGGACAGACATGGTGTTCCTGGTTGCTCGGGAGCTGTCACAAGTGCCCAGGGCCTTGCTGGTGGAGCCTCTCTTCTTGCCTAGCAACCTTCTCTCGCTCTTCTGCCGCTACCTGGACAAGCAGACTGTCCACCACCTGGAAGCCAAGATGGAGTGAGTACTGCCTGGCATTGGGGTCCCTGCTGCAGCCAGGGATCCCTCAGATGCAGTGGATGACATCAGAGGCTCACTGCTTCTGTCCCCTTGGGGACAGCATTGGACACATGTCTCTCAACCTCCACAGGGCTGAGCTGATCCTTTTGGCTTTGCTCCTGTTTTTAGTGATCCCAGGACCATCCTGGCTGATGCTGGGTTTTGCATTTGCAGTCAGGTTCACCACACCTTGATGGCATGTCTCCATGGGATGAAACAAAGTTGGGGGGGCCCTAAGCTTGAGGGAACCCTCCCAGCAATTTAGCCAGTAGTTCTGGGGCACGCTGGGGTGGTTGGGCAGGCAGGCTCTAGGCAGCTGCTGGCAGTGTGTGTGTGTGAGACAAACTATGCTCCAACTTCCTCCTGTCCCTGCAGGTGCTCCCCACTGCTGTCGGAGGCTGCCATGCTGTGCTGAGCCATGGGAGAGGGGAACGGGCAGGGCCCGATGCTGTGACTTTGAGTTTTGAAGCGAACACTTACTCTGGTGTAGAGCACTCTGGGTGAATTGGGCACTGGCAGGGCTGGCGCTTGAGGGCGGATGCCGATCTGCCCTGGTGCCTGGGAGCACAGCACGGGGAGGCTGGTAATTTATTTTGGCCTTGCACCCAGCAGCAGTGAGCAATGGATCATGACGAGTGTCAAGGCAGGGTCTGCACAGGGGCGCTGGGAGCACCTGGGGGTGAGTGACTTTTGTGTACAGCACTTGAAGTAAAATAAAAAGGTGATTAATGAGCTTCTCTGACTCCTGTGGGCAGGTTTTGTTGTAAGCATAGGGATCCTGGAGACATCACCTGGGCATGGAGACCCCTGGTCAGGGACCTGAGTGCACAGTAAAGGGAAGGAGCAGCAGGGGGGGATGCGTGGAGGACCCAGAAGGAGGATAAAGGGGGATGGAGGAGAAGGCAATGTGCTCAGAAGGGAGGGGAGGGAATCAGAGGACCATCTGTCTGAGGACAGAGGGGAATTGAGCCCCCAGGGAGGGGAATGGGCTGGAAGAAAAGGGATATGGTGGGGAAGATGGAGTTGGAGCTTGCCCCGAGGGGAGGGGAAAGATCTGTGTATGCAGAAGGGCGCATCTGGGTGTGCATGGGAAGGATATTGTGAACACACATGGGTGGGTAATAAAGCACCTCTTCTCTCTGCTGAGTCTCAAAGGCTAATTAGTCTAAAGGATTGCAGACATAGTCATGAAGAAGTTCTTTTGGAGCACCTTGAGCCACTTTGACCATGACTACCCCAGGCTGACCCTCACTTCTGCATCTAGGGCTGAGGGTGTGCTTAGGTGTAACATCTGCTGTCACTGTAGAAATCTTTGTGGCTCCTGCCTGGCTAGTATGGTGAATATAGTGGGATTTCCCCTAACCCTATGGGACATCTGAGCCTAGGACACCTATGCTTAAGCACCTGGATGTCTGTCCATCCAAAGGTCTAAACTTGACACCCAAAGCCTGGTGTATATTCTGAAGAGATTTGTACCAGAAAGTTGTCTCATCTGCAGACTGATAGCTTGTGCCCAAGCTCCAACCCTGTGTAGATGAGAATAGATGAAACTATTCCTTTAAACTGTTGGGCGGGATTTATCTCCACTGCTTATCAAGACAGCTCACATACTGGCTTCTGAAATATACTTCAGAGTAACAACTGAGATCCTGAATACTGCTGTGCAGAGACAAGTGCCACAGATGCCCTGCGGGACCTAGAGGGCACTCCTGCCCTTCGTGCTGGAGGCAGGGTGGAGGCTTTTGGTCACCTAAAATGGTGTGAGGTCCTGCTGGAAGGAGCTCCAGGATCAGGATCATTCTGGCAGCTGTATTTGGCATCCTGATGCCTGTCCTGCTCATCTTGGTTTCCTACAGCCTTGGCCTTTTCTCTGCCCTCAAGACTGGCTTTGCCAAAAGCAGGTTCAAAGCCTTCTCTGCTTACTTCTCACTTTATTGCTGAAAAGTTCTCCTTTGGGACAGCTGTGTTCACCCACTGCTATGTCACTTCAAAAGAGTGACCCTGGAAGGTCGTCAGTGGGGTGAAACCTGTAGTTTCAAATTCACTGAGGCAATCTGGGACCCACCTTCAAGCAAAAGGATACACCTTGCCTCTACAAACCTTAGAAACAATTTCAGATGGAAGGGAACTAGCAGCTGCTCACTGATTTGTAGGGAGAACACCAGTGAGTCTTTCAAGATAAAGATAAGCTGTGTTATGTTTTCAGTTTGTGATGGAGCAGAGTGCAGGCCTAGCACAATGCTCCTTGCCTGAGAGCCAGCATGGATGAAGCAACTGCAGTGTGGTTGCAATCATGTATGAAACCAAATGCTTCAGCGTAGGAGAGTTGGAGATCTCTACTGGACTTTGCTGCTTTGCAGGAAACAGGTGAGACAAAAGAAAGAAAATCTGTCTCTTGGTTACTCTTCTGCAACCAAGGGATCTGCAGCACCCAGCAGCTCCCCTTATGCTTCCCACCTGGAGAAAGAGACCCTCTGCATGGGGCACCACCTGGTGAGTTAAATCAGCTGAGGGGTGTCAGGCAGGTCAGGGGCCTCATCTGGTTTATTCACATTAGGATCATCTCCCTTAACCCAAAGCTGATGAAAGTCCAGGGTGTCTCACCTGGCTCTGCTTTACTTACTACCCTGCCCATCTCCTCCTGGCACTGTCCTGAAAGAACCACCAGCCACATGGAGTGGTGGAGACCCATCACCATGAGTGAGCGACTGCACTGAGGCCTATCGCTGTCTCAGGGATATGGGGCTCATCCTGGGATGTCTTCAGGCTATGGGAAGAATATTTCAGGTTTGCACAAGAGTTGATATTGGATATTTAGGAGAGGAATCAAAGTTGGGGAGAAGGCGGGATTGAAGTTGTTTGTGGCAGTGTCACCTCTCCTGGGCTGCTCCTGAAAATCCTTGAGCCAAACGAGTGGCCATCCTGGTCAGGGTGTGGAAGGGGTGGTGGCTGTGCTGTTGGAGGTGTTGAGGGAACTGTGGCCATGTTGGTCAGGGCACTTGAGGGGGACCATGGCTGCCTTGGAGTTTGGGTATCCCAGGGAGTGTGGCTGTGGCATGGAGAGGACTGTGGCCATCTTGGTTGGGGCATCCAAGGCACCATAGTGTCTGGGTCAGGGCACTGAGGGGTTGGTGGCCTTCTGAGCTGGGGCACTGGGTCTCAGTCGGGGCCCCTCAGCTGAGGGGACCACGGCGGTCTCAGCTGGGGCAGTGGGAGGACCACGACTGTCTCGGCTGGGGCACTGAGGGGACCGCAGCCACCTCTCTCGAGGCACTGAGGATCCGTGGCCATCTTAGCCGGGGCGTTGAGGGCACTACGTGGGGGCACCCGTCCTTGACGCCGTCCCCACGCTGAGGCCCCGCCGCCCGCAGTCCCCTCAGGCCTGGGCTCGCCCCGGGACGCCCGCACCGGCCCCTCCG
>NW_020799112.1:700903-717071 GCF_003259725.1 Athene cunicularia | reverse complement strand
GAGGGCTGCGGGGCCGGGCCCGGCGGTGCCTGCAGGTGGGCTTGTCGCTGAGGGGCGGCCCGGTGCCCGCAGGCAGCGGTGTGGCATTCTCTGGGTTTGGTTATAAGGAAAGAGAAATCTCCAAAATAAAGAGAAGTGCGTGTGATGCTTCTGGGCTCTTGCTCCTGTAGGGAGCCCGGCATCCCCTCCCTCCCCGAGAGCCCTTTAAACGACTTGGGTGTCTGCAAAGGGGTGCCGTGGGGGGCAGGTGGGTGCCCAGGGGTCAGGGAGCAGGTCCCCGGGGAGCAGGCGGCTCCCTTGGCTGCGGGATTGTGAAACGGCTTGTGCCAGGCCACTCTCTTTCCCCGGGGTTATAACCTGTCAATTCTTGCAGAACCCAAGCATCTCAAAGGACCTGTCAGTGTGAAGATGTCCCTGCGTGACTTGGGCACAGCGGTGGGGGCAACTGCCTGCTGCTTGGCACCTTCCTACAGCAGGGTCACTCACAGTTGTGTCACTGGTTTAAAACCTGGTGGCAGCCACAGCTCAGCGTCTTTGCTGCGCAGCTTGTGAGCCTTCACAGGGAAAAGCTGCATCTTCCTTCTCCCAGCATCAGCTCTCGTCCTGTCACCATCCAGAGGGTCCTAGTGTGGCTGACATGGTGGTTGCTGCCTTCAGTTGGTACTGGGGGATGAACCTCTCTCTGCAGCAGGGTGAGATGACAGGAGGCACCTGATGTCTCCCGCTCATGGTGTGGAGGCTCACCAATGCCTTGGTGACCTCCCTTACCTTGTACTGGCACAGTTGGCTGCAGAATGGTCTAGGAAGGTTTGATGATACTTGTTCAGCAAACCAGGTCACTGTGTTGCTGCATAAATTCCCTGCTGAAGGTGGAGGAGGTGTAAATGGTGAAGGGTTTAATCTCCTTTTCTTGTTTCTAATAGTGTTCTGTGCATGAATCCCTGGTTGCTAAAGGCTGTTGGCATTAACTCATGCCAGCTTTGGCCAGCTGTGCTGGTGTTTGTTCCAGACAGTGACCAGCAGACAGGAGGGGAGTTAAAACACTGACTGCATGGTGTTTTCCTAAGCTGAATCCCTCCCCAGTCAGTCACTGACTCCAAGTTCTTGGGCTTGGTGTCTGCACCGAGCGAGGATCTCTGCTAGAGTTCACAGAGGCTGGCTTCTCCCGCAATCTGGTTGCTTGAATGCTGCAGGTACTAGGGCTGATTTCCTAAGCTCTGTGAGCTGAGGCTGGTCATGTTGTACCCTGCGAGGGCTGACACCGTGGCCTTTGCCTGCCTCACCCAGGCTTTTTCCAGCCTGCCTGCTCCTGCCCTGCGGGCAGGAGGAGCTGGTGTTTCTGGCAGAAAGCTCTTCAGAAACTTTCACCTGTCTGCAGTTTCCTAGCCCTGATGAAAACATTGCTGTGCTCAGGCAGGCCTCAAGCAGATGACCATGGCCGCAAACATGTGAACCCACCTGCTGCTGGGAACAGAGCTGGCCTGGCCAAGCTTCTCCTGACACTGGCACAAAGCTGGAGTTGTCTCTGCCTTTCTCTGCCCCACTTCTGGTGGAGCTCCTGGCCTGGTGCTGCCCTGATGTCCTTGAGCCATCCTTGCTCAGCATGGCTTTTGCTGGTGGTTTAGCAGTGGGGAACAAGGCAGATCTGGGGAGATGTGGGTAGATTCTGCCCTGTGTGAGCTTGTGAGGATGAAACTCTTGTATTGGTCTGGGCAAAACAGAACAGCAAGGTCATATGTTTTGAAAATAACATGGGAAAGTGCAACCCTCGTCTTGCAAGAAGATGCTGGTACCTCTGGCTGGCACCAGGGTATGGTGATGCTTTTGAACTTCTTGGGACCTTTCTTTGTTGAAGAAACAGAAGACATAGTAGGTGGCTTGTTGCTTTGTGGTAGGGTCAGCTTATGAAAACAGACAAGTGCCAACTGCCACGAGCTTTCATGCAAATAAAGCGACCCTTCGCCAAAACTGCAGTCTGTTAAGCTAAAGCAGCTTATCAGGTGCTTAGTGTTGTTGAACCAACTGTTATAACTAATGCTTGTCTCTTCTTTGCGACCCGGTGGCTTTGCTTGTCTGTCTGCCCTTGAGCATTAGCAAAACACTTTCTGTGAAGCAGGGGAGTCGGGCTGGTGAGGCAAATCTACCCAGCTGCTGACGTTCAGGTGGCTTAACAGCACTTGGCCATCATACAGTAGCCAGCAATAAGTGTTTGGATCAGACACAAATATAACTGGAGCTGGACCTCATCAATTGGTGAAGTTTGGATCCCTGTGTGACCACAGTCCTCTCTAGGACTGTCCTCAAGGGCCAGCTCTTTTGACATGAGGCCTGCTTTCCTGTAGTAAGTGTCAGGCTTTTGCTGGGGGACTTAGGCAGCCTCTGCGTGCACACGTGATGGTTGGGGTGTGCTAAATCAGGCCTCTGAGATGGCGGGTGTTGTGTCATGGGCTGATCTAAAAGAGGCCGTGGCTGTTCTGCAGTAGCAGATGGAGAAGTAGGAACATGACGTGATACTTTCATAGTCTTAGAAACTAAATTTAAGGCAGAATGAGAACTGGTCACAGTAGAAAAGCACATAGCCCTTTTCTGCGTTTGGGGGCTGGGAGACTCCTTAGGGAAGCTTCAGAGCCCACCTTGCCTTATCCATCTAGAGTGGGGTTTATTTACCAGCTTGAAGAGCTCCTGCAGAAGCAGCGGATCTGAATGAGACATGCTACAAATGTCCCTAACAAAGGTTGCTGGTGGTGGTCGCCCTCTTGTTGGCTTGGCCACCGGCTGGATGAAGTCCCTGTGGTGGTAGCACTCCTGTTGGCTTGGCCACCAGTCTGAAGGACCCTGTGGTGGATCTGGGTGTGGTGTTGGGCATGGGTGTTTCCACTCCCCACCCTCCATCACTAGCAAATACCTCACTAGCTCGTGCCTATAACTGTTGTGATCCAAGCTGGGAGCAGTCCCAGCTTTCTCCTCCAGGAAAACATCCTAAAAATGGGAGGGCTCAAATGGCACTGGTGTTTTACATACCCAAAGACTTGAGCCTACCTCAAAGAGGATCTGCATTGGCACTGCTGCCTGTGCTCCTTCAGGAGCAGTGCGAACCGATGATGTTTCCTTGCTGAAGAAAGTAATAAGGAGCCTATTGGTTCGGAATCACTGTTAGTAGTGCTCCATTTAATGGTTGTCAAAGACCTGTTCTGTTCTCCACTAAGACGTTAAAGAATAGTATTTGCTGTCCAGTTCTTCCTTGGAATGATTTGTACTTGCTTGTCTGCCTGCAAAATGAAGGAGGATTCATGATACCAGCGTCTGTAGCACTTGCTCGCAGCAGAAATGCAGAAATAGTTTTGTCTTGTGGAGTGGTAGACTGGTTGGCATACAAGCTCTCGATTAGGCTTTCACCTTGTCCCCCAGCCTGCCCCCAGTAGCCAGGACGGTCCCCTCCAGTGAAGCTGCGTGCCCAAGGGGCTGTGTTGTGAGTCCTGGCCCTGGGGCTCGGGACTGGCTTGTCCCAGCTAAGCTGTACATAGTGAGCATGAGCTTTGGGTCACAAAGCATGGTGTGCGAGTCTTTGCCAGCATCACTTTGCAAAACACGGAGAGCCATGGCTGGCTTTAGTCCAGCTGTGACAGCCTTGTCTCTGCTGGCGGCAGTGTTGTAGGAGGGGATGGTGCGGCTCCATGAAGCCAGCTCCCAGCAGTGCTGGGGCAGTGGAGTCCGTGAGCTCCTCTGGCACCACTTGAAAGTGAGCTGCTGCGTTGAAGCACGACCTGGCTGCCTTCATGCAGGCCCTAACCAGCCGTCTGGGGAAGGGCAGTTTGGCTTGTGGTAGCGGTTGAACTACTAGCACAAGTTAAGCTGCTGACAAGGCTCCCGTGGACCCTGGCATCTTACCTTCAGGCAAGCAAATCGCCGCAGGTCTCTGCCGCCGGCAGTGACAGTTTGGCTCTCCCAAGGGATCCCCTGTCGGCAGTGTGCTCAGCTCACCATGGTTAAGTGCAGGAGGCTCTCTAGTGCTGCCCACCTACCTTGAGGTGGTGTTAGTGCTGGTGTGCAAGTCACTACCTGGAAATGGCATGGCTGGGTGTGTTACGGGTGTTGTAAACGGGAGCTCTTGCGTGTACTTGACTGCCTACTGCTCCCGACACCTGTGGTAGAAGGACTGGGGCTGTGATGACTGGCCAGTGGGCTGGCATGTCCCAGTGACCTGAGAGCTGCTCTCGTTCTCCTAAAAATTGGGGTCCAAACTGTCTCTGAAGTTTCACATGATACTTGGTGTCCTTAACGGCTCAGATGCCACAGTACAGCCTTGCTGGCAGAGGTCATAATGCTCAGGGGTGGGTGCAAGGGAAGCAGTCTGTGCTGTCCTCCGGCCACTCTGCTCACACAGTAGTGACCCTGTGTAGCAGCAATTGGGAAGGTGAGCTGTTTGGTTGTCCAGCCTTCATCCCTCAGTGTAAATGACCTTTTATTTATGTGTCTTTAATTCTTTTACAGAGCAAGCCCACAGCAGTGAAAAGGGAATCTCTTCTCCCTGTGAGCAGCACCTCCAAAGAGAATGGGGTTCGTGTAGAGGAAGATGATCAGGACTTATTTGCAGGTGGGTCTGTATCTGCTGGGTGTTTGCTGGGGCTTTCTGAACTCTAAGCCTGGAGTGATCTGGTTTTAAGCATGACGTGCAGGTCATGGGTATTTCTGGACTATCGCAGGCCGTTATCTCAAACTTGTGTTCCAGCCTGCTCTGAAAGCACTAAGCTCTGGTGGTGTTTTTGGGAAGGTCAGAGTAGCATGATGATACAGCAGGATTAACTGTTTGGAACCTGAAGAGGATTAAAATGGGGTTTGCTTTAGTTTTGTTGCCTTAAACTGTAAGGTGGTGAGTGTCTTCTCAGAGTTAAAAGACTTCTGCTCTCTACTTTCTCCCTCCATGCAGGTGGAGGAAGCATCTCTAGTAGAGATGTGGCTGTTCCCAAGGAACAGGAAAGATAACACCCCTCAGCAGAGGAAAATGAGGAGGCTTAGGCCTTCCCCAGCTCAGGTCTGGCGGGACACCTCTGGTAGAGGCACCTGAGAGTCAATTCTGGAGACACCTGCTAACAGATGAAAGTTTTTACTTCCTCTGAGTGGAGAAGTGTACGGGGAAGGAGCCTGCTTTCTAGGCCATCCTATGTGCTTTGTCCATCTTGGCTTTAGCTGTTCTAGAGTGCAGCTCCTCTGGCATACAACAAGAAGGTGATGCCTGGCTCCTTCTAGAACAAGAAGTTCATTGGATTAACTTAATGTTCTCCAGCAGGATTGATCAAATGCTCTTACTGCAGTGAAGATGCATTGAGTCATGCTATTCACAGTGCTTATAGGTGTCATCCCTGTGGATTTTTTTTTTTCTCCCTAGAGCCTATCAACTTCTCTGAGAATATTGAAATTACCTTTCTGGAAACCCAAAGTAGAGAGGCTGACCCTTACAAACTTCTCTTGACAGATGCTACTGTAGAGTTGTCTCTAGACAGCACGCAAAACAGCCAGAAGAAGGAACTGTCCAAAGCATCCAATCCTGCCCCCTCGTTAGAAGTAGCTGCAAGCTCTTCTAGAAACCCTCCAAAGAGCTACGAGGAGGTGAGAATTGCTCTGAGCTTTCCAACTTGCCCTGCTGGTTTCAGACTGTAATTGGCAGCAACCTGTCTGTTTACTTAGTTGTGAACATGCATCTTAAATTATGCAATTAATGTAATTGCCATGTTGGATGCCCGGCTTGTATCTCAGGCCATCAGTCTGGGACTGATACCACTGAAATGGGGTTCAGATCAGCATGATGGAATTCTTGCTTGTGTTGTGGTGCAGACTGCTCCCAAAGCTGAAGTAGCAAGCAGCTGATCTGGTCCTGAGCATCTGAGCTCTTGACTCGGAGCTCTGGAACGCTGTATTGTCACAGACGGGGCAAGTGGTGTAGCTGCTTTTGTCCATGTTTTTAAAGGAAACAGTCTCCCAGGTGACATGAGAGCACAAGGTCCTTAAGTGAAACTTGTAGTCTGGTTGCCAGGACCAGTTAATCAGGTGGTACTTGGCCTAAATCTGGGTTTTCTCCTGTAGAGAGACAAGTTTATTTTGGACACAAGGGAAGTGCTCTTTTCCTGCCCCAAGCACCCCTGAGCTCATGAGCATGGACTCTATAGTGCTGTCAGGAGTAGTGTCTCAGTCTGTCTTCGGACTGGCTTAAGTGAAGGAGCAATGCAGAACTAGGCCAGGATCCTGAGCTGATCAGTGAACTGATAAGCTGTCACCTTCAGGTTCATATACCAAAGGCCATTTTCCCAGTCCTTTAACAGCGTTCCGCTAACAAGGCACTGCAATGCTTGCTAAGCAAACCTGAAGCCTCTGTGGTCTGTCAGAGGCAGTACTGCTGGTACAGCTGCCCACTGGCCTCTAGCAAAGCAAGGTATGATAAGACCTGTTCAGACTGAGTCTGCCTGTTGCTGTCCTGGCTCTCATCTCTGTGTGCCTACACAGTACAACTTACCTTCTGCATAGGTTCGGTATCTTACGCTGTTTTGGATGAGAACTGAAGTTATGATGTAAAAGAGCCCAAAGAGAACTATCTTGTGCAGAGCTGAGGCTGGACTCAGCAGAGTTTCACCTCGGGGCTGAGCAGTCTGAGCAGATAGCAGTGTAGTAAGGACAAATCCAGTTTGGGATCCATGGGACATGTAGCCTGGACACAAATGAGAAGCTCGAGGGCTTTATAGAATGGCCTTGGCCAGACTGAGGTGCCAAAGATGCCCTGGCAGTGTGACGAGCTCAGCGCAGTGTATGGGACTTCACAGTTTGGGGTGGTTTGAAGCCTGGCTTTCTAGTTTTAACTTGGTGTCCTTGTGTGCTTCCTCCAAACAGCTGGAAGAGGAGGAACAGGAGGACAAATTTGAGCTGACTGTAGGAGTGAGTGACCCAGAGAAAGTTGGTGAGTTAAAAGTCCTGTCCTGCTGCACGGTGAAACACAGTTAGACAAGCTAAGATTGGCAGTAGGACTGAATGCAGCTGTCACCTTCGTGCCACAGCCCCAGCTTTCGAGCTGTCTCTGCAAGCACAAACTTGATCCTGGAGTAACTTCTCCAAGACTTCTTCCAACGTCTTGAAGAAATGAAGCTACACAAAGCAAAATGCCTAGGTCCCAAATGAGTGAGGCAGAAGCAGGTTCTGGCAGGTCAGGGACTTCAAAGGCAGGCAGCAAGGAGTGAGTGTTTTGGGAGGGGGAAATGTGGTGCTTGTGGTAGTGGAGCTTGGTGTCTGGAACTGTGGTGACCAACTTGACTTGACCGCCAGTGAGCCCTGTGCTGTGTAGGTTGGCAAGGGGGAGGTAAAACTGCCTTAACCTAAAACTGAGTGTTCCATGCTCTGGCACCTTTCTCTAGCAGCTGTGCTTGCCAGGGAAGCCACTCTGGCTTCAAACCGAGAAGCAAGAGGGTTTCTCTCTGATGAAAGTGGGGTTCAGAGGAACTTGGCCAGCTATGTGGCGGTCCTGAGGGGCAGAGAACCCACGGTAACATCTGATCCCAGCCAGCAGAGCAGCCTCATGAGTGGCAACTTGTTCTTGCTTCATGGCTTGTGAGCTCTGGAGATGGGAGGTGCACTGACTTGTAAATTGAAGGTATATTAGGGATAGTATCAGACCTCTGAGGATGCCCTTCAGTTGAACTACCAGGTAAACAAGGGGATTTCTGTATTAGCTGGAGAAAACTGCCTGTGATGTTTCAAAATCCAACCACAGGCAGCCAGGGGCTGTCTGACTTGCATCCTCTGAATAGACTGCTTCATGTGCTGTACAGCCACCGAATTGTTGCGTGCTGAGCAGATGCGTGGAGTCAGCCCAAACGCTGTCGGTGTAACAAGTGCCTGATTGTCAGTGTTGGCTGCCATAGGAAGGAAAAGGAGGGCTAAGCAGTCAGGTTGGGGAAATGCCTAGTGGGCAGGAATCCAGGGTCCCACAGTGAGCTGATGCCTGTGGTTCTGCCTGAAGATTTGGGGCTTCATCAGGCCAAAGATCAGAACCACTGAGGCAGGCAAAGGCCAGGAGATTGCCAGAGCCTTGTGCTTTGCATTCAGGTGATAGTGGAAAGTGCTAATCTTGTGATACTGATGCCTTGTTTCTCTTTCCCTAGGGGATGGCATGAATGCATATGTAGCCTACAAAGTGTCAACACAGGTATGTCTGACTTGTTGCTCCTGAGAGGGAGGTGCCATTATTTTTCTGTGCTTGAAGGCAGCTGCACTGTCTGCTCTCAGCCAAGCCAGCAGTGCCCTAAATAGACAGGAAGTCTGAATGCCTTGTTACATGGATTCAGGAGTTATAGCTCACCCCTACAGATCAAAGGATGAGCCTAGCTGAGAAATAGGTTTTGAATCTATTTGAAAGGAGACTGTCTTTTTTTTCCAGTTACCTCTTTGCAGTCCTGGCTGATACTGATGCTCAGTGTTGGAGTGAGCAGCAGGAATGTCATCTGTTAGGGAGAGCCTTAGACACTGGGGCTGTTGGTAGAGATTTTGTGCCGATAGTCGTATTAAATTAAGCTGATCTGAACTTGGCTCTCACTGAAGAGCTGCTGCTATAGCTAATGTCATGTCAGAACCTGCCCTCCTGGGCTAGAAAAGAGCAAGAAAATGAGCCTTCTGCAGCTGCTGCCCTGCTTGGGAGCTTTGGGGTGCTGCTTTGAGCTCTGCAAAAAGTTGTTCCTAGCTGTCTGCACAGCGGCTGCTGGACTACAGGCATCTTGTGGACTGAACCTGATAGTGTGAAGGGGACTAGGGATCTTGTTAGCCTCCACTCTGCAAACACAGTCAAAAGCCACTGGCAGCCCCTGTAGTCTTAAGTGTGACATGACAACGGTTCCTGTTCCTGTGTGGAGCAGGGATGATGGGATTAGGCAGCAGGCAGGGCTTACCAAGCAGCCTGCAGCTGCAGTGCCAGCTGCTCTGTTGTTTAGTGGTATCAGTACTGCTGCTCGGTCCAAGGAGAACTGTTAGGAGGTAAGTTGCTGAAAACCTAGGCTGAAACTTGCTCTATTAATTCCTCGTATCTTGCAGAGCTCAAGCTGTCCTACTTCATCCCCAGAAGTGACAGCAGGTAGAGCTAGCAAGGCTGTGCATGCAGGGGCAAGCTTCCCTAGGTGAGTCTGATCTGAGTCTCGTCTCTTCCCCCAGACGAGCATGCCAATGTTCAGGAGCAAGCAGTTTTCAGTGAAAAGGAGGTTCAGTGACTTTCTGGGTCTCTATGAGAAGTTGTCGGAGAAGCATGCCCAAAATGGGTTCATCGTTCCTCCACCGCCTGAGAAGAGTCTCATAGGTGAGTGGTGGAGGTGCAGAGCGCTAGAGCTGGTCCTTGTGCCGGCGAGCTTTGTGCCCAAAGGACCAGGCCTGCCTGCAGTCTCAAAGCTGAGAGGGAAACTGCAGAGCAGCCGTGGGAAGCAGGCGTGGAAAATTATCTGAGTTCTGTGACATAGGCAAAACTCTAGTTCTGTACTTGAAGCTCTGGGTCTAAAGCCTTGTTTGAGTTCGCAGATGCCTCCACATCTGCTTGATATAGAGTAAAACCTCGTCCTCTGTGCTGTCACTGAATTGCTGGTCACTTGAGGAACCTGTATAACCCTTCTAGTCCTGCCTGGCATTGCTTTGCCTCTTTTCTGGATGTCAACTTCTTCTAGATGTTAGGTATAAGCAGATTTTAAATTTCCAAGTAGTTCTCGTTGATGAAAGGTCTAATTCCTGTTGTAAAACGCCTCTCCTCTGCTGTCACCCTGATAGTCTGTACATTGTCACAAACCACACTGCCCTGTGTGTTGAGTTTGAAGCAGCTCATTAATTACATCTTCCTTCTGTGCTAGGAATGACCAAAGTGAAAGTTGGGAAAGAAGACTCCTCCTCTGCAGAGTTCCTAGAAAAAAGACGGGCTGCTCTAGAGAGGTACAGACCCCAACAGCTATCCCCTCGTGCCTGAACCAAGCAAGGGACCTTTGAAAGGTCAGACTGGCTGCACTCTCATGAGAAAAGCAGTCTGCTTCTAGGTCTGCAGCAAACCTGGAGGCTGCTGAATTGCAACTGCAGGGAGTTGCTTTGACTCTGTAATACAATCTTCTGCTTCAAAAACCTCTGCTGGTGTTTTGTCCAAATCTGTCTAAACTCCACTGACAAGGCAGGGAGAAAACTGAGCTGTCTCAGGAGCCCAAAAATATGATGTTAGGTACTTGTACAAACAGTCCAGATCAGGTGAGAAGCAACTCGATCTGTCTGACTTGCACCCTGACTAGAGAGCCACAAGTGGCCTTTGCTCTGCTGCCTGTGGTGACTTGCGGTTAGCACGGGGATGCTGATCCCCTCCAGCCTCGTCCCCTGAAAGATATGTTCAGGTGTCGTTCTAGAAGATGTAAAGCTGGATCTTGATCACTTGGCAAATCAACTAACTTTATTGCTATAGCAAGTATTAAAGGTCTGGCAGGTCTGGTCTTGCAGGTCAGTCTCGCTGAAGTCCACAGGGAGGTAGGACTCTTGGTGTGTGAATGACAACAGCTTGTTGGGCCTGACTTCCAGCTACTGAACTGCCATTTCAGAGCAAATAACAAGTGTGTTGCAGCTTGCTGTGATGGACCCAGATTTGCTACAACCAAAGTAACCCCTGTTGTGTTCCTCTCTGCAGGTACCTACGGAGAGTGGTCAGCCATCCAACAATGCTGCAGGACCCAGACGTCAGGGAGTTCCTGGAAAAGGAGGAGGTCAGTAGTGTGCAGTAAAGTAGCTACAAGTACTTCGGAAGCGCAGAAGGAAACTACATGAGCAATTAGTGAGGCGTGGTGCTTCAGAGCTCAGTGCGAAGCAGCAGGACCCTGTAAGAGCTCTTAACGAATGATGAGAACAGCTGTGGTGGGTTGACACTGGCTGGATGCCAGGTGCCCACTAAAGCTGCTCTGTCACTCCCCTCCTCAGCTGGACAAGGGAGAGAGAAAATACAACCAAAGGTTTGTGGCTCGGGATGAGGACAAGGGAGGAGGTCACTCAGCAATTACTGTCACGGGCAAAACAGACTCAACTTAAGGAAAATTAATTTGATTTATTGTGAATCAAATCAGAGAAGGGTAATAAGAAAATAAAATTAAATCTTAAAACATCTCTCCCACCCCTCCCCTCCCTTCTTCCTGGGCTCAGCTTTGCTCCTGATTTATCTCCCTCCACCCCTTCCAGCAGCGCAGTGGTCAGGGGATGGGGTCTGTGCTCAGTCCACTGCCCCTTGTTTCTGCTGCTCCCTCCTCCGCAGCGGGAGGACTCCTCACACTCCAGTGTGGGGTCCCTCCCACAGGAGACAATCCTCCACGAACTTCTTCACTGACCTTGGTGTCTGCAGTTTTTCTCTCACATATTCTCACTCCTCTCTCCAGCTGCCATTGCTGTTCTGCAGTGACTTTTTTCGCCACCTTAAATATGTTATCACAGAGGTGCTACCACTGTCGCTGATGGGCTCAGCCTTGGCCAGCAGTGGGTCTGTCTTGGAGCCAGATGGCATTGTCATTCTTGGATATGGGGGAAGCTTCTAGCAGCCTCTCTCGGGAGTCACCCCTCTAGCCCACCTTCTACCAAAACCTTGCCACGCAATCTCAATACAGCAGAACTCTTTCTTCTCTGTCAGTGCTTGTCTAAGCACTGTACACTCCTAAAGAGCTCTGTCCTAGCTTGCATACATCGTGCTGGGGGCACACATTGAGAGCACAGGTAGCCTTTGTTCTCCAAAATCCGTGACAGGGGTGTAGCCTGCTGTTTGGAGGTTAGGGAGGTCCCAAGCTGGCTTGATCTGATGCTCAGATGTTAAGGGAGAGCTGGCTCTGTACTGAACATGTGGCTGATGAGGTCCCTGCTCCTCCAAGGAGAGTGTGACTGTGCCCAACCGCACACCTGATGTGGAGAAGTCATTCTTGAGAGGCTGAACCCTGGGGAAACTCTAGCCTGAGTGATTCCAGCACTAATGCTGTGCTGCAGGGCTCTGAGGTAGGAGCAGGCATCATGGAAACACCTCACTTTGCTGCTGAGCAGATGCAGCTCTGTCTGGAAAATAGTTGTGGCAGGTGTAGAGTATTTCCCAGCATCAAAACACTGCTCTGCTCTAGTGTCCACCAGCAGTGTTGAACTACTGCTGGCTTTTGGAGAGATGCTCGAAGCACTTCTGCATGCCTGTGTGACCTGTGGCAGCTTGGGCAGCCCTCGGTTCAGTGATTCAGGTAGTGTGGCTGCTTCTTACAGATCTCTCCTACCTTGGCCAAGCAGAACAGTGGGCTCCAGATTCAATGTAAGGTTTAGGAACTCCTTATTTGTTTGAAAATCACTCCATCCCATTAATGGCAGTACTGTACAGGCTATGCCACTGCTCAGGCACTGTCTGGCCAATCCTTTGCCATAGCTGTGGTGTGTGGGTTGCTGTGTGCAAAGAAACCTGCCTGTCAAGGGACCCACAAGGGAGAATGATGCCACTGTGGTGCTTTTATCTTCTGGCAAAGCAAACTTTTCTGTTTCTTTATAGCTACCAAGAGCAGTAGGCACCCAGACCCTGAGTGGAGCAGGAATACTGAAGATGTTCAACAAAGCTACAGATGCTGTCAGTAAAATGACCATCAAGATGAACGAATCAGACATTGTAAGTATGAGGACACCTCTGGGCTGTCCTCGCTCTGGAGCTGTGTGCTGTCCCCATCTCAAGCTTTGGGTGCGAGATGCAAGGAAAGCTCTGCAACCCAACAGCGATGCTGCCTATGGGAATCAGCTCTGGGTTTACCCATTTCAGTGGTTCGAGGAGAAGCTGCAGGAGGTGGAGTGTGAGGACCAGCGGCTACGGAAGTTGCATGCTGTCGTGGAAACTCTAGTGAACCACAGGAAAGGTAACGAGCTCAGTACCGCTTGCTCTGTAGCTTGACCTGTAGCAGTTAAGGCTTGTGCGGTGCCTGGAGGTCACCAGGTGTCCTGGGAGGCACTTCTGAGAAGATGTGACCCTGCTTCCTTACTGTAAAGGACTCAGTCTCTTCATCATGGAAGACAGAAGTAAAAATAGTAATCCCACCTCTTCTGTCCGGCCCTACAAGCGTAGGATGATGGTTGAAGTGACCCAGCGTCCTGCTGGACGAAGGCTGCCATAGCAAACCTCAGCAGAGCTATCTTATTACCAATTCTGAGCTGCCCTCTGGCAGGGAGCAGGGGTGGTTTTCTTCCCCTGCATGTTTTGGCTGACTTCTGCAAAGCTGTGCCTGTCCTCTCACTACGCTGTTTCCCTTCTCCCTGGCTGGAGTTGCCTAGCCCTTCTCCCACCGTGCTGCAGAAGCTGCCAGCTCGGGCCGAGACAGTGCTGGCTTTTCCAGCTGATGTCTCCTGGGGCTATGGAAAAGCAGCTCTTTGGGCCAAACTCTAGGCTGGGGCTTGACTTGCAGAGCGCCCGGTGTAGTGAGGCCCCTCGGTTGACTCTCATTCTGTTCACTAGAGCTAGCATTGAACACAGCCCAGTTTGCAAAGAGTCTGGCCATGCTGGGGAGCTCAGAGGACAACACGGCCCTGTCCCGGGCGCTGTCCCAGCTGGCTGAGGTGGAAGAGAAGATTGAACAGCTGCACCAGGAACAGGCTAACAATGACTTCTTCCTCCTGGCCGAGCTCCTGGGAGACTACATCCGCCTTCTCTCAGTTGTAAGGGTAAGCACACCTTTGGGGCAAGCTCTAGGCTACTGGTCCTAGTACCAATTTTAGGCTTAGGTGTGCCAGGAAGCGGCTGGCCACCTAAATTCAAGCACAGGGCGTGGCATTGCCTCTGACTTCTCCAGGCAGAGGGCAAGCTTGCTGCTTGTCCAGAGGTGCACATGTTGGAGTGGTTAGATTGGAAAATCAGGGTAGGTGAGGCTTGGCTGCTCTTCTGTTCTCCAGGGGGGATGTAGAGCAAGTTCATGACCTGCAGGTGAAGGCTGCGGCCACTGCGGAGGCTGTGAGCTGATAACCTGTGATCTGTGTGCTGCAAATAGATCTGTCAAGCACCTACTGGGGAAGGGCTTGAGTCTTCGAGGCCTTGCAGCCTGCCTTGTGCCTCCTTGCTGGAGGCCCAAAGAAGCAAGTCCCAAGTGAGGTGCAAATCTGGCAGGCTGACTCATTCGTGCCCCAAATGTCCCGCCTCTGAGCAGTCATTTCTGGAGGCTAGAGGCCAGAATGCAGCCTAGTGAGTAGTCAAAAGGCTTTCTGGTCTGCCAGTCTGTACTGGGAGGTGCGGTGGGTGCTCCAGAGCAGGACCAAGATTAATAGGATTTCTCTGGGATGTTGTGGTAGGGGGCCTTGTCTCTGGCCTGCTCTGTCCTTCTGACCAGGCTATCAGACACCACTTTCTGCTTTTCTGGCTCTTCCCCACAGTCTGCTTTGGATGTGTTCAGAAGCCTAAAGAAAGCTTCCTTGCTTGGGCTGGCGATTTGCAGGCCTGCTAAAATCATCTGGCCTCCTGGCAGAGGCCTGCGAGCTGCTGCTGGAGATCTGTGTGGGCCGAGCAATGGCAGCTCCTTGCCCTGGCTGCTCTGGACAGCAGGACTGAAGTGGGCTGGCGCTGAGCTTGGGGCTGAGCTGGATGCTGTGCCTGGGCTGCTGCCAGTTCAGTGGGTGGCCTCGGGCCTGTCCGGGCTCGTGCTGAACCGTGAGCATGGCTGGAGCTTTTCTCTCCTGCCAAACCCTAGAGCAGGTGGGCAACCCCTGCACTACCAGCCCCGCATGGAGGGAGCCCCAGAGCTGCCCCTGAAGTGTGAGATGGTGGATGTTGAACCTGGGCTCCTTAGAGCAGCCCCTAAGAGGGGTCCAGGAGCTCACCTGAAGCAGCTCTGCTGTTAGCAGGTGTCCCCTGTGCTGAAGGTTGTCGCTGTCAGCAGAGCTCCTTGCAGCTGCTGCTGGTGTGGTGGCAGAGCAGCACTCAGTCTCTGCTCCTTCCTTTCAGGGAGCCTTTGACCAGCGCATGAAGACCTGGCAGCGGTGGCAGGATGCCCAGACCATGCTGCAGAAGAAGAGGGAAATGGAGGCCAGGCTGCTCTGGGCCAACAAACCTGACAAGCTGCAGCAGGCCAAGGAGGAGATCTCAGAGGTAGGGAGTGAGGAGCACTGGCGTCTCTGCTCGACTCCTTCCCTCAGTACTCAGCTGCTGAGCAGTAAGAAGGGAACCTTTTGAGAAGGGTCTGAGCTGAAGGGAGGGGTATCTATTGCCAAGCTTGCCTCAAGGGACAAGCCAGCCTTGAGCAAGCCCTGTGGGAAGCCACAGATGCTGCAGGAGTTGCTGCTCATGGTCCCACCTCCTGTGGCTTCCTTGCTGAGCTTGCAGCAAGCAGGGAGGACCAGAAATGCCGGGCTTTGCTCCAGCAGTGCCTCTCACATCAACAGTCGTGGCTACAAAACTGCTTGGAGAGGACAGCAAGAGCTTCCTCCCCTCCCCTTCCCTCCTCTGGAAACAGCACGCTTCCTCTCTCCACAGTGGGAGTCTCGTGTGACACAGTACGAAAGGGACTTTGAGCGGATTTCTGCTGTCATCCGCAAGGAAGTGATACGGTTTGAGGTACGTTTGGCCCAGCCCTCGGCATGCAGCCCTCCAGCCAGTTGGCCTTGATGTGCCTTAGCTGGAAACACCAGCCTGGGCTAGCCAAGGGCCTCTTGGGCTCCTGACCGCACTCCCAGTACAGCAGTTGGCAATATTTGTAAATCTGAACGTGTATGAATTGGGGCATCACTGATGTCTTTTGGCAGAGAGGGGGCTTCTGCGCAGAGAAGTGTCCCCGTTAAAATGAAGGTGGGTGGGCGACAATCCTCTGAGCCATCAGGCTGGGGCCAGAGATGAGCTTCATCCTCGGAGTTTCAGGCCCCTGCACTGGTCTCTCTGGGGCCCCAGGAGGAACAGGAAAATCCTGATGGCTTCTCCTTCCCCCCCTGCCCCCCCCCCAAAAGCCAGAGGGTTTCAGTGGTTCATTCAGCTTATGGCCATCTCTTGCAGAAAGAGAAATCCAAGGACTTCAGAAACCACGTCACTAAGTACCTTGAGACGTTATTAAACTCTCAGCAACAGGTGAGTAGCCCCAAGACCGGGGCCGGGAGGGTGGGTTTTACTCTTTGGCGATGGCTCTCTAAGCTCAGCAGTGCAATCTCCTGTCCCCCT
>NW_020799112.1:627822-698777 GCF_003259725.1 Athene cunicularia | reverse complement strand
CGGGGGAGGCCCCGCTTCCCGTCGGCCCCGGCTGTGGCAGCCTGGAAGCACCCGGAAGGGCTCGCAGCCCCTCACAAACGCTGCACTTGGGCGCACGTGTGGGAGGTTTTTTTTTTTTAACAGCCACACAAATCGATGATGTCCAGCGTCAATCGCCCAGCATACAGACCCCTAGGGGGAGAGCCTGCTGGGGATGGGGGTTTCCAAGGGTCAGGGAAACAAGCCTGAGGGTCTCGTCTTCCTTCTCAGAGTGCAGCGGTCCCAAGAGTAATTTTTAGGCAGGGGAAGTGAAAGTTCATGCTAAAGGTACCAAGTTAAAGGCTGTGAAATGAGGAAAAACGTGCCAGCAGAGATCCCAACATGAAGCAGTTCCTAAGGGTGGGAGTCGTGCTGCAGGTCCTCTCCCTGTCTAGATACAGTGAAAGCTGCTTCTAAAAGATGCCATGTTGGGCCAGTAGGTGCCATCTCCTTAACATTTTTCTCTGTATTGAGAAGAAATAAGCAGCATCTATTTGCACACTGGGAAACATCCCAATCCTGGTGGTCAATTCCACAAAAGCGGTATGGTGCTGCTTTCTACACCAGGTCCTGGCAAGTGGACGGGCACAGGAAGGTGGCACTCGAGGCACCAAGAGTTGGGCCTATGTCGTTGCCACCTTTCCACACAGGCAGAGCTGCCAGCACAGCATGTATCGAGGGACTGGGCTGGTGGTTGCTTCGGCTGGAGCCCAAGACCCTCAGCCAGCAGATGGGCGTACACAATGCCCTTCCACCTGGGGAAGGGATACTGTAGATGTTATTTCAGAGACGTGGGGGCCACATGACAGCATGTCTTGGGGTGGTTCACAGCTTTATGTCCCAAGTAATCAATGGTTTAGCCATTCTGCTTCCCAGGCTTGAAGTGGGAACATACAGTCACAGGGAGATGAGAAATTGGCATCATAATGCCTTGGCCAAGCTCTGTGGGGCTGAACCATCCATGGCTGTAGAGCACAAAGTCCTGTAAGATGCCACACTGTGCACTGTCCTCTCAAAGGAGGGCTTCTGAGCTTCTCACAGGAGAGGAGGGCTACCAAGAGTGCCCAACAGAAGCAAAGGAAAGAAAAATACAAACACTGTTGTCAGGGAGAGGTAATAAATACATCTATTCATGGAGAACAATGCAGCAGTGCAATGTTTTATTGAAAAAAAAAAATTATCTCACTTGATACCTCAGAAGACTGCATCGCAACGCTGGTGGGCCACACCGTGGGAGAGCTACATCGGGGAGACCAGCATGGCACCAGTGCCCCCGCCGTGGGCCCGAGTGCCCTCCCCTCACGCCCCTGGGGTCTCCCAGCTGCTAACGGCCTCCATCGAGGAGAGGAGAGTTGGCCCAGGTTGGCTTAATGCCCTGCTTCCTACCACAGCATGGCTGGCTCAGTCTGCCTTGTGTCTCCTAGTCACCTCCGAGCTCCCTGGGGACAGCGGTTTCCTCAAGCACAGGACTTGCTGTTAACCTGGTTTATTTTCTTTTTTTTTTAAAAAAAAGCCACCCCACATATCTGCCCTTTTGAAGAGTCCAACGTACGATTATAGTGCAAGAGGGCTTGGTACAAGTGAGCATTACCAGCATGCCGTGGGGGGACAGTCCTCCCCTACAAACACATCATCATAGGATTAAAAGAACATCGTATCTCCAGAGAGAAGCGGTAGTGGGTCACTGTGAAATAGCTTTCAAACCAACCCACTTAAAAACAAGGTCAGGAAAGTTTCTAAACAATCAAATACATTCACTTTAAAAAAAACCCAAAAACAAAAACAAAAAACATTTAAGAACAAAAACTGTTGAGATGGCCCCTTTTCCCCCCCGCCCTCCCTCACCCTGCAAACACTTACATATGCTGCAACTACAAGCTGCTCCTTGACAGGAGGCAGCGAGGAATGACCAAACACGGCAGGAGATGCAGAAGGAATCAAGTTCTGGTGACAGGCACTTAGTGGGGCTTGGGAGGGCAGCAACAGAAGCATCTCAGGGCCTGGTTCCATCTGCAGCGGGCAGGACTGCTCCTGGGGAGCGCCTGTGCCCCTTGCCCCCCCTCCCAAGATGCCAAACCATGGTTTCCTACAGCAGAGAGGGGAACGCCTGCATCAGAGACACCGGGCTTCTGGGAACCACTGGCAGCGGAGGAGTTCAGAAAGAGAAGGGTGGAAACGTGGCCACAGTCCCTGTCCTCTGGCAGGAGGGGACGAGCGGGCGAAGCCTCAGCCCACGGCATGGCTCGAGGAAAGCGCTTTGCGGAACGAGAAGTGGGGTGCACGCATCTCCTGGTGGGTGCATGAGCAGAGAGCTCTGTGCCTCCAAGCCACGCTCGTCGGGGTAAGGCATGGAGAGAACGCAGCAGAGAATGGCGAAGAGATGCCCCACGGGGATCCCGGCAAGGGAGCAAGGCTGTTCCACCCTGCTGCAGGGATTCACAAAGAGCAAGCCCAGAAGCTCCCTACCCAGCATGATCTCCTACCCTTTAACCTGCTCCTGCCCAGCCAGGGGAATCAAACCTCCCAGGAGTGGAACTCCACAAACTCCAAGCTACACAGATCATCATTAAAATAATAAAAAGATGAGATCTAGTCTCTGCCTTTCTTCCCCTCATGCTCTCTGGGATTTTTGGGGTGAGCCAGGCCCAAGTTTATGACAACTGAAGTCCCTCAAGTGAACAGTCCCAGCCTGGTCAGGTGTCACATGTGGAAAGCCAAAGTAAAAGGAACCTATTCACAATCTCCCCAAAAGCTGCTCAAGTTCTCCTGAAGCCCTGCCCCATCTACAGTAATCTCCAGGCAGCCCAGGCCTTCTCCGAGTTTGGAATCGCTGCAGCAGGATGCAAGATTTTTTTTTTTTTTTTACACATGTGCAAAGTGCCCCAAGCCCTTTGCTAGCTATTGGTTTGGCTCAAAAGCGATGCACGAGAACCGTGGCTTCTCCTATGAGGTGGGATGGCGTCCCACGTGCCCCAGACCCATGCTCGCAGAGAGGACGTGAAGGCTATTCCAGTCAAACCTATCTGACCATCTGGAGATGAAATCAGTGTTAAGGCAGTGAAGTATCCTCTCCCTCGCCGGGGAAGCTTTGCTCCTGCTAATGTTTTCTCACAGAAGGTACGTGTTCACAACCATCCTGCTGGAGGGATAGGAGAAGGCTGTCCAGTTGCCCACAGCGAGAAATGCTTTGGGAAACAGCTGCCTCCCAGTTACCTGAATCCAGGTCTACCTCCTAAGCCAGCGCAAACTCCAGCTCAGCAAAGCTGATGCTGCTCTCCCCTGCCAAAGCCTTGCGTCTCCTGGCCAGCTGGGTCAGGCACCGCATAGGAAACCATGGTAGGGACATTCACTGGCAGCTAGAAAGGGTGATTGAAAATTCAAGTATGCTTTCCCTCAGCATATGGCCCAAGGCGGATGTCGGGAACCCCAGATTGGCACGAGGGTCGTATGGATGTCGTCGACATCCCCACTCGAGGGCATTCTTTGCACCCCACCATCTTCCCAGCTGAATGTCTGTCTGCGCTGGCACTGTGCGGCCACGCAGAGATCCACAGATACAATGTGCATCTGTAAATGCTAAAAATAATAAAAAGTGCAACGACGTCAGCTTCTTTAAAACAATCCACATTGCTCTGTTACCGTCAGAGGAGGGAAGTGTGTCAAGGGAGCCTGGAAAAAAACCTAACTGGAACAGTAGATTGCAAATTTCTCACAGCTTGCACATTACAGTGTAACTGTTCCCAAGGAGCCGCAAAGGGAACCTGTCTCTTACTGCTGCAGCAGTCAGGCCCTTCTCCCTCGAAACTCTCCTGCCTGCACTGCATCCTCCTGCCCTCTGGACAGCCAATCAAGCCTATGGTATTTCTTCGCTTAATTAAGGAGGGAGGAGGATGGAGGAGCAGAGAGCACAGGGGAGGGAGGGGAGGAAAGTGAGCAGGAACTAAGCACAGTCCTCAGGTTTGCGTGAAGGATGCCTTCGCCGTAAACAACGGGAAGGAGGGTCAGCCAGCCAGCCCCCCTCCCAGGGCGACCAAGACCTGAGCCAGCCACAGTCCTGGTCCCAAAAGGAGCTTCAGGCTTGGAGTGAACGAGGGAGACCATTCAGCAGATCCACCCCAGAGTGGTTTGTTTTGGAACGTTTTCTTCACTTTTTGGTTTAAAATGTCACTTTTTTTTTTTTTTTTTTCTCTCTTCCTCCTATGCCTCCTCCTCCCCCCTAAAGAGAAGCCCCTTCCAGTGAGACAGGGCAGGAGCTGCAGGCGCGGTGGTTCCTGCAAGGCCCAGGAGGCACCGGTCACTTGTGACGCTGAGCCGTCTTCTTCCGTTTCCTCTTAAAGAAGCAGCAGCACCTGGGGCACAAAGGACAAGGCAAGTTAGCCCCACACCCAGCACCCCGGGGAGATCCCCTGCCATCCCGGGCTTCCCTCCTCTCAGCCGCATGCAACAGCACCTCTGCGCACCCGGCCCGAGGCCCTGGCAGACCCGCTGACCCTCTGCATGGCCGGCAGGTGCTGGTGGACAGTTGCCACCACCAGCCCGGACTGGCAGACCAGCAAAGGCAAGTTAGCCACATGCTGGGAGATCCCAATGCCCAAAGGCTCTGGGCGACAGCAGGGCGCAACCCCAGAGCATCAGGCTGTCTCCCTCCTGAGGCTCGAGTGGGGCAGGGACAGAGGAGCCATCCCAGCTGGTAAAGCAGTAAAACAAGGATCCAGGTGCTCTGCTCCCTCTGTCCGAACCCCAGAGGAAGCAGACTGGGATGGCAAGCCCTGGCTGCTCTTCCCAGCTATGAGACACACAGTTTTCACCACCGTTCACTAAAAAGACAAGTTTCAAAAAGATCTCGGCTCAGGGACCAGGTTTCTTTACTGAACCTTTCATGATAACCAGAGCTTCCACCTTGAATAAATCATTCAGTGCCGGTATGCAGAACCCCTGCTTCTTCCCCCATCCAATGCGAGGGAGGTGCACAGCGCCCAGGAATTAGGGGAAGCAAGAAGGATGGAGAGTGGAGGCTGAGGTGGGGAGAAAAACGCCCATCGCAGCTGAACCGTGAAGAGTGGTGGTTTCACTTGTGGGATGCACTGAAAGCAGTTGCCCAAAGTCTTCTAGTCCTGTTGGCTTCCTACAGAATTACTTGGCATTTAAGGCGTGTCTACCCTTCTATCCTCTGCCCACTGTCAGGAATCCTCCGCACAGAAGAAAGGTGTTCGTTCTGTGTGAGTTCTGCTCCTGAGCTACGTGTCTTTCTCCTGTCGTGACAGCCATCTCCAGAGAAGCCCAAGGTGATGCTGAAAGGCCAGTTTTTCAGGCTGGTGGAAGGGATGCCTGGCTAAGCAGCAAGAGCAGATGTGAGTATGCAAAGACCCTTTTTTCCTACAAGCATCTTTTACCAACAGCCAGATCAAAAGCGTTCAAAAACACTGTAACAACTTCTCCAAAGTATTTTCCATTGGGTGCTTCGAGGCCCTGAAATGTCAGCGTTAAGTTTCTATCCTCTAGACAGAGCTAGAGGAACAGATTCATTCTCACTTGCACCCCAGGAGGTGCTCGCCCCTGGATGCACGAGCCTTATTACAGGGTGTGTAAGCGCTGGGTGACCACCCTTGCCCTGTGAGCCGAGCACAGATTCTCTGCTGGGGAGACCAACACCCTCTACAACATGGAGAGCTCAAACAGCCGCAGCAAGAGGAGGGCCACCTCCCACCACACATTCCTCTGGCCTGCGTGGACTAAGGGCCAAAGGAAGTTTAACATCCATGATTTGTCTTTAGGTTGCTAAACAGGCCCGGTTTGGAGGTGAAATGAGACAAAACACAAAGCACTTGTCCCTGCAGGAACACAGGCTCAGAGTGACCTGTGACAACTCCATCACTACCCACCTAACCTGATGTTTGCAGCGTGCAGTCTGAAGCACCACCCAACCCACGCTGCTGCGCATGGCTGGCACTTTTAACCACCCCACCTCAGGACTGGTCTTGCATTTTATTGTCCCAGGCCACCTGCCACCCTCTCCTGCTTTAACCTGTCGTAGTATTTCTCTCCCACAGCAGCCACCTTCCTTCATGACTCAGGCAATGGTGAGTAAGGGAGAGTACGTTATGGGGAGAGGATGGAAAATGCATGAGTTACGATTTTGCATGCAGCGGGTAAGGGAAGAAGAGGGCTGAGCAGCACTTGTTTCCTTGGGCACCGAACAAAGGGAGCTGACTGACTTCTGGCTGTTTTTCCTTGTAACTGTCTTTTTAGGCTCTTACTCAGAGGTCCAGGGAAGGGTTCAGGAAAGGAAGGCCTGGCAGTTCAGACAGGCAGAGGCGAAACACAAAAACAAAAGAATAAGGCAGGCTGACAATTACAGAACGTGATCTCTCTGCATGCAGACAATGCCCAAGAGAACAGCCCCAGACTATGACATACAGAGAAGCCAGAGATGCCAGAGGTATTGGAGGCAATGCCTATGGAGAGCAGGGCAGAGGCGGTCAGTCTTCCATCCAGCAAGGACATTCCTCGCCGCACACGGGCTTTGTCACCTCACTCCGTAGCGGTTCCCACCCATCAGCCCTCCCTGGGGCCTAAAACCTCAAGTGAGACTCTGCTTGCTCCTCTGCTTACTGGGTACAGTTTCCCCAAGGGGCAAGGGAGGGAGGGAACACCTCCGTGGGACAACTTGAGACCAGGACACTACATCTTCAAGACCCTGATAAAACCGAGCTGGACTTGGACTGATGCTAATCCCAACCCTTCCACTCCTCCTCTCCCAGAGAAGCCAGTTCACCCGCACCCTCAACTGACAGCTGCAGGGTTTCTGGAAAGGAGCCATCTCACATCCACCCTCTCCATGCAGGGGCTGTAGCTGGGGCTCTGTCACTAACGAGGACTCCACGGCCACATCTTTCCATCCTCTCTAACAATACAGGCCCTGGCCTGTGCTTCTTCAGAGAAGACTCTCTAAGGAAGTGACTGGCCCCTTCCCCTTGATACCCAGCACAGGCTTTTTCCCTCGTAACCATCTGATTGAGGAATTCCTGCAAGATGCTTGGCAAGCCTGGTCCCGACTCTGCCCAACTCCATTAGACATCATCTGCTCAGGGACGTAACAGTTTGGGGGAGATGGTAAGCCAAATAGAAAAGGATTAAAATCCATCTTTTGCATCCACCAGCTCAGAGGATCAACCGAATTGCTTGGCCTCATGCGGCCGCTCAGACATAGCCCACACCCTCCCCAATATTGCATGTGGTCCTCAGCACAGTCCTAAAATCAAAAGAGCTCTGGGTTGGCTTTGACTTTGTGCCTTTTTAGGGTTTGATCAGTTTGGTTTTGCCAACCCCAGTCTAGTCTGGTCCGCTCCCCCTTGCATGTGGACTGGAGAGAGGGACTCACCACAAGTTGAGCATTTTCAGGCAGCTACAGAGAGTGTAGAGAAAAAACACAGAAAGGAAGAAAGAGCAATTAGTTCACAGAGGTGGGATGAAAGCATGTCACTGCAGCCATGCAAACATGCAGTGCAGACTGGCAGACACACACCATGCCTGCCCACCGCCCGCCCCCAGCCCTCATACCACCTCTGCCCTTGCCACGGTGCCGCTGAGAGCTGCCACACTTTCCAGGCTCTTGAGGTCTCTGACAAACACCCCCTGTTTTCCACGAAGGCACTGGTCCCATGAAGTTCCTATCTGGGGCTGGGATCCAGAAAGGGGCTCAGGGCCACCAGGACAGGAATCTGCTCGTCACCTGCAGCTCCAGCAGCAGAAGGGCCACATGATGGATCTACACCTGGGACATGCCCTTCAGCAAAACCCACAGCTGGGATCAGGAGCTTGTCTCCAGCGTACCCCAAAGCAGAAGCATTTGCACAGCCCCTCTGCCTGCCAGGAGTGCCAGGGAAAGACCTTTCCGCTATCACATCTTGTCTCGAAACACTGAGTCCCAGCTCCAGCTCCTTCTAGCTCTTTCTGGCCAACTTTACTGCAGAGCAGAATCCAAAAGTCCATTGCCCTCCTCATAAAACTGAGGACATTTATGATCACAGATGCAAGGGAAGATGAAGCCAGCCCTCCCTGTGACAAGAGGAACCAAGTGGACTACACCCGGGAATTACAAGATACTCCAAACCTGTGAGTGCAAAGCAGCTGGTGCTCTGCTTCCCAGCACCTCCAAAACCAATCTGGCACCACACAAACAAGGGCTGGAGGGAGGCAGAACAGTTCCATGCATTGCAAATGGCTTGGGCAGTGTGTTCCTTGTGTGCTCCTTTTCACCTTTGACATCTTCCCTGTACATGGGCGCGGGGTCTGGACCCTGGCTGTGCTGAACAAGGTGCTGCAGAAACACAGGCTGAAGGTGGTCTCATTTTAAAAGCTGACTCTTCCTTGCACTGGGTTGTTGTATCGAGGACCATTAAGGGTGGCAATTTGCCCCATCCTAGGAGCAAACCCAAGCCACGTGCCCAGGGACCCACTTCACTCTGACCAAGACAGAGCCTGTGATGCCAAACTAGTGGTCTCTGCAGGCCACACTACCTGTATCTGAGAGGAATATTGCCCACTCTGCAAGTTGCACCTCAAGATCTCTCCCACCCCGCCGTACTTTATGAGGAGCTGGTATCAAAACCAAGGTTCACTCCTTTGGCTGGGAGGAGAAAGTGTATCTGTTGCTCAGGCATGTTGCTGCCAGGATCATGCCCAGGCCAGCCACCAGCGAGAAAGCTCACGCAGAAGTGTGTCCCGAGGGACAGAGGAATAGACAGCAGAAGACCTTCGGGACAACTGGCACTGGCTTCAGCCTGACATGTATCTAGGGACATTTCCCATCAACACACCCTTCCTCATGCCTGCCAGTTTTCCTCTTCACCCTCCTAACAGAGGTTCCCACAAAGGCTAAGACAAACAGTGTGGGACAAGCAGCACCAATCATCTAGTCTAATTACAACCAGGCAGTTGGGCAATGTCACAGCACCGACCGGTTCAAAGGCAGCCCTGGGGCTGCTTTACTTCTCATCCGAGGAGTGTCAGGATTACACTGTGACCTGCTGGGTCCTGGTCTAGTTCAGAGGCAGCGAGAAGGTCCCATGTCGAGGATCATGCAAAAGGTGACATGATGGTGCCAGATGCAGCACATATGCAAAGGAAGGCCAAAATGGTCAAAGCAGCAACTTTGTACATCAGTTCTCACTCTTGACCACAAGCTACAGAGGAGAGCTCAGGAAGCAGTGTTCCCCACAAGCAGGAGACCTGTTTCTGGTTTCTCTCACTCAGCTTTCGTTGGGCTACACCAAGAGAATTAATGGAGAGAACTACCTGTCCCTGCAAGAGTTTCTTTAGGACCGTTCTGGATATCTGGCATGCACTTCCTGCAGCCAGAAATAGTGTTAACTTTCAGACCAACACTCTTTTCGTCAAGCTGTGCTCAAGCTACTCCTACACACTCGGCACGAGAGTACAGCGCGTTCTCCTTTTGGAACAGGGGATGCTCACGGGGATTCCTGAAATCAATTCATGTTACTTTGGTATTTGTGCTACTGTCTATCTTGTAATACATGCTCTGAGTACGAGTTATGTTCTCCAGCCATGACAAGTGTAAAAAAGAAGCAGCGGCAGCAGCAGCAGCACTGAAGGCACCATGCACAAAAGCAGCAATATGCAAGAAAAAGGGCATGTGATATGAGCATTGAGTACTTCATCATGGGTAACCATCCCCACTTGTTTCCCAGGAGAAGGATTAACAACCACACCAGTGGAAAGCCTGTTTGTAAAGCAAACGTACTTAGCTTCCTCCACCACCTCCACCTCTGCCTGCGCTGTTATTGGTGCGTTGGAGTGTGCCCCCGTCGGGTCATCCACGTTCAGCTCCCCGTTGGTTGAGCTAACCACCTGAAAAACAAATGAAGACCCCATTAACCAAGCCCCTGCATGTGATGCGTCTCCACCCACCTGGACAAGGGATGCTGAGGGACTGGGAAATCTACAGAGCAACTTCTGTTTGCTCCTGTCTCTTTGCACCCTCTTAGCAGGCTGTCAAATCCCTTGAATGCCTCTGAATGTGTGCCTGGTTTGGAGGGACCAGCCTGGTTTATCCCAAGGAGAACAGCAGGCAGGGGACTGTGTCTGTGTCCACTAATTCAAACTCCTGTACCCAGCACAGGCCTTGTGTCTTTGGGAGGCTATGCTGCTTTGGGAGGCATAGCCACCAGTGAGCAGACTACTGACAGCCCTATACTCACATATAAACCCTATTATGTTGATTGTTTTCTGCTGATGCTTTTATAGGCAAGCAACTCAGTCCAGTACCATGCGAAGAAGTCACTCCAGAGCCACCAGAGTCTCACTCCTTATACATCCAGCTTATGGAACCACATCCTCACCCAAAAGCTACTGATACAGTCTCTCATCTCTTTTTGCTTCACAGATGATGTTATGCCTTACTTCAGCATTTCCATATTATGGATGACCATCCAGATACGCAGCTGCCAGCAGCTCTGCATTTGCCAGGACAGCACATAATTTTCTGGATAATTCATCATTGCTCTGTTGCCACAATAACTGCCAAGAGGCCTGTATGGGACTGAAGCTTGGCCGGCCCTTGTGCACTCCACCTGGAAGGCAGGACAAGCTCCTGCATGTCCTGTGAGCACCCGGAGATGCTCCTGGGTGCAGAGCTGTAATGACATGTGGTTCCTCTCCTGCTATACCTCTTCACTTTTCTACAAGGTAAGAAGAGGTATTTCCCATGGAGGGGGGTTGAGGTGCTACCCAGTATTCCTGGTGGCTCTGAACAACCTAACCACCAGAGATGAAGAGAAGGAAGCCATTGAAGCAGATGTCCTCTCGCTATTAAGCGCATCTGTCCATGTTCATTTTGAATACTTAAGGTCTACGAACACCTGCTGTTTCTTCAGATTAAGCCCTGTGGCCCATCTCTGCCCAGACAGGTCAGGACTCAGCTCATGTGGGTTCCAGAGCTGTCCTCGAGTGACAACCCCTTGGGTTCTCTTCACACCCCCCTTCCCAGACTCATCACACTGTAGGCCCACCCAGGTTCTCTAGAGTCCCCCCCAACTTTGCAAAACGCCAGCACTTAATCGTGCTATCCCAGTGACCTTCCCGCAGTTTCTTCAGATACCTGTTAAATTTCATTTTACAGAAGGCTTTGATTTTCCTCCTCTTTTTTACATGCCATCACTTCATTCTGATGTGTCAAATTCAACCAATGCCTTAAAGGAAATGGCCACTTGAAGCTACTGACCTCTCAAAGGTTCAGCGCGAGCTGAACATCTGTTGAGAAACAATTTAAGCACCTGCAGCCCAGCAGCCATGCACAGCAGAAGATTTCCTGTTCTTGGCTGCAGATAAGCAGAATTTTAATGCTTACAGTGGCACATACAGGCTTTTAAACTGCTTAGGTAGGCAAGCCTCCCAGTCAAATTAGGACTAGGACTGCCTTATTGCTGTAGTTACTCTGGCAGAGCACTGTTCACGGGGAGACACAGCTCATGCTGGCTTTGTGCAAGGAAACTATTCCCCTGACAAAAAAAAAAAAGCCAAACCCAAACCCCCCCCCACCTATTCTGTACTTACTGAGAGCTGAATTTATAGAATCACAGAAAGGTTTGGATTGGGAAGGGCCTTTACAGATCATCTAGTCCAAATTCTCTGCCATAGGCAGGGACATCTTCCACTAGATCAGGTTGCTCAAAGCCCCACCCAACCTGGCCTTGAAGGCTTCTCCAGTTTACTGCCTGCTCGCATCTGACATCAGAGCTACACATATATTGCTTCCTCCTTATCTTTCAGTTTCTCTGATACTCCGTAAAATATCTTTAAATGAAAAAAGGAACGTGGCCAATCAAGTCAAAAATAATTGAATCCAAACGAGTATTAGGAATAAGTAAAAATTTCAAGCTAATCTGTATTTCACTCAGGGGCAGCCTGCACTATCTGTCTCTCCTCAGCTCAGCTCTGTCCTGATCCAGGCACTAATTCCCATTTCACCAGAGCCAATTTTCAAAGTGTTGTGTCTGGCACTAGTCAGGTCTCGCAGGCAAACCGCTGCCGAAGAGTTCACCCTGCCAGCAATATTAGACAGTTTTTGTTTGCTTGAATGACTCTTGTATCTTCCCTCTAGCACGTCCAGTCATCTTACTCTGGCAGTAGTGCAAGAAACTCCCTTAGCAAGCCGAAGTGATGACCAGAGGCAGATACGGTTTCATAAACTGTCTTTTCAGAAATTTAAAAATCTAGCTGTAATGCCACCTTTAATGCTGCCTGGCACTGCCGTGTGTCCTCTACTCATCCACCTTCCACAATGCAGTCACCCAGAGACCCAGCTTGAAGCCACCATGCCCTTACACTGGTGCTGGTCTTGCTGCTGGATCCAAAACTAAAATGCAAATGTGCCGGGGAGCAAGTGAACATGGTCACCACACCCTGCAACTGCAGTGGCTGTTCAACATGTCTCCCCTCCACTCAGAGGGAGATGTTGCTATGTAGCCTACTTGCACCAGCCATCCACCATCCATTTCTCTGGGCTGACATCCCCAGATTTCCATTAAGCAACAGGAATTCAAGCAGAACCTCATCTATCAAGCCTGCACTATTTTCCTAACGTTATGGGGTTTATATGCAACAGACCTTATTTCAGCTGCCTCTTACTAGTTAAGAGCATCCCCAAGGTGGGGATAGTATGGTGCTTTATAGACCAGACCTGCTAATATACACTCCTGTGTTCAATTTGACAAATCTGAGTTCAAAACACCTCTCAGAGGAAAAGCTTTGTTGAAGTGGTAACAGCAACCATACTGGCCATCACAGCTTGGGTCCCACAAAACGTTCATGGCTTGAGCGTTACGTACAGGACAGGACCCAACCAGCTGTAAAACTGCTCTCCTGACCATGATGTTACTGCAGTTTGAGGAGAATTCAGGGGATTTAACACAAATTCTCACATCAAGGCTGTACACATTAGGAGGAAGAGGTACCTGTACTGATCCTCCGTGCCGATCTGCAGCCAAATGAGATGTCAAGTACGAGGTATTTGTCTGCCGGCTTGGCTGGATCTCCCACTCCCCTCGGCGATCTGATGATGCCTGCTCACAAGGTTCAGAAGCACAAGAGAAATAGAAGAGAGGGCAGAAGGTGAATGAAGGGAAGAAATAAAAGGGTGTTTGTTAGTGAGTTAGTGTCTTTGCAAAAAGCAAGGCATTTAACTTTTAGCTGGGCTAAAATTTCTCTTTACCAAGTGGACCTCATACTTTACACTTCAGCGCTGTCTACAGTAATCCACTGCAGGAGTGGATTTCTTCTCCTCTAGCTGCTAAATGAAGAGAAAGCTCAGATCTAGTCAGGAAGTTATTTCTTTACATGGCTTCATTTCCATGGGTTTCAGCACAGAAATAAACAGACTAACAGTATGCTTAACTACATCTGTCAGGTCACACACTAGAGCACTTGGCATGGCAGCAAGATTGGATACACAAGTTTGACCTCCCTAAAATACATATTTTTTTAACTCAAATTTGCGACATAAAACAAAGCCACATTTTATTTTACCAAAAGCCAGTTCCACACACTGATTCACCTGTACAGTGCAGAAGGAAACATCCACCACACCTGCTTGACTGAAGAGAGAGGGTTGGTGGCTTTTTGGTTTTCTGCAGAAAAGTAGATAAGAAACTTTCGCTAACAGTTTCTTCTTTATCCCCAACAGATGCAAAGCATAGGCAATTAAATTATTAGAATTTTACTTGTTTTATTAGAAGAACCACTTTGCACTTGCATGTGAAGCTCCTTACAGGTCACCCAGCTTTCATGACAAAACATCCAGCATTCACCTAGGACCCACAAGGATCTCAGCACCTAAAGCCAACCAATCAGCTGGAGGAGCACTTCCCAAAACTGGGAAGTGTAGGACAAACAGGTAGATCTGTGTTGGCCTCAGGCCAACAGTAGAGGACAGAGTCAAGCCTGAAGTGACTGATGGGACACATTTAAAAGGTGTTTCCTCGGATGCTGTAAAAAAATTTAAGCAAATGTTTCAAAGCTGAAGCACAAATTTGTAAGAAGAGAGGGCAGAGCAGCAGAGTCCCCACAGCTGGCAGGAGGGATGCTGAACAGAGACATCATGGACCTCACCAGGAAACAAGAGGCTTGAGTGAATAACCACCAGGTTATCAGCAGTGAAGCTGAAGTAGCTAACCAAAGAGAGGTTCACAGGCCCTGCCTTTCCCCAGCACTACTATGTGTTACTCCCTGAAGCCATGGATGATGAGTCCAAGGCCTGGTCAGAGGAAAAGAAGCCACAGGGCTTAGTGCCACTGTTAAAAAAAGAAAAAGAGGCAGAGAAAGACTCCAGAAACCTCTGAATGAACTGCAACACTAACTAGTAAACTGTCACTCAACTAGAGCACGAGCAAAAAGTAGGAGAATAAAAAGTTTCCTGCATTTTATAGAACATTTGCTATTGTTACCTTTGCACGTGACCTCTGACTCCCTCCCAGAGTGACCCATGGTGCTGCTCCTCCTTCCAAGCAGCCACCAAATCCAGTTCATAGGTAGTATCTCCCTTAGAGGTGGGCTTGTCCAGTTAAATCTTACTACACGACCTTCCCTAAGACTAAGACGCTGCTTACACTTTTTGTACTTGGTGACATTCAAAGGAGAAGCACTTCCCTTCAAACATGTTTTTAATGGCTTCAAGTCACAAGATGATGAACAGCTGGAGAATTTAAAAGCTAGGGCAAGACAGATCTCGAGCACTGCTCCTTCCAAAGCACTATGCCATCAGGTCACTTGGCTAGCCCAGGCCATGAAGGTAGTACCATGCTACATCAACGTTAGATGCAACCTTCTGCCTAGGAGCAATTTCTAGGAAAGGCTCCAGCAGCCACAAGAGACAGATTTTTCTCTTTTAGCTCTACAGCAAAGTATGTGATAAACTAGTTTTGAAGTAGGCTTGAGATGAGCCGCCCAATGCAACCCAAGCAGTGACACTGAGGAAGTGATGCCCATGAAATCTGAGAGCATCAAGTTCCCATTAACACTCATCCCCTTCCTACCAGCTACCAAATGACAAGACTGGCACCTAAAGACAAGAGGGGGAGGATACTCACTTTGACAGTTAAGTATCTTCACTTCCTAAAGGAAAAGACTACAAAAAGATCACTCTCTCATCAGCACCTTTACTGGGAACTCAAATATTATAAAAGAAAATCTGAGTTGTTAACATTCAGGAACAAAAAGGCGGCAATTAAACCTGGAGATCAAGGCAGTCACTTGACCCAAAACTATGCCTTCAACTCACTTCTCCGGATGCTTATTTTTTCTATTTTTTCCTTCAGAGAAACTGTTTGCTCAATAATTAAAAGGAACATCCCTTGGAAGAGAGTTGTTTATGTTTTGGTGAGAAGAAACTGATTTTCGCTGCATAATGGGATAATAATTCAGTATCCTAAGTAATGTTTTGGTGAAAAAAATGACAAAAGCTGCTATGCAATACAGCATCAAGACTATTTGCAAGGCTCAGAAGAACAAGGACTGAAGGCTGCCTGCATAATATTCTGGGACTAGGACAGATTTCTTCGGGCTACATACTATAATTTGTGAACTAACATGCTTGAAAATGAAGCCAGGCGTCATTGTCCGTTAAAGGAAACAAGATGCCTTATACATAAACAGCACAAAGGTCTGTTGTCAAAGCAGACAACTAGAGACTGCCACCCAAAAAAGGGGGGGGTTAATGCATTAATCGGGCAATATATTAAAGCAGATTATTTTACTAGTACTCACAAACCAGTCCACACTAATGAGCATGCATAAACACAGTACTACACACATGCTTCAAACAATCCAGCTTCCTACAAGCAACACTTCTAATGAGGGGTATTCATCCTGATTGTAGCTGACGGCTGGAGAGGTATTCTAGTCTATGTTAGCTGCTCTACCATTCAGAGCCCAGCTGCACAGAACGAGGAAAGCCGAGCCCAGACAGGTTATTACATCTCACACTTGCTTCTGCACCCATGTACCCCAGCTTGTGCGAGCTGAGTGGGAGCAGAGACGGCAGACAAGGAGCTAGAACAGCACACAGCGGTTAGAGGAGCAAAGCAAGCCCAGAACCACTCACTGGGAAGTAAGAGCACCAACAGCTCTAGCTAGGAGCCGGCAGTTGGAGATCTACTGAACTTCTGATCAGTTCTGTTAATACAGAAAATCCAAACTCTAAACACCAACAAAACACAACTAGGAAGGAAAAAAATGAGGAAATTCAAATTCAAAAACTGGCAGTTCAACTGGACCATGATGCCCAGCTCCTCTGAGGTACTCTGCCCTGCCAGTCTTTTATGCTCTGCAACACTCACGCTGTGAACTGGACACCCCAAGAAGGATATACAGTGTGAACGTGGGACATGCACATCCTCATTGCAGCCACACGCTCTGTGGGAAGAGGGCACCTGGGGGCAGGCTGCCATTGCCACAACCTGTTGGTCTACTCCATGGTCAATGTGCTATGAGTAAAAGCACCCAAAGGAACATTGTTGGGCAGGTAGGTCAGATAGTCTGATCAGGCTGGAGAGCTGACTTAAACAGCTTACCCACAAACTACAGAAAAGTGATCCATTCCAATTTGTACTCCACTTGGTTCACAAACCCAAGGAATTCTGCTGGCTGATACAGTATTTCAGCAACCTGTTGCTTTGAGAAAATTCTGCTCAAATCACAGTCTCTATATTAAGCAGGAATTGTGCTTGCCATGACCAAGACAAGAATCAGCCCCAGCCACCTCTAATGGCATATGGCTTCTGCTTCTCCAGACCAAGAAGAATTCAGAGAGGTGCCAAATAACGTGGCACTGCCAAAGCAGTTGTGAGCAACACACCTGATTGCGAAGGGCCTGCTGTGATGGCCGGTCCCTGTGGATGTGGCTGTCTCTCGTTACTGCAGACGTCCCAGAATCGACATGAACAGATCCCACTGGAGTAGGCTGGAAAACAAGGCATTCATTAGCATGAAGCCAATGCTGAAGATGCTGCTCTCTCTCTCAACACATGCATGCACAAACCTAACTTGTCAGGCTGGCTCCTATCAGGTACAAGCAGGAGAACATCAAAATGCTGCCCAAAGGTACTGACAATAACCAAGGAAAATTACAGCTAGGGCTATAAAATCCCCGTGATTTGATGGACATGTGATTTGATGCTGGACACCAGCACCAAACATCTTGTATAAAATTAAAAAGATATAGTTAGGTATCTGTATCAGTGTCAGATTACACCTAATGTGTCTCACATATGATTATTAACAACTGAAAATATACCCATTTGTTTTCCTCATCTCATTGTCTTGCCACTTTTAAAAATCACACTTGCATAGAAACAGGATGTGTTAAAATTAAAGCTTCATCTGCTCTGTTCTCACCAAAGTCATAATCCCTGCTCACAACATCAAAATCTCCATAGCAACCACTGCAGTTGTCAGCAATAGCATGCTTGTCTTACAAGGCGTTTTTTATCAATTGCCTTTGTAATTAAACAAAAATGAGGAGAAAAATCATGATTCACAAAGGGAATGATTTCTTATGAAGATGTACTGTTTTGGGCACAGTAAACATTGGTAATGCTAAATATAGTTGGGACGGTAAATCATCGTCAACAGTACCAAGTTTAGCACTGAATGCATTTGATCTGGCACCAGTGACAATTAATTTACAGACACCTTTGCCACTGCCGGTATGTGGTGACCGGACAAGCAAGAAGGCTATCAGCAGAACAACACAAAACACCAGTGACAGCCAGTGGAAGAGCTTTAGACTTTTCTATCAGATTTCACCATGACACTATTTTGGCCAAAGTCTTATTGATTGTCAAAAGCCATTTATACTCAAAGTGATGCAACAGGATCATGATTATGGTCCATCTGGTGTCATGGACCTGCTAAATGGAGCTTGATTACTCCATGTTTCCCTGCCATGTGCCGTAAAGAGCTGGTTCAGCCTCTGGAGTAGTGTAAGATCCACGATCTTTGAGCTCAGAACCAGTTTACTCTTACTATTCACTGAGCACCCATCAGAGCCCTGCCTAGATGTCACGTAAGTCTCGATGAGAACTCAACGATTATAGAGGTCTTCCACCATTCAGTGCTGAGGTAGCAAGTATGCTCTCCTGCTTTAAGACGGATGTCTTTATATAGTGGTCTCAAATCTTGTGCTAGACTAGAGGACACAAGTGGGAAAATCAGGTTTTAATGCCCCATCAGGGCAAGCCCGAAGAGGTAGGAAGGGAAGGGAAACTTCGAGGCACTACAAGAACCTCCTGAACAAAATGTCAGGACATCTCGCTGTGTTGAGCCCACATTAGGTAGAGAACAGAGTGAAAGATTTGATCCTAAGATCACTGGTATTAATTGGGATTATCAGGAACAAAGAGCCAGGTGGTGGGGAAGCTGTATTTTGCAGGGACAACTTACAATTGGCCTCCCAACCCAGTCATAGGCATAGTCAAAGGTGTAGCCTTTCTTTTCAAACAGCTCTGTGAAGATGGTTCGTAAATAATCGTAGTCTGGTCTCTCAAAGAAGTCTAACCGCCGAACGTAACGGAGGTACGTGGCCATCTCCTCTGTTGGAAAAGGGGAAAAAAGTGGCAGCATCAGTTCTGCTCTCGCATGAGCTCCATCACTTACAGGCCTCTCAGAGCTGACACACATACTGGAAATATGCTTTTCAATTACCTCCAACGAGGCTTTCCCATGGCACCAAAGTTGGTGCTTAAAGTTGGGCTAAGGTCCAGATCACCAGTGACCAGTCCAGGCACCGCTAAGTTCAGCTGAGCCGGATTGCAGAAGCTGAGAATATCCCAAATGTCTTCACCCTCAGTGACCTACTCAACAGTCTTTTATTGCTGTATGAATCTCACTCAGCTTTCCAGAGCTCTCCTGCCCTGCCCAAAGTCTAACAATAATAGTCTGCTTTTATTCTGAATCTTCTGAACAAGTTGTTTTAAACTAGGGTCTGTGTTTTAGCATTGAGCATCATACTGTGAGAGAATTGTCTGGGCTGCTGGTGCTATCTCTGGCTTTTCCTATAAAAGTAGTGGGTTTTAGTAATAGTCTACAATGCAAATCAATTTACACACTTTTCAAGCAAAAATGGAAGTCCCACCTCTGCTCCAGAGAGCTGCTGCTCCACCTCAAATCTGAGTTCCACAGATAGTTTTATTCTATACATTTATACAAAAACAAACACTAGAACACGCTGTACAATAAATGCCAACTCACTGAACCTGCCAACAGGATGCTCATGTGTACATCTGCTCACACTGACACTTAATAGCTACAGCAACTCCATCTGGGGAAGAAAGCAGATGTTGGTGGGCACCCCGTGGCACCCCTGAGCTCCAGCAACAACGAGGGTCTGGCTGCCCAGAACACTGTGCTGCCCAGCATCAGTACATCAGTCATAGCCTTGAATAGTCAAAACAGGACTTCAAAGGGGAGGCTCCAACATTCATTTACCTGGCACACACAGAACAGTGTTCGGTGTTAACCTAATTCATTGCCTTCCTGCATCTGGGTTGTACTTTGCATGCACAGAGAACTGAACCCTGGGTAACTCATGTTCTGCCCCTTCCCAGCTCTCCCTTGGCTCACACCTAAGCCAAGGTAGACGTTTGAGCAGAGTTCAGTACGAGGTGCAAGTCTGCGCACTGCAGTACAGCTGCTGTACCAGCATGGTTTTTGCCTTTAGCTAACAAAAATAAGAACACCCTTGCTTATCAATACTCAACTCTGTCTGTGGCTTGCAGCTTGCGTGTCACATAGAGGCAGGAAGAAAAAAATGGGGAAGAAAGGTGATCCCCTCTTCCTGTTAGTATCTCTAAAAGGTGGAGGACCAACAGGTTTCAGGTGAGCAAGGAATAGAAGTAAGTTACTCCCTTCAGCCCAAACCTGCAGGTGTGACCAAGCTCTGAGGAAGGAGTATTGGTGAAAAAGATGAGAAGAGCCAACCTGAATCTGTTCTGCTTGGAACTCGGGAGATTTTGGATGCAAAAACATCTGAGGAATTAGCATGACTTGAATGAACAATGGTCCTCTTCTAGGCTTGCTGCTCCTCACACTGAGGAGGAGCCATGTGACACAACAGCTCCTACAGGAATGGAGCTAATTGGGGGGACCTGGGTGCTCTTCCTGCCGTAAGGATTCCTGCTTCCTAGACAAAACACAAAACCACCCTGTGAAGGCCACAGGGTACCTGAGGAGGCCCTTTAACTTTATACTTTGCTCTCCTAGCTTCAAGGCAGACTTTTGTTTAACTGCAGAAGAGGTGCTGGGCTTAGCTAGAAGCACACCTTTAATAACACTCTCCTTACAACTGTTGTCAGAATGTGGAATTCAATGACAGACACATCACCTCATTTTCTAAGCTGGCCACCTACAATTTTAACACCTGTAAAATCTTCCATTTGGAAAAGAATTCCCTCAGGAGATCCAACACGGTCATCTGTGAGAGGGAAAATAACAAGGCCCTCTTTTAGAAGGAAGCCAAGAAGCAAAGCAGGAACACGAGGCACTTGGGCATTGTGCAGCATCCTTGATGAGAAGACTTGTGCTCATTTTAACCCACAGCCACAAGCTCTCAAGCCCCACTAATTTATAGCGGCAGCTTCAGTTGTCTGCCAGCTTGAGGAACAACATAATGGATACACATCGTCCAAATACTTCCTGTCAGAGGAGTTCAGAACCATCACATTCAACAAGGTATGTTCAACTGCACTCAAATGGTCCCATCAGGACTTTACCTGGAAAGTTCTCACAGAGAACTTCAACCGGAGTGTTTCTCTTTGTGTCCCCAATCTTCTGATACCTTTCTTTTAACGTGTCAGCCTGTAGCGCACAAAGACAAAACAGTTGTGGAGAAAGAGTTCAACCATGTGATAAACGACATGCTGTATGGGAAGAAAAACAAGGTATTTAATACCGATTCTGGGTGGTATCAGAAGATGTTAACTTGTAACTGAGCGGTATCCTAGAGGACACTAGTAGGAATGCTGCCTTACCCTGTTTTAATTCTCACTGTATATTTTACGTGCTATGGGCAAAGAATATCTGAGGACACATTCAAAACATCTTCAGTACATGGATGGAAGGACACTTGTTAGTGTCTTACAAGACTAATTTCTTACCAGCCCAGTCCTGAGGACTGTACAGTGAGCCTTTCATGGGACAAGAAAACAAAGATGCATATATTATGATTGCACATCAGTATCCTGTCCTAGGCTTAGAGTCACTGGCAACCAAGATGCCTTCATAAACAACTGTGAAAGCAGATAAATTGCAATGGCAATTTGTGGTTTACTGTAACAGAATGGCACCACATAGATAACTAGTTTACATCAGTCACACTTCTCCCAAATCCCATGCTACTCCCATACTGCCTCTCCTTTCACCCCCAAAGTGTCTATCACTTAGACAACACCGATTAAACAGTCGGTCATCAAGAAAAAGGAAACAATTTTCAGTGAGATTTCCCACCTAAATCCTTCTTGAAGCAGAGAACTCTGCTCCAATCAGCACCCTAAGAAGAGGTTTATTGGCCTCCATTTCAAAATATGACAATTAGACCTTGTCAACAGCATATTAGTGTTTAGCACTGACAGTATAGACCAAAAGTGTAAGCTGAGGAAACCTGGAATAGTGAAGATGCCATATTCTAGATCAAGCTATATGTTTGTTCTGGAGCTAAAAAAATGCAGAACTTCAAGAGCAGTCAACTAATTCTTATCAAGTTCAGCACTGAACTGAGGAAATTTTATAGATTTTTGTCTAAACCTGGAATTACTCTAGAATAATATACAGGATTAATTTAAAGCAGAAGAGTTCAATTAAGACAGAAACAAAACATGTAATAGAATAATACACACTGACAGAGGTGCGAATTTAAAAGTCTGAGAGATTCTGACTTCTTTCACAATGACTTTCATGCTTGAAAAACCCTTTCTTTGCTTTTGAGTTGTCACCAACATTTCTATCACATGTCTGATAAGGCTAAGATGAGAATAACTCTGGATAGATGGTGACAGAACAGCTTAACAAGGTCTATCACACAAGCCACTGCCCCTGACCACAGCAGCACTCTGCTGAGCAGTGTGCAAGCCCATAAGCTTGTCTCCTTTTTCCAGCAGTACTAACAGGAGTTATTGTCGTCATTAATAAACCTCCTAATCTGATCAAATTCGATCCCTTCACTCACTGCAATTCCAAAGCTGAACACAGCAGCTTAATCATCAGGAAAGTGATGGAGAAGTGAAGATGCAGGTACCAGCAGCTTCACAGCCAGCAAACGACTTACTAGTTAATTCAGCTGATGGATGTTAGCTGCTGTTGCTGTAACTCAGTTGCTTGCAGCCCTCCACATTGTACATGACATTTCATAAACTTCTAAGCACTGAGTGTCCAGTGTCACTGGAGGAAAGCCAAGCTCAATACTTCTGCCAGAAAACCAGTTTTTCAAGCTGAAGCCCATCTGCACGTCTAAACTCATCACACTCCTCCTGCTATAAAACACATTTCATAGACGCAGCTGCGGGACTGTGTGCTGACTTTAATTTCATAAACAACCACTGTGTCCCAACCACACTCCAGCTCAGGGCAGCTTCACGTTACAGCAAAGCTACTCCGACAGCTCTCACTGCTGTCTCTGTCCCAGCTGCTCATCTGCCGCTAATGGATCTTCTCTTCGGACCTGTACCAAGTCAGCTAAGCTAGTGGTAACCTGAAGTGACGGGTAACATATTTCTATCTTAAAACGTTCCTTGTAGGTAAAACTAACGCCTTGTCATTAGACTTGAAGGAAAGGACAGCATTTCTGGCTGGATTTTGCAAATGTTTCCCCCATCAGATTCTCATTTGGGCAGAGACCAGGCAAAGTTTCAAAGGGCAAAACCTAAAGCTCAAACCTACCTTTAATCCTTGCCAGGGCAGACTGCCTCGGAGGAAATACATAAACATATGGCCAAGGGCTTCTAAGTCGTCTCGACGACTTTGCTCTAGAACAGAAGAGATGACAAATTATTGCTGTAGCTGTAAAAACGGATCTGAAATCTCATCAGCAGCCACACATATTTCTGAGATAAAGTTATCACAGGGAAGTTCACTTGCTGTCTATAGATCAGACCTTGTGCAAAAATACCTGGAACCTGTTACAAAAACCTATAAAATAGACAAAGATCAGCTAGAAGGCATGAGAACACAGGAGCTGTAAGACATACTGCCCAGTCTTAGGTAGACCGGGTAAGAGGTGGAAGTATTAACTGCAGAGGAATAAAGCAGTTTCCCAGTTCTTCTCTGGACTGCCAGCACCCATAGTGCACCTGCTGTGTGGTGCTGGAATGTGTTATTTCCTCTAAACTAACAGGCAGGGGACGCTTGTAACCAGCTGCAGGGAACTACCATGTTGCACAGTGCCAATCCTTTCCCAACTGCTTCTGCAGCTCATCACATCAGAGCAGATCAAAAATAGCTCCTTCTAGCACTGCTTTTCCTTGTGAAACACTTGCTGCTGTTGCCATGCAGATGTTATGATTATAAATGAGGGGGGAAAAAGGGGCCTCAAGCCAAAGGAAAAAGCATCCTTAAAATAATCTACCAAAATGTATCAAAAAATCCCAAGGGAGGATATAAGATAGAACAACAAATATGGGGCACAACAGCACTGGACTGCTGCTCTGCTAGGCTGCTTCATGCAGACTTGGGTGCACCGAGCTTGCAGACCATTTTGATGAGACCTCCTCTTCTCCAAACCTCCACCTGCAGGCAGATAACGTGCTCTAAAGCTGCGATCCAGAGCAGATCTAGGCATGTAGCCCACACACCACAACAAACTGTGCGTGAGCTGTCCCTGATGCTGCATCATCTGCAAGAGCAGAAAAAGGCAGCGCTTTGCCCAGCATGACTCTCCTTCAAAAGCAGCAGCAAATTTAACCCTCAAAACATTCTGGGGGTGAGAACACTTCCTCAGGAGGAAATTGAGATGACAGTTCCTGTGGGTTGCCCTGATACAGCTGTAAAAAGGAAAAAGAGGATGTCTTGGGTAATTCAGTGCAATGATGCAGATAAACTTCTTGGAAAGATGGTTGAGCGCACTCATCTTTCAGAAGAATGGCAATCAGACTCCTTCACTTCGCTTAGTCCTGAGAAGTGAAGGGACCAAGCCCACCTGGGCTAGCCTCACCAGCAAAGCATCAGCCCCATGAAACCCTTCTGGACAGAGGCAGAACCACCTCTTCCCCCACAGGAGCTGCAGCATAAGCTGCAAAGCCCGCAGGGAAAAGGGTCCTAAGGAATGCACGTGGTGTACTTCAAACACAAGTGGATCTTCTTTCCACATCCACTCACAGAGAGCATCCCCAGCACCAGCAGTTCCTGAGCCTGCTCCCACTGCAGCTTCTCATTTCTCCAACCCTTCCTGAGTCTTCACCAGGTTTTCCAAATTAGAAGTTGGGCTCATCTCTCCTTACTCCCCAAAGACAGCAAGCTCTCCAAGAGACACAAAAGCCAGCAGTGCCTTGATCTCATAGCTGGGAGGCTACTCAAAGAATATGCCATTATTTTAGGCTCTTATGAGTTTAAGTGAATATAAACATTTAATAAGGTTTTTTGACTTTCAGCCACAGAAATGTAATCTTCTGGTATGAAAGAAGGCAGTGAGGAGAGATGAAATCCAGGCTTAAAATTAGTTAAATCATTCATTCTCTCCTACCAGTTATTAGGTCAGGGAACATCTAACTCTAACACCTGGAACTGGAAGGTACCAGTACAGAGCTGTGCTATAAAAATCTATTTGGTCGTCATCTAGTGCAGCAATTACTACCCACCTACTTGACTGTTATCAGTGCAGGACTGTTACCAGTTACTTAGTTTCTAATAAAAACTATAATTATGAGGCTTCCAACATTTCAACTGTCTCAATTCCTGAAAAGGGGGAAAAAAAAAAACCCAACTGTAAACAGCATCGTGGCATTAGGAGATTTAGAAATAGCTCGAAGAGCACAAGAGAGCAGTAGGAGAAACTATCATCGGAGGTCTACAGGGCTCAGCATGGCAAGCTCCCACCAACTGCACAGACCTTTGCCAAGATGCGTGTTGATGGACATGTATCTCGCTGTTCCAGTTAAGCTCTTGTGTTCCCTGTAAGGTATGTGTTTTTTGGTTTCTGGGTCAATGTACTCCTTCGCCAATCCAAAGTCTATGATGTGAATGACATGCTCTTTCTTATTGCCTTGCCGGCCGATGAGGAAGTTTTCTGGCTTGACATCTCGGTAGATGAGGTTCTTTGAATGCACGTACTCCATCCGAGATATCTGCAAAATGATGAGGCAAAAGTTATTTGTGAGCAGACCAGCTACCACATTCTCCCAGCTAGCAAAGCAGCAAGGTTTTGTTAGCCCATCACTGAGCCTTGGCTCAGGGTTATCTCAGATTTCAGTTACTCTACGAGAAACGCAACAACAGATGGAGTGACCTAAGGCAGCAGTTATAATCAGAGCTGGGTCATGTCCTCCAATGCGGAGTTGGAAGAGGAATTTGTCATCCCCTCCTTTCTGCAGCTACTGTACTGTGCGCTCCCTGACTTAATTCCTACAGAAATTGCAAAGGCTCTTTCTGAAACATTACCACTGGGACAGAGCTCTTGGAAGAATGCCATCGGGAATTGTGGCAGCCTTTTTGTATTGATCTTAAACATACTAAACTGGTTACTGAGAGCTCTTCCCTTGCCCACAGCCTTCCCTTGTTGCTCTGTGTCTTACCACCTTCCTCCCTCGACCCATATGGTGTCTTAGACACACCAGATTCTTCACGGAGAGGGATTTTTGGGCAGGCAGAAGCCTTATGATCCTCAATGCTGACTAAAAATAATAATCTCATTGGTTAACTAGAAATAGCTGGAATATCTCTCAGGTTTTGACCAACTTTGTTCCAGCAGTATGAATGAGAAGGGAAGGTAAAAGGGCAGGAACCCCACTTCCAAGGTGATGGAGGGACATTTCCCCTCCAAGAATGCAGCTTATTCAGATGCTCATCATTAATATTGCTTTTGAAACTAAATATATTGCAGGTGAAGTCTGAATAGGTCACCAAGCAGTTCTCCTTCGAGTTCCTAACTTACTATATTATTCCAATTGGAAATAACTTACAACTTCATTTATTACTTTTCAATTTCCTTTTTAGGTTTTAAATAAAAACATGTGAATTCCCATTTACAACTGTCCTGGTCTGCAGCTGCCCTGCACGCTGTAGGGCTCGGTGGCTTTTTTAACCAAGATGCTTCTTTGAAAAGGCCATTTGAATCTATCTGTCTGCATGCAGGTTTGAAACACTAAGAGACCATTGCAAAGCTCTCATAAACTCCAAAATTTGCACTAACGAGGGCCAGTCCGCAGAGGTCAGTGCCGTGCCGTTGTGGTGGATGTCACGCTGTGATGCTGTCCAAACCGGGGAACATCTCAAGTGAGAGGCCCCCAGGCAGCTCCCTGCAGGGGCCCCCCAGTTCCTAAGCAGCTCTGCACTGGGTCGATACTGTCCAGGCAGCTCCACACCTCCCGCATGGGGCAGGCTGGAGCTCTGGATCACCGAGCCAGCTTCATCCCCCGCTGAAGAGCTGCCCCACGTCAGCCCTTCCAACCACCCTGCCTGCCTTGACCGCAAGCACTGCTGGGCTGATAGACCCCTGCTGCTCTTTGTTTTCTTGCTCTGAATCCAAATGCATTCTCAGCTGCAAACCTAGATCTCTCTTTCTCTACAGATCTTGGATTCACACCTGCCTGAAAGCTCCATCTGCATGTGATCACCCCATCCCTCTCCCAGAGGTTTATCAGATACCCTTGTTTTTAAAGAAAACCTGCTGCATTTCCACCACTCAAAGAACTAACAGGCAGGAGGGGGCAGCACTCTTTATAAAATAAAAAATGCTGTACAGGGAGCACAGTAGACAAGAAAAACCGACTGCAGGTGAATCAGTCTTAAAAAACAGGACTTGCTAAAAGGCTCTTCAGCACGTGTTGCTGTTCCCTTGCTCTCTAAGTAGTGATTTATTTCAATGTGCTGAGAAAATGGGTTTCACGGCTAACAGCCATTATTTCTAATAAATTACATGATGATGCAGAACAGAGCAGATGCTCTGTACTTCAGCCATTCTTCACGTTTTGAGTCACCTGCAGCACACAGCAACAGGTTGGAAGACAAAAAGGTATGTCGGGAGGCAATTCAAATTAAGATGCAACCCTTAAAACTGGAACAAAGCATTTCCTTGCCTCTCCACACATAACAAGCTTTCAAACAGAGCCTGACTCATTTGATTTGTCCGTGCTACCAGAGAAGCTCAGTTGTTGAAATGGTCAACAGCAATTACACAACCTCAAAAAAGCTTTTTTTTTTTTTGTTCCTTAAAAACTCATTGAGTTGTATTGGCCAGGACAACAACTTAAGACAGCTGAGATGTCAGATGAACTGATACACTCCAGCAGCACTTAGAGATACTTATTTACCTGTCTTTTGCTTCCACCACACATATAGATACTGCTGGGTCTTTCATATTCCTCCTTCTTTACTTCCACCTGCCTGGACGCTTCCTGATGTGCTGCTGGAGAGCTGTGCACAGCCAGCAATGGCTGAAAGATGCATTCCAAGAAAGGGACATTTCCTGGAGTAGCCTCCATGCTTTATTCACCCTGACAAGACACTCACCCTGCTTGTGGCTGCTAGTGATGGGGAGCTGGTGACTGTCTGTGCTGCACTGCCCTTCCAGGCTTGCTGCCCAGGAAGAAATGAACAATACTGGTGCAGCATGACCTTGGCCTGACTCAAACCCACTGCACAGGTGAAGAAGAGGAGTTCCCACTCCAGAAATGTGCTGGATGCAGAGACACGATGCTCACTCCTTTGTGTCTGAACTACAGGCTTTAATGTCTGTGCATTAATTCTTCTACGGACAGAGAAACCACTGCAAGGAGCTGGGACTAACTATTGAAACTGCTTTTACACTGGAAAAACAGTGACTGTGAAGCGGTGTTAACATCTGCTCTGTTATTTTAACAGTGTAAGAACTGACTATGGTATTTTATCATAGTGCACAGGAACACAGGGGCAGATGGGAGACTCTCAGAATTAAAGCAGGATTTCCACAGCCATGGCCTGCTGAGTCCATCTTCAGAGCCACAAATCTCCATTTCAGATGTCAGAGAAACTCCTAGAAGAGCATCCCCTGGCACACAGCAGGACCCCTATGCTGCAGTTAAGAAATGAGAGGATATTTGTGACATTTAACCAGATGCCAAGAAACTCACACTTTTATTTTCTTTTCTCCTGCCAAGGAAGCAAGTGTAATAAAACCTCTTCCCCTCTAAAGGTAACTCTTAAGGATCTGATCTTGATAGCAATCCCATCTCTACACCCTCCTGATAATTTTGAGCCCCTATTCCACAGATCACTTGTTTGAATACAGAACAGATCAGCAGAGATAAAAACATTCCTCCTGTTTAAAGGCTGTTTTGGTGTCTCTTATGCAAGATGATTTTGATGGTCACCAGCCAAAAAACTTTTCACCAGGACTTGGTGCAGATAGTGGCCAGAAGTATTTGCACACTGCCTCGCATAACAGACCTTGTGTCTGACAGCAAGCGCTTAAGCAGGGGTGAAGATAACATTTAATCCTGACACCACTGAGTTGTCAATGAGTGTTGCCCATGTTGGACCTGGCCAAGAGTGAAAAATTGAAGCTAGAATGAAAACCCATTCTCCCCCAGCCCAAACACCAAGTCAGCTCTGCAAAGCCCTAAGATAACTTCCCATTTATGGGCTTTAGGGACTGATGTTAGTGAACTCATTTTTAACTGCCAAATCTTTGCTTTATTCAGGAACATCAACCACTTGATATATTCAGCTGCACATGGAGGATGGAGGAAGCCGTTCCAGTTTGATGCTCTTAGAGCAACGTGAAGCATCAGAGATGCACAAGTTGCAGCAGTAATGGAGCTGGAAAACTTCTACCAGGGAAGGAAAACAGAGGACTCCTTCAATGCAAGTTTTCACCAAGAGGTATAAAATAGTGCATCAGAGCAAGAGTGTTTCTGATTCGACACAAGCTGTGTTTAGGGAGGAGTGGCTGGAGAGCTGCCAGTCAGAGAGGAACCTGAGGGGGTGATTGATAGCTGGCTGAATATAAGCCAGCAGTGTGCCCAGGTGGCCAAGAAGGCCAATGGCATCCTGGCTTGTATCAGGATTAGTGTGGCCAGCAGGGACAGGGAAGGGATCTTGCCTCTGTACTTGGCGCTGGTGAGGCCGCACCTTGATTAATGTGTTCAGTTTTGGGCCCCTCACTACAAAAACGACATAGAGTTACTTGAACGTGTGCAGAGAAGGGCAACGGAGCTGGTGCAGGGTCTGGAGCACAGGTCTGCTGGGGAACGGCTGAGGGAACTGGGGGGGGTTAGTCTAGAGAAGAGGAGGCTGAGGGGAGACCTTACCACCCTCTACAACTCCCTGAAAGGAAGCTGCAGAGAGCTGGGTTTGAGCCTCTTTAGCCTAGTAGAAAGTGACAGGACAAGAGGGAATGGCCTCGAGTTGCACCAGGGAAGGTTTAGACTAGATGTCAGGAAGCATTTCTTTACAGAATGGGTTGTTAGGCGTTGGAATGGGCTGCCCAGGGAGGTGGTGGAGTCCCCATCCCTGGAGGTGTTCAAGAGTAGGGTCGATTTGGAGCTTAAGGATATGCTGTAGGTGGGAACTGTGCTAGGCAAATGGTTGGACTAGATGACCTCCGGGGTCCTTTCCAGCCTAGATGATTCTGTGATAAGCTGCTCCCACAGCTCTGAACAAAATCCACACTAACCAGAAGAACATGCAAGCCTAGTAACAAACCTGAGGGCTGTGTGGCTCATCCCCCTGCTAAAGCAAACCTTCCTACTGTGTCATCTCATCTGAAAAGATTCCAAACCAGGTTCTCCTTCTTGAAGACTCATTATTGTCCAGTCTCTATCTCCCTGAGCTGGGAGAGTCTTGATGCAAAACCATGTTTAAATTCCCATAATCACAAGTGACCTTCCTTAAAACAATGATGATACTTGTTTCTCCTAGAGGGCTTCGTTTTCTTGTAATGTCTGTAAAGGATCCATCCCAGTCCTGAGATGCTGCTACCTGTCAAGCTAAGTAAGACCAGCCAAGCACATATGATTAAAAAACATCTTTTGGGGATGCCTCTGGTTAAAAAATGACCACTGGACACAAAAAAAAGGTGATCAAGTGCCACCACACTGCATCCAAATTTCCTGCCTAGTTTTAGTACACAGCACAGATGTGCTGCAACAGCCGTCAGGCTTAAGGAGGGAGAGGGGGGAGAAAGCAGCTAAGTGAGACCTTGAAAGCAGCAGCTGGCTGCTGTTGGGCTGAGCCTGCATCAGGCAATGGCAAGGAACCACAGAAACATCAGAGAAGAGACTGGATGCTTCTAAAGACATGTGGATCATTACATGCAAGTGAGGGGAGAAAGATCCAGGGGACAAAGGGGTGGACACTTAACATCCCACCAGCTCAGGGCATGCAGGCTGCCAGCGTTGCTGCTCCAAGTGCCAAGACATCCATGGCAGACACTTCCTTCCTCCCTGCCCCGGCGAGGATCAAGCCCAGGGCAGGAGAGGCAATGCAAAGTGACTCCCAGCATCCGGGTCATCTCCTGGATGCTCTCCCAGCTCCATGTTGCAGAGGGGCCTCCCAGACAAGTAGTACTGCTTTACCTTTGGGTGGTCTTCCTGGTCTTAAAAAACATATAATTTGATGACATTTTGGTGAGAACCAAACCAGAGTAGCAGTTTTCTGCAACATGCTGAGCTGTCCTTCACTCCCTACATCAGAGCAGAAAGCTCCTCTCTGCTGTCTGGGCAGCACCAGGCCATTCACATTTTTTGGAAGTCTCCCTGGATATCAGACTTTGTTAGCAGGCGTGTCAAGCATCAGAGGAGAGAAACACTGCTCATGCAACGCACTGGATTCTGGCAGTGAAGCCTTATGTCTCCTCACACCAGTTGGAATTACAGTAGTTTAAGAAGGCCGGGCTGATCAAAAGCAAGAGCAAAACATTATTTATGGAGGTGAACCCACTGAATTTGACAGTCCAACTTTCATTCTCTGATGTATCTCTCACACTGGAGTGACTGCAATGATTTAGTGTAGGAACTACGATAAATCCAAGACAATTTCCCCAAAAGCCTTGTGGCTGAGTGAAGGGTTTTCACTCAGTTGAGCTGTAAGCGCCAGCCCCTTCAGAAAACACGTCTCCAAAGGCCAGGTGAGCCCTTTTCCCAGATAACCTCCCAGGGAAGGAGATGGTGCACACCTATAGGTGCTGAATCTGTGTCCTTAAATGTATATGCTCCAAGCTGGTAACTCATGTTACACTCCTGAGAAGACTAGAAAGGTCTTAAAACATCTCCCCATGGAAAAAGGAGTAGCACTGCCTGGTGCTTTTGGAGAACATCAACTCCTCCATTTGTGACTGCTTTGGGTGTCCCTAAGCATCTGTTTTTCAAACTGGTACCAGTGTCTAGAGGAGTTGGCAGGCTGGCTGAGATCACAAGATCAGCAGATGATGCCAGGGAAGACCGTCCAAGTACAGAGCTAATCTGCAACCTTGGCAAAAGGCAGACGGACACTGCTGTGACAATCTTGATTTCCCCAGCAGTCACATGGGAATAAATTTACATCTTTACATTTTACACCTTTACAGTCAAAAGGTCATACAAGCTATATCCAAGGCTTTGCCATCTGTTGCACACTTGAATTATCAAAAGCAATACTACAAATTGGTTTTCCACTGACGAAGCCAACCCAAAGCCAACAAAACTACACTGCTCAGCCACAGAAGGACAACTTCATGAACCCAATACCAGGCAGGCATTGTTCAAACTTCTGCATCTGTGGCCTCAGTTTTCCATCTGAGATTTTGTTGTGGCAAACTTCAGGTTATTTAGAAAGGATTGTGTTCCTGACTCCCTCACCATCTTCTCTGTCCTTCTATCCACAGATTTGTTAATGTGAAAATCCAGTCCCACCTCTACTGTGCCAATTAGGTATCTGCAGACCACAGGTTGAAAATCAGAAAGCCAAACTAAAATGATGACCGATTGGCCCTACTGACTTGTGGAAATTCACTTTCCATATTTAGTACGTTCAGTTTTCACGTTGTTCACTTTTAACACAAACACCATTTTCAACTTAGTTTCCTTTCTTTTTCAGGTAAATTAGGGGCTCTGTAATGCTGTCCATAGGTCTATTATTTTCCAGCTGTTAGTCATTTAAACCCCTTGGCCAATTTTAACCAAATTTAACCAAGGTAGAGACCTCAAATGATGGTATTTTGACTAAGAAGAGCTCAGGTCCTGTCGCTCTGAGAAGTTTTAGTCTATGAGCAGCCTGGTAGCACTGAACCAGTAAAACTGGTAGGAGTGTGGGAAGGTGCTGTGCTCCCTGTGTCCCAGGGAGCAGGTAAGAAATGAAATGTTCTGGGGGATGTCCAAACAGAGGGAAGGAGCTGAGGTAGATAATGGGGCAGGGGCGTGTAGGGGACACAGGACACAAGTCCATAGGAATCTAGCTTCACCGGTTCTGCTACGCAAGGAGCAAGTTTGCTCATCAACATAATTTGACCTTCCCTTCATAAGCAAGAGTTTTTCTCAAACTGAGAAGCTTTCTTTTATAAGAAAGATAGAGAGACACTTTTTGCCAAGGTCTGTGGGGACAGAACAAGAGGCAACATTTTTAAACTGAAAGAGGATAGGTTTAAGTTGGACATAAGGAAGAAATTCTTCAAGATGAGGGTGGTGAGACACTGGAAGAGGTTGTCCAGAGATGTCAGGGATGCCCCATGACTGCAAGTGTTCAAGGTCAGGTTGGATGGGGCTTTGAGCAACCTGATCTAGTGAAAGATGTCCCTGCCCATGCCAGGGGGTTTGGACTAGCTCTTTGTAGGTCCCTTCCAACTCAAACTGTTCTGTGATTCTATGATGGAAGGAGATTCTCTCTCCAACCAACAGACACTCCTGAACCTCGCACTGTACCAGCCCCATCCTTCAGCTAACTGACACAAACACAAGTCGGCATCGTGGAGGCGGCCAGGCAGAGCCCTGCCTGCTGTTACTCACCAGCTGGATGGCTATCATTAATACCGTCTTCAAAGTGAACGTCCTATCACAAAGGTCAAATAAATCTTCCAAGCTAGGACCAAGCAGCTCTAGTACCATGGCGTTGTACTTTCCACACGGTCCAAAGTAATACACCTGGGGAAGACCTTCAGCTGGAAGAATATGAAAAAGAATTGAAATCAGTCAACAGGACAATGTTAATACTCTTCCTCCTTGCACGTACATCTTTTGCTGGGCAGAGCCTTTATTTTTACCTCTCAAGTGTCCTTTCTGTTTGATCTTGCCCAGCAAGTAAATAAGTTTCAGCATGCGCTGTGAATGAACCAAAGGCCAAATCAGTGCAGGCTTTGCTCAGCTACACCCTTGAACAGACAAATGGATTTCAAAGCAATAACAGGACCACATGAAAGTGTCTAGCTTTGGCAGCTTAAATGCTTGGACTTAGGGAACAAGACATGGAGTTCCCTACGTTGCACTAAACACCAGGCAGAGTACAACTCCAAACATGGTCTGGCACTCATCTGAGCAGTTAGGAAGATCACAGTCCTTGGAGAAAATGAGGCATGTTCAAAAAAGGGCTGCTTCTTCAGCCAAGATAATACACAGCCACCGTTTTTCAGCACAACTTTACACAAAGTTTACTCTTATACTCATGAGAAAGGGGAATAAAAAAAGTTTCATTTTAAAAAAGAGCAAATATTTAAGTTTTGACCCATCACCATGTAAATATAAGCAATCATAGTCATTAAGCATATGTGCAACCCGTTTTGCTGTAAATTACACACAAAACTTTCGACACCCAACCAGTAGGAGCCAGAGCCTACCCTTCTCACCTAACAACTCAGCAACAGACTTCTCAGCAAGAGTACGCAGTATGTATACTCAGCTGACAGTGGCTTTTTGCGTGGATTAGCTTTCTGAAAGGCACCAGAAGGGAAAAAAACCCAGCCTCAGTGTCTGAACACTCACTGAGCTACGCAGCAGTCCCTGAATTAACTTTTAGTCAAAAAGAAAAATCAGACCAGCCCATAGAGGGAGGATTTTGGTTCAGGGCTAACTGAATTTTTCTAATCAGCATCTAGCACAGGCACTCAGTGTCCTGGCATCAGTATCAAGCTGTGTAACACTTTTTTTAAAAAAATGTATTTCCAGTCTACATCTTCTAAGCAGTTCCAAAATGCAATGGAAGGGATTTTGTTTTGAAATATGGGGGTTTGTCTTATGTCAAAACAACATCTTTGCTTGAATACACAAAGATACGACATCCTGCTATTCAGTGTAAAGGCTCACCGTGGTGAGCACTATGTATGCAGCCCTTTTTCAAAGTCACAGGCAGGTCCGTAAGTTACACAGCATGGGACCTGAAAGAACACTGATTACAAATTTTACAGAGCGTTTTAAGTAAATACATACACACACCTATATTTACAGAAGAGATAATATTAAAAATAGAAAATAACTTCACTAATTATCGAGACAGCAGAATTGCTTGTGTAACTGCATGGATTTGTATCTGCTCCATGACGCACTCAGGCAGCCTAACCCAGCACAGGTCAAGGCAGCAGAACAGGGATACACTAAGGCTGGAGCGTGTCAGCAACATAATAACTTTATGTACTACTACAGATTTAGGAAAGCCTCATTAATCTGCCCAGTAGCAGTCATCAACTTGCCAACAATACAATAAATGTGGTGCTGAGATTACTAAAGCTTAAATATTACAGAATTTATGCTCCCGTGTATTACTCAAAAAGAACAAAATACAGCTTGACAAAGATTACCATAGGATGGTTTTAATCTCATTAACTCACATGCTTGGGGAATGATATTAGGTATCAGTCATCAGGACGCATTAATGAGATATTACGGGAGTATTGCAGGAATTCCCAGTCCAACCGGAGTTTTCCGTCCTATGTAAAACATTTACCCAACCCGGTCTTGGGAGGCTACTGCTCCTAACAGAGCTTCATGTTTTAGGAAGCATTAACAGTAATTAAGTCCTCTAAGAAAACAGGATGGTTTGATGCCGAAGCAATTCAGAAAGCCAAACAATGATGGGATGTGATGCAGGCAGCTCCAAAACATTTTCAAATATCCCCAAATCAACATAAATGATAATTTAATGCCATCAGCTTAGTGCTGAATGCTTGAATAATTGCAAAAGCTCTTGAAGTAACTCACGGTGAGCCGTTGAGTTTTCAGTAAAATCTGATGAGGACTTACCTACATACTTACCTCTAATACCAAGATCATCATCTCTACTTTTTAGAGAATAATAGAAGAATAATACAGAAGAAGAAAGTAACAGAATATTCTACGAAAAGTTTAAAACTGCAAACATTCTAAATTCAAGATATATGTCCAGTAAGTACTTCTACCACTATTTCTACATCAGGATAACAGTCTTGAAAAGTGCAAATCAGGAAGGAAACCACTCGGATTAGGAGTGTGCTAATTAAGGTATACAGGAGAACAAAATTGAAGAAAGGCTCTTAAGGAAGGTGAAGAATCTCATTCCCAGAGCAAGGGGAAAGGAGTACATTTACAGTCCTACTTGGTAAAGAGAGAGCATTGCAATTAAAATTAAATTCCTACTGGGCATTAAGAACCAGGAAGATAAATTGCAGCAAGACTCAAAAGATGGGGATTTCATGTAGGGAAGAAAGCAACACAGCTATTTAGTGCTCTCTGGGGTCTCAGCTTCTTCAGTTAGCTTTACCCACTCAAGACCTTACAAGCCAAGAGCTTGGAGTACTCTTCTCAACTTTAAACCTCAGGAAGGCTCTCCTCTTGGTGTGAGCTCCTACAAGGTGAAGCTGTAGCAAAGAACATTAAAAAAAGCATCCTAAGTGCCAGCCTACAGAAGACATTATTAGTTTCAGGCATATTTTTAGGGTTCAGTTTTTCTCTGAGGGTTTTCAGCTGCCAAGCTCTGCAGTCCACAACTTACCTACTGGCTTTGCTAGAATAAAAATGCTGTAACATATATCTAATTTTCAGACCCAGGCTGCATCGATCATGTATCCTGGACCTAAGGGAGCATTGTTGACAAGACCTACGGAGCCTCCCAGCCCAAGCCAGAGCTCCTCAGCTCCATACTAGTTACTGAAATAAAGTTATGATGGACTTGGGGTAATTCACCCTCAGCTCACTCAAACACTTAGTCAACATTTAGCATCTTTTTAGGGAGGGGAAAAGTTTGTAAGAGAAGTTGTAAGCTTGATGTAAATATTTAAGGGTGCCTGTTGTCTGCAGGATCCAAGCAGGAAGATGAGGACAGATGATTTCATGGTGGTTCTCTGCAGACTTCAGATACAGGCATCTCTGGACCCATTCTTCTTATGAACGATAAAAAGGGCAGTCTAAGAAAATCTGCATCAAATTTTATTTAATCACAGCCAGCCTGCATAATTCATGATGTAGCTTGGCTCTATTTCAGCAACAAGCAACGTGTCCTGGTGCCACCGAGTCCATTGCCATGGCGAACCACAGGAACTCCACAAATATCACCAGCAGATCTGTAAATACTTAAGAAGGACGTTGCCAGCAAAAGAGATTGAGGAAAAAATATCTTTTATCTGGGCAGTCGAACCTGAGGTTTTTAATGACGAGCAATGGCAGAGGACTGAAAAGGTCAAACAAAGCCGTGGTGCTGTGAAACGCTCTGTCCTAGATGAGCAGTTCTGGATTCAAAGAGTACAGGATGAAAAGCAACAGGCAGAGCAGAGGTCTCATCTTGCGGATTACAAAGGTACAACTCAACACTTGAAATACAAACCATGATCAGCTTAACACAACTTATGTGCAAAATTGTATATAAACATGGAATTGATCCACGGCATTAAACAGGAACACCACATTAAGGGAAGAAAATCCAGGCACAACACATGCAGATTCTCCTTTGGAGAAAAAGCAGCCTATTATAGTACAGGCTGCTGCAAGCAGAAATCTCAATTTGTTTAACAGCTTTGGTCTTGCTGCTGAGCAATTTGGCTTGACTATATGTAAAAGGCCCTGCTCCACCCTCACTCTCGCAGAAAGTTTATCACCCCAATAAACACAGACTGATCACTGCACTGGAATCCACAAGCAAATTCTGCTATTTCAGCAGTGTGATGTCTTGGAAAAAATTCAAGCTGAGCACAGCGAAAATCTAGCATAGCATTTCAGAGATTAAAGCATTGTGGCTGGAACGAGAGCAAATGCAGACATCAAAGCCAAAAACTCAGACTTTGCTTCTACCACACTCCTGAGCAGCCACACGACTCTGGCCTCAGGTTTCCCAAGATGCTAAACCTCTCACTGCTCCTGCAGGCTGCCACCAGAAGGGACTGTCCAATCCTCACCTGTCCCACTACCTCCCTGTGCTCACGTGGCTGAGCAATAAGTCAGATCAACCCAAAAAAAGCTTGGCGTTTGCTTAAGCTTAAATGCAAGCACTGGAACAGTAACGAACAGCGGGACTGCTGCTCTTCCAGAGAGCTTCATTTGAGCTGGATTAATACCAGGGAACTACACCTTTCAGCAAATTTCCATGGCAAGATCAAGCATCCTCACCAATTCAAGTGGTGCTGTCCTGCTGCCACATGCTTTACAGCATGACTAACGGCCCTAATAACTCGTCAGACATCCAGCATACTCCAACAAGCCACGTTAGTCCAGGCATCAGACATACGAGTCATACAAGACAGTCTAAAGCCATTTCCAGGACGGGTTATGAAACAGCGACTGGCAGAGAAATGCCAATCAAAGGTTATGCCCAAGGGAAATCTGATTTTGCAGCATCTGCCCCATGTGGAAGGCATGGGAAGTGGAAACCATCTGCTGTGGCAGAGAATACGTACTGATGCTCTGTATAGGAGCATCATGAGAGGCTATGAATAAACCTGGTGCAACAGCAAGCAGCCCAAAATACACCCAAAAAGAGACGAGGTAGCAAGTGCAGGAAGCTACACGTGGCACCTACATCAGCGGAGGCACAAAAGCCCAGTACCTATACATCAAAATGCCAGGAGACAACTGCAACTTTTGAAAAGTGAATGATACTGGTAACTTCTGAAGCACCAATTTTTTTTTTGCTCCCATGGGAGATTGGTTTCTGCTGCCTTTAGATGTGGTGTGGCCAAATAAAGAGAAGCTGACATCTTCAATTTCAAGAAGAATTACAGAAGAATTTCATAACCTCTCTTCACGTAGACTTCAAAGCTGAGGTCTATTGCAGAGGGGGAACACACCTGAGGATCCCCAAATTAGATACCTAGAGACAGGAGGAGAGGGGAGCAACCCAACATCAAACAAACAGCTGATGCTCGATGCAAAAACATACTCTACATGAGCAGCAAGAACACAGAAATGGATGCAGAAACATCACAGCAGCATTAGTCCACAAAAAGTTCTGTGCGATTTTAAAGCAGCACTGATGAATGGAATGTAGATTGTCACAAAATTCTTATTCAGAGCAGAAAGTTTATTTTTACAAATCACAGAACACAAAATTACACGATAAACAGCATAAATAGCAACTGTGCAAGAGCTCAACATCTATAGCTAAAATTAAACATGTTCCAAACAAATTAAACAAATTGCTTTAGAGTAGTCAACCCATTTAAACTGATTACTCTAATGAGGATCCACCCTTCTCTTAATTTTCAAATCGGAATAAAATCCTGGCTGAAAGAGAAGCTTTGCTATCAACATCGACTGGGCCAAGATCTCATCTTTTAAGCTCTTGAAACACTCCCTGTGATAGTGGGTTTAAATCTACTTGAGTATGTTGGTTAACAGGTTACATCTATGGGCTGAAATTAAAAAAGCTTGTTCTGACCTTCTGGTTTCTGAATAACCTGCTTCAAAAAGAAAAAGAGAGAAGAAAAGTTGGGTAGGCTTGTTACTTGGAATAAAGTTATCCTATAGGTCTTTAAAATATTTGATTGCACACGTTTCAGAGATGTCTTATTTCAAAGTAGGACTGCAAAAGCTTTTCAATACACCCCTTCACCTTCAACCTTAACTGAAAGAGTTTGGGGAAGGACAGAGATTTTGGGTCACTGAGAATATTTTCTCATGTTTGTTATAAGAAAACACCCAGCAGTTGGGATGTGAAGAAAAACGAGCAGAAAATGGGATTTCCGACTCTAGCACCAACTCACTTGTGGCTGGTGTTGTCCTCCACAACCTTGCCAACAACTCCAAGACTTTACAAACCTTGAACTGGCATTAGATTAGGGAAACAACCTAAAAATAGTAAGCTGATCCAATACACACACAAACATCAGTGTACAGCCGTGGGGCTAGAGCACAGCTGTGAATCAGCAGTGACTGCAGCCAGAGGATGGTAGGCACTGCGGCAGCTCCCTTCCCACCGTTCTGACTGAGATTACGGAGATGACAAACCTGCTTGGGAATCATGACTGGTTTCAGGCTGGTTGATGACTGTAAAACTGAATAATTTCCTTGCTCTCATGAGCTGTGATACTGTGGTTTGAGAGCCCACGATTTATCTTTATTCTCTCTCACTCATCTGGATAGGGTGAAGAGCACCTGAACCTGTCCAGAGCATCTGGCAGCATCCCACCATGTCCTGCCCGCTTCCCTGCAATGCTCCTGCGAGGCAGCTGGGGCACTGTTGGCTTTGACTCCTCTGGGAGAAGGGGCATTCAGCAGAGCACCACTTAGCAAGAACCAGTCCCAGCTGCTCCTCTCCCTTGCCCGAAGCCCAGCACAGAAGGCAGCAGAGCGAGCTGCCACAGCAGCCACTAGATAAGCCACCTCCTCAAACCCTGACCGGCCGTTGTGCTGGCTTTCTCTGCTCTCAGTCCCATTTAATCTAGATATCTCCTCTGTAACTGCTCACCCTATTCCAGATGGTATCTCAGCAGCCCCTTTACAGCGTCATTATGAGCTCCTCTTATTCACGCTCCCCCTGAACATCCTCCTGCTTCATTTGCTCCAACTGCTGCCAGACACTTAGCTCTCCGCTGCCAGCTTTTCACAACATCTTTTTCCTGTTTCAGTTGGGCAATGAATCATCTCCCTTCTAGCAAATGCTAAATGCTCCGGCATCACTGCCCAGCAGAAGTAGTTGCGGCAGGACTTTCCGCTTTAGCCCATCAGCAGGTAAGAAGGGAGCAGAGCTGCTGCCAAGAGGGAGGAGAGAGGCAGGGCAAGGTGCTTCCCCTGTCCTCGGATGGATGTGGAAGTAGCACCACTCAAACGCTCTCTGAACCCAAGAAGTACTTGGAAACAAAGCAAGGGAGAGCGTCACAAGTTGGATCAATACCTTCTCCCCTGATGTCTGAAGAGCAAGCCAAGCTATTATTGGGAAGAGATGACAGCACACAACGTACAACAGTTGTGTACAAGTCATGAGTAGAGAGAGCTACTGTTATCTCCAACGAGTCTGGAAGTGAAGCGTGGCTTCCACACAGACTCCAAGACTCCAGCAACGCAACATATTTTGGGCATCTTCGACAGGATATGCAGGACGTATTGAATGCCTGCTGTGTTTTGAGTAGCTTGTTAGTATTTGAATCTACAAAAAAAAGGTACAGGAAAAGGAATAGAAGAAAAACAGACATGGGAAGGACAGAAGGAAGAACATATTTGTTCTTGCTGCTGGTAAAAATCCAAACCATTTGATTTTTACTTCAGTTGCAGAAAAACAATTTTCATGATTATTGTGTTATTAAAATGGGGTGGCATTTCATTTTCCTTGAGTTGTACAAGCTGTTTTCCTGATATCATGGCTTGACTGTTAAACAACTCTTTACATACACAAAGAAAGAAGCAGTTTCAGAAAGGGTACCAAGAAGATGTTCACATGTGCATTCACAAAAATAAAAGAAGAGTGGGAAGAGAATCAGTCCTAGCAGGAAAGGCAAAGTTGCAGGAAGACTTTTAAAATCTGGGAAATTTACCCAGAAACACCCATTCACAGGCAATTTTTTTAGCTGTAGTGAGTAAACTACAATCAAGTCAAATAGTTTCAGTTACTGACAAAGACAAAAAGAATAAAACACAACACAATCAACTGCATCTGCAACTGCAAACTTTTTGGCAAGTTTGGGAGACTATTCACATTTCTAGGGCTCAAGGGAAAAAACTACACTCAAATCTCCACATTATTGTTGGATTTTATATCAACACACCCTTTCCAACAATCTCTTGTTGCAATGACAATGGCAGCTGTCACATAAGACAACACCTTAAGAGAAAGAACAAAACAGTGTATCACAGAATCACCTCGGTTGGATAAGCCCTTGAAGCTCCTCCAGTCCAACCATGAACCTCACCCCGACCATTCCCAACTCCACCAGATCCCTCAGCGCTGGGTCAACCCTACTCTTCAACCCTTCCAGGGATGGGGGACCCCCCCCTGCCTTGGGCAGCCCATTCCAACGCCCAACAGCCCCTTCTGCAAAGAAATGCTTCCTAATAGCTAGTCTAAATGTCAGTTTAATTTTTTTTTATCATTTTAGAAGAGTTATTTTAAACCACCCCAGGAAGTTGTAGCTTAAGTTCTAGCTTAACTATCTACCTTTTCCCACACCTGTGATACAAGCACAAGGGTAGAAGAAAATATCAAAAGGTTTTGATTCACGTAATTATTCCTGGTTTGCTTTCTGTGTTTCTTTGTGCACTCTGCAGAGCCCGTGTTTTTGCCAAAAGGTGTGAGAAGCTGCGGTACTGCAGTTTTTTTAACTTCTTGAAGGTTAAGTGAGGGGTTACAGCAGCCTACTGAAAACAATGGGATTTACCCAAAAAGCTCTTGTGTAATTAAAATGCAGCCACATCATGAACCAGCTCCTCAGGCTGTTTTTCCACCTCCAAGCCTGGCTTCACATCTGACAGCAGCCATCGCTCCGTGCGCGGAGCTCCTCGCTGTTCAACCAGCCAGCCGGGATCATGGCTTCTGGGGGAGGCATGTTCTCAGAAGGACGTGGCCTCCTGCTTCTGCTACATGGCAGGTCGCTGCGCCGGGTGAGTTTTGCCAGTCAGTGCAAAGCCAGACTAGATCTGTGATGGCCAGCTTGGTTCTGGTGGGTAATATCAAAGAGAAATTATTTCCTGTTCAGCTTTCCTTGGCTGCACAGTTCTTGCATTGGGCCAGCCCTACCTGCTGAAAGGGAATTAAGTAGCAGGTTTTGGCTGCTCCGTTTTAAACAGGTAACAGAGAAGTTGAGATGACTAAGGGTATGCTTTTTGATCACATTTTTTTTTTCCTTTGAGGACAAGTTAGCGCATTAATTACATTACAGGTATAATCTACAGGAAGCTTAAAAAAAAAAATCAACAGAACTTCTCAGCTGCAAGAGAGTGCTCAGCAGCACACAAATTTAACTCCAGAAGCACTGCCAAGTAAGAGGCTACTTCTTGGCAGATGAAAAACGCTAAGAAAGCAGCAAGAATATGACTTCTGCTGAATCGCTCCTCTGCTGTCCAGAGAAACATTTTTGTTTGATCAGAGAAAGTCCCAGGTGGCCCCTGCCCTTCATCAGCTCATCTCCATTGGAGACTGTCGGTTGGAGGCAGAGCTTTTACCGGTTCTCTACTTCCTCCCCATCCACACGCCAAAAATCTATAGCATGAGTTAAGTGATACTTCAAGCTTACACTGTGCTGGACAGCTGCAAAATAGGGTGAAACTGCCGTGATGACAAAGCAGAAGGAATATGACAGCTTGAATTACAGCTCAGCTACAACCCACGTCTCTGCGCAGTGACCAGGAGTCATTCTAACCAGGATGGCACAGCAACATAAGGCAAAACTGGCAGGCACAGGCAGTATTTGTCATTGATCCAGCAGCATTTGGGTCTTGGATGACAGATCAGACCGGTCCAATTTAGCCAGATAAAGTAGACAATGGTATCAAACACGCGGCCTCTGCTTTGGGTGCTCAGGAGTTAAGATGATGCCTGGCCACACTCAGGCAGCTGAAGCTGACTGGCTTCTGCACACCAGACCATGATGGGACAATCCAGCTGGCAGTTCTGGCACCACAACCCTACATGTCATCCTCCAGATGTGCTGAGACCTGCTTGCAAAGCTGTGGCTGCAGCTCGGCCCCACAACTCTCATGCTGGTCTTACTGGGAGAGTGGCTGGATAGCAGGAATGCTTTGTGCTCCCATCAGAGCTGCTTTAGCATCTGTGCAGGACCCAACAGGAGGACTCATTAAAAAGTCACGATGTGAACATTTGCTCCTGCAATAGCATCAAACTAGTAAGTGATGGATGCTGAGTCAAGCACATGTAAACTCTCCACAAGTCAAGAGATTGGCATTCATCAGTTCTGTAACTATTGCAGTTTTTGAGGGAAAAAGGGATTTTTCAGATTAGTAGCAAAGTGTTACCCACACGGTCATTCCTGTCTGATAGAAAATCTCCCACTCCTCTTATCACAGGAGAACCTCCTGCAAAACACAAGTTCAGAGGCACTACATAAGATACAGTATCTAGATATCATCTCTTTGTTTTGCCTTAAGATAGTTGAATATGAGCAGGTAGGAATGGAGTTTTGAAGAAAAAACTGCCACTTTCAGACAGAAAAAATATTACAAAACTGCAAGGCTTCACCCAGAGCAGAGCTTGCTGAAAAGTTCTTCTGGCATAGCTGGATTCATTACAGATTCAGGGGCAGAGTCTATGGCTTATTTTTTAGAGATGGGAAGAAGTTTTGGAATAGCAGGCAGAGAACAGCTCAGAAATGCAAACTCCAAACCCATTCAATAGCCTGTCTGGGAGGTGGGCAGCCCTACATACCAGAACTTCACCTGCATCAAACCTCCCTAGCACAACTCAAACATTTATCTCTTTAAGGTGAGGAGCACCTTAAAAATCTTCAGCATGCACAGGATGCTTCTGGTGCTTAGGGGGCAAAACCATATTAAAGGGATCTCACTAAATCAGGCACCCACCTTCCAAAAGGGAATCAGCTTTGTTTGAATTGAAGCAGTACTCAACACCTGACATATCAGCCCTCTAGAAAAGGAACTGAGACCTCTAGACCTCAATTAGTTTTTAAGTGCAGCATCCCAACAGCTTAAAAAATTTTCATAAGAGGGCTAGGAAAGGGGGACAAGCAGAACAACAAGGCTAACCGGTTGCTCCATCCTTATTAATTATCATGGCCCTAATTACCAAACTGGATTTTCCATTCACTGTAAATATAAATTCCAAAGGTTATCTTCAAACATGGAGTATTTTCACCTCCTCACTCAAATGGCTGAGGCACTCAAAGTCCCAAGCACAACCCGGGCTGCTAGCAAGCATGACAGAGATTTCAGTTCACTAAAAGACCCCAGAAGCAGCACAGAGACCTTCATGATTAAATGGCCTGTCCCTCTGGCCTCTGGGCCAGCAGCACATCACACAATCCGCTCTTAGTAGACATTGCTATCAGAAGAACCCAACAAGGCATCTGGGATGATTCAGATAAGTTCAACTGTGAGATTTATAACCACCACTGCACGGCATGTCAGACTTCAAGGAGAAGTATCTGCCAGAAAGGCATTTTTCAGCTTCCCAGCATCTTGCCGTTCCCCTCTGCACACTGCCCCGTGTTCCTGGGTTTTGGTTTGTGATTACTGCAATGAATACCGGAAGAGTAAGAGATGTATGAAGACTTTTTGAAATATAAAAAGGAAACTGCCCTAATCTCATATTCAAGTATTAATGGCCTTGCTTTAAAAGCATCTGATAGCTGCCAATTGACAAAGCCTAAATTTAGCCCAAGGAAGTCAAAACTTCTGATGTTAAAAGAGATGCTGAAATGTGCACATTCAGGAAGCCCGTCCTAACAAGGGAACTGCCACATTAAAAAAACCCCAAGTATTTTTAAACAGTAAAATATTATTCTCCAGAGATCAGCAGCAAGCCAGCTTTGAAAGCAGGCAGGCTTTTACTGGGTGTGTTACAGTAATCCACTACATTTTACTTTGCAATTCAAAAGCTCTGAAGTCAGAGATGCCTCAAGTTCAAAAGTTCGTTGGACTACCCTGACTTTATAATGAAGCTGCTGATCACCATTCTTTGAGGATGCAGCTGAGCATGAGGGACCTCTACATGTGTTACACTTTTTGTTTAAAAAGGCCATTTTCAGATTAATGAAACCATGTCTCCCTGCTGAGGCATCTCAAACCTATTGTCAATGGCACATTTCTTCTCAAGATTTGAGAATGAAGGGAGAAAAGTTTTTCCTCACTGATAGAAAATTAACCCCACAGCTTAAAAGGAGTGCTAGGGTCTATCGCAGGGATCTGAAGTAGGGAAATGAATAAACATGAGATGTGACCCAAAGGCACAAGCTGCTTTCCATGAAAATGGATGTCAGTTTTGTATCATCTTGCACAGGTAAGTCACTTATTAAATACTTACAGTAACTGAACACTTACAGTCTAAAGCATTTCCACATAATTCAAAGGAGGCGGCTGCAGTGCTCATTCAGAGCATTGTAGCGTGACAGCTATGAACAAACCCTTCCATACAACGAAGCAGGACACAAACGTGCTTCAGGTGATGGGCACGTCAGCTACATGCCAGCACGAACCCACTTCAGGGTGCAGAGGGGCAATCCCCACCCAGCAGCTCTCTCCTGCCCCAAATCAGCACCTTGCTGTATGGGGCGATCTGTTAGCTCAACTCTTGGCCACACCAATGTTTCCATCAAGGTGGCAAATATGAATGGGATTTCTACAGATTAAAGCGACCGCAGCAATAGCTAATGTGTATGTTTGCACTCCGTAATTAAACAGGGGTGTAGACATCTTGCATTAACCCTCACTTATGTGGCCTCCAGTACTGCAGCTCCCTTGGGGAAAAGCTCTGCGCACAGCAAGTTCCTCATGAAATAGCTGGTACTGGCAGCATGCTCCACCACAGGGACTTGTTTACATCCATCTGTGGAACAAGTCTTACCCAAATGACCCCTACCTAATTACTACGTGAATGACAGCATTGTGCAACCTGCATGGAAAGAATTTCTTTATGAAGGACGCCGGTACATAAAGCATGCAGCAGGTTGCAAGTAACAGAGTGAGAAAAATGTGCTCAGTGTAGGCAATCCTGAAAAGCTAACTTAATACGGAGTATGGAGCAGCAGACAGCTCAGCTACATTGAAAAATATATATGCAAATATTGACTAGACTATGTAAAAGCTCAGTTATTTATACCACCATCTTCTTTGGTCCTACCTCCTGACAAGTAAACAGACTGCTTCACTCCAGTGAGTTGTGCAACAGAAAGAGGTCCAAAAGTAAACACATAGACTCTGTATTTCATTAGAAGTGAACTTGTTTACAGAGCAAGAATTAAAACAAAACCACAGAATCCATCTATATTCTATATGTAACGACATACCCCTCCCTGACTCAGTATATTCTGCTATGACTCAGCTATTGCGTGGGCTGCGGAGAGCAGAGATCATCTCGATTTCCTAGGATTCTCCAGCATATCAGACTCCTCTCCTGCTTTCCACCATGACACCACAGAGGCTCATTATGTTTGACATTCATTTGCCAATGTCACTCACCTGTCCTGGGGATGAGCACTGGCTGCAGAGCTATTGTATGAAACTCAATGCACACTGATACCGGACTGCTATGAATCACATGTGCCAAGGTGGGATTGTGAAGGAGTGGGGGAAGGTGTGACTCATCTGCTGATATAAAAATAAACTACTACTGAATCAAAAATGCATGACTTCTTCACACTATGCTCACAGGCAGAAGCTGTCACTATGCAGGGACTTGATCATCAGCTCAGCGCAGTCAAAAGAAACCTGAAAATAAGCAGTACTCCATTTTACCTTCCAAAGGCAAAGCTTATAGGGAAGGCACTACCTGTGGCATTAACAACCACAGGGGAGAGATGCCAGAGATGCTCTGAAATGTAGTAAAAAAAAAAAATATATAAATTTATTCCTGTACATCTACTGGTCACTGCTGGAAAGTCAATACTTCCCAGGACCATGGTGAATTATTTATTTGCATGGAAGCACAAGATTAAAGAGCAGTTTCCTGATTGCATGGAGATGTTTTTCAGCCATGGTCATGTCCTGAGAGAGGGAAACTGGGCTCAGAGTGATACAGTAACAGTCATGCAGCAGTGGGCTCCCTGACCTCAAGAGAAGGCTTAGAGTTCAGGGGAAAAAAACCCCAACCCAGTTAAAGCTTTGAAAGTATCAATGCAGCAGATATGTTTGCCTCAACTTCCCAGCAAAACAAGGCTTATAGAAAGAGATCATTTCCCCCCCGCCCCCACCTCCCATCAGCATAGCTGTAGAGAAAAAGCAGCTTTTGGACAAAGCTCGTCCTAAAGTCTCAGCATTTGGCTTGCATTTCCATTGAGAGGCTCTGCAGACATGGGTATGTGAGCTCCACTGGATACGACAGCAGCTGGATGAGGAGAGGCATCAGCTTTACAGCTGCAGAGGCAGGTGCCAGCAAGACCCAGCCATCCTCCTGCAGCACAGTAAGTGATGTGGAGAGGCTCCATGGGCTCTGCTGCCACGTCCAGGAGACAGGGTAGCCCAGTGCCCTAGCATGCAGACAGCTCCGTCATGCTTCTCTTCCCTGGAACACACCAGCTTTCTAGAAGTGTTTATGAACAGCACCTTTAGCTTCCCTTTGGCAAAGGGATGTTAAACACTCTGCAGCTGAGAGATGTGCTTACGGCACTGAGTAAGGATACAGAGGTTCCTACAGCAGGAAACATAGCAGTGTCTTAAGTTTAAAAGGCTTCACAAATTTAAAATCCATTTAAAGTATTTTCTACTAGAGCTGAGAGCAGTAGGATCCACCTTTTATGCTACAGGCTCGAGCAGCACTGCACACAACCCCCAGTGCCAACCCAGATACTAATCAGAGCAGTTAAGTCAACAGTGCATGTGCAACCCAAACTAGCTGGTTGGAAATACCAATGTATGCAAAAGGATGTGTAGGAGCTGTGGCAGATTGCAGTCAAAAGTCCAAATGGAGATAAAAGCATGGCCATGTACTCCTGTATGTCTACATTACACATGGGAAAGAACAGCTCAAGTCAAAGGCTGCCGAAGAGCAAGAGAGAGAGAGTGGGAAATACAGGCAATGCTTGCTGGTAAAAGATGAGTTTCCAATAAAAACCCTAGAAGAGATGTTTCTCCTGTGAAGTCTGTAGGAGAATTTAACTTGAAGGAAAGGTGAGAATCTGGAAAACAAGACAACCATTCCTGCTGAAGGTCCTCAAACCAGGTCAATAAGCAAAAAGAGCCCACAAGACAAAGCCAATGCAATTCCTAAGACCTTAGTGTGCCACCAGCACGACCCAGCTGCTGAAGGTGGCCCAGCGGGCCTGGCAGGACTCCTGCAAACTGTGTGAACTGCTTTATTCACCCCAAACCAAGCAGGAGGGACCTGGGATGCGGCTGGGTGAGCAGGGGGCAGTTCAAGCAAAGCAAAAGCTTGGCCTTTTCGTACATTGCTCAGGAAACGCAACCATCTCAGGCCCTAGGAGCTGGGTCTGTTTGGCCATGCCCAAAGTAACTCAGTTTTGCTCTGGCAACACCATCTTCTCCACCCCAATATTATGGGGAACCAGACACTCAAACATCAGCCAATGGTGAGGATGGAGCTCCTCCACTCATCATCATGCAAGCTGTAGGGTCTGATTATTCAAGATTTTTTATGAATGCTAAGAAGCCAAGCCTTTATTCCACAAACTTCAAGTACAGGCAACAAATGATATACTCAAGTGACTGATCCAACACCGGAAACATGCTGGAGACTTGAACTGCTTCTGGCAGCTCTAAGAGCTGTAAAAGCATCAAATTGGAGAGGAGCTCCTCTTGTCGCTGAGGTATGGAAGCAGATGCAAGTACCTGTGCTAAGCCTCAGAGCAAGGAAGACCAGCAACTGGGGAAACCAGCCTTGGGGAGGAGGGGAACACCTGGAACAGGCAATCCTCAAAGAGGGTCATAGAGCACAAGCCTAATTTTGGGCAATACTCATCACACCTGACTTCTTGTGGATAGCCATGCTACTTGTGTTCCTAAACAGGTAAGTGCTAGCAAGAAAAAAATAATTCAGGACTTACTATGCCACCTCTAGTAAAGCGAGATCATGCGGAAGGCTCAGGCCAGGATGAATCCTCTATGTCAGGATGCCTGTGTACGCACACATGGATTTTACAACAAAGACAACCATGAAACAGTTCATTATGACAGTGGTATCTTACAGGATCGATGACAGAGTAACACAACTTGTTTGCACGGAGACTGTTAAAACTGCTCCAGTAAACGGATCATATCCCAGACTACCTAAAACCTAAGGGAATTCTTGTCATTTCCTGAGACACCATACGGGCTGACCATCAGGTCTGACTCCATGCCTGTGGTTTGCTTTTTTTTTTTTTTTGTACATTGAGGTAAAGTGGTCATACACTATTTTAGGTTATTAAATATTTAATTCCACAGCGAAAAAGAAGAAACCAGCAGATGGTCACTGTGCAGCAGGTCCTTGCTGCTTCTTCTGGGTGGGTGGAAAAGTTCAGGGAAGAATCAAGAACACACATTTCTATAAGCAAACACCCCTGTATATAGAGAGGCAAGGTGGGAAACTATAGGGGAGCTATTACTTTCTCTTACTGCAGGGAAGGATTGAAACATCAAAGATAGCATCAATTCTTGCAGAAGAGCATCAGAGATGCCTGTTAGTTGGTTCTTCTGACCAAGACTATCTTGGTTAGCTAAATCTAAATTCAGAATCCATTTGATATATCCACTGGTATTGAGCTATTCTGAGAAGCACCACAAAGAGCTACATTCATACAGTTTACATCCCTTTATCAAACTTTCCACTGCTCCAGTATATCTTAATCTAATAGGAAATATGCTGTATGGAGACAGGAATAATCTAATAGGAAAAGATGTATGGAGACACAAGAAATCCAGTCTTCTCCTCAGCTAATTCAGTGATCTTCAGATGAATCACATGGCAGGTAAAGAAGCTGGTGCTGATGGAAGGTAACATGCAACTTTGGTGCCTTGTCAGAAAGTCTTTAAACATCGATGTTGATAGAGCATGTGCCACAGGAAGCCACAGAGTAGCTGCAAAAGGAAGAGGCAGCTATCACACAACTCTGCTGCTTCCCCTGTTCACGTGGAAACATCTCAAACAGAAGCTCATCCCAGGAATAAACATTTGGCAGAGCCATGGTTTATTGGGTTACTTGCTACTCTGTTCAACTATACCAAAGAAAATGCAAAACTAGACTGAATAGCTTTAAAAAAAAGTATTAATTTCACTAGTTTTCAATGAAAAAGAAAGGAGGTAATAAATAAATATAAGGTAATAAATAAAGTAATAAATAAATAAATAAGGTAATAAATACTAACATACATCCTTCAGGCACTGAACTGTATAATTATTCTAAAAGTATTCCGTGTAACATACCGCAGGACCAGGCTCTGGCATTACAAAGCTAGGTGCAAATTTCTCTTCAAAAGTAGCACTTATCCTACCAGTGTGATCAAGCACTTCATGCTCCCTTAACAACACTGGTTGGGCTTCCACAGCGGGTTTAATAAAAACGCATGAAATGTCTTTTTAGGCTCCCGAGTTTGGAGGTTATGGTTTTTGATCTGGTATGTTGCAAGCAAGTCATGACCAAGCTTTCTGAAGTCTTTAGCATCCAAGACCATTCTTCTGACAGGTTGACTACCACAAAACACTTCCTTTCTGTTTGGCTATGCTAGCACGCTAGTCCTAACCTCATGAGGACACATCCAGTTACATACTAGAGATGAAATACACTTTTTGACACACAAAGGCATCCTACATGAAGGTTCCTACTTGATCCATGGTCTCTGCCAACTTAAGTTCTTCAATGATTAGTATCCAAGAGTAATATTTAAAATTGTTTATTCCGAACATCCAGGAAGAAGGAAATCACCATGAAAATCCTTCTCATCAGGAAATTATTTTTTTTTTCTCCAAATGCTGCAGGCAGTGACAATTCTGACTTCTCATAGAGGCGCTGCTCACTGAGACCATCTGGTTGTACATGCAATTGAACGCAGCGGTTGCACTAACAAGAGGACCACGCTGCTACTGCAGTGCTAAGCAATGCTTTCACTAGTCTCACTTTTTAGGCTAGCGGTGGGAGGTTTGCAGTCAGCCACGTTATTTGGCAAGATTAATTGGCTAATTTATTGAACAGTATGTCACATGCAACACTACTGTTGTTCTCATCTGAGTCATACACACCATGGGTTTGGACACTTTTAGTCTTCATTGGCGAGTCTATGATAACTGCAAATAACCAGTCCTGCTTACTGGAAGTTCAAGGCTGTCTGAGCAGTTGAAGTTTTTAAGCAAGGACCATTAAGGGGAGCCCGACAATAAAAACATCACTGAGAACAGACCCATCTATTTCCCCAAAGTAAGCACATATTTAGCACCAATCTGTTTTAAGACAGACAGTCTTCCCCTAATTCTAAGCACGGCATACAGACACCAAGTTAAGGCTCCCTCATCCTGGCTGTCTGACTCCACCAGAATTTATTTTGTTCAGCTTCCAAGTTTCATGAAGCGACCAGAGATGTGGCTCACAACCTCCACCCGAGCTCCTGGACTATTTTCAGTTGTTTTAGCAAAACTGTAGCATAAGAGCTTCTAATAGCGTTCAACAGATTATCAGAGCTGGGTTTGCCATGTCTCACACAGAGACAGAAATAAAAGTCATGTTTGTCGCGAGGCTTCTCACCAGTCTCTTGACAAATACCGGCAAAAAGGCTTGAGATAACAGTTGCTCCCCCCCTAGAATGAAGGGAAGAGAAATCAGGAGAAATTTTTGAGCGGCATACTCAAAAATACATCCATTAGTGTGCACAGTATCAGACCAGGCAGAAATGTCCTGCGTGGGTAAGTGTTGTAGGATGAAAAGTCATTAAGAAAAGTCATTCATTAGGAAGTAGAGAAAACCCATTAAAAATACTTAAGCCAATCCTCCAACATTAGATCAGTCTTAAAATTCCTCAATAACACTTTTAAAGAGTGGTAGAAAGCTGATGGGTATAGAAAAAGTAGATTGGGATTCATTCTCTGGGTTATCACAGAGATGGCAAGCGTCAACTGAACTCAAGTGGGGAGTGAGAGGCAGAAATAAGTGTCATATTCTGTGAACCTACGTTTGATTTATTTACTACACAGGCTTCAGCAGAAATGCCTAAAGTCTCAAAAGCACGGGTAACTGGGGTTAAGGGATGACATTAACATATCAGGAGCTTTTGCACAGTACCAGATGTTGTTGCCAAAATACAAAATACATAGCAAAGAGCACCTTACGTCAGTGGACAAGTTCTGTTCAAAAAACTCCCCCAACAATATTTTAGTGTTTCCAATAGTGACAACTAACTTAGTTCCCACATCCCAGACTTTGCATCCTGTAGGAGCAAAGCCACAAAACGTAGAGTGCAATAGCACCTAGCCTCCAGAGGATGTGCTACACAAAATTAAGGAAACCAATCAGAAAAATTAATTGGAACAAGCAAAAAGGAAAAATGCAGGACTACTGCTCAGGTACAGCATATTATGAGCTCAGAGCAGATCTATCTTCCACTCTGCTCAACTTAGCATTTTGGTAATATGAGAGCATATCCTCTGCTAGTAGAGGCTAGGTCCATCCAGGGAAAACAGGAAAAATAAAATCAGAAGGATGTGTAAAAAAAATTGCAGTAACAGGAAAATTGCCAAAGCCCAAGGTCAATATATGATTGAGGCACAGAAGGAGCAGAGAAGGTCTTTGCTTCAGAGAGACTTCCTCAAACAGCAGGTAGTCAAGGCTGTGGAAATCCTTGACGTGGGAAACAGCACATATTAGAAGTCTACATAGATTTAAAAAGCAACTGTAAATGCAGGGAATTAAAATCCAAATCTACTATTAAACACAAGCTCAAGCCCCATATTAGGGAAATCAGAGAGCTTGCCAGAAAAAAATAAAAAAATGAAAACCACCTTTAGCTTACCCTGTGATATTCTTCTCACACTTGCTGTAGACTGCTGTCACAGAGGATACTGAGCTCATGGGCTTTTGGACACTCTTAAGAGTGTAAGTATCAATGAAAACAGTATTTCAGGTTTTTATCAGAACAGCCTATGCTTCTTACACTATTTCCTAGATTTTAAGACTATATCACCTTTTTGAACTCTGTCACTCTATACATAAATAACTTTCCCTCCATCAAAGATTCCTATGTTTTACAAACACACACGGGTATTTCCTACATGAGTCAATCCTCAGTAACTCAAGTTTCCAGGTCCACATGATTACCCAGTATCATTATGATGTTATTCTGACCAAACCCCTTTCAAAACTTGTGTGATGATAAAAGAATTTGCCCAGATCACTAAGTTCAAGTAAGAGTTGCACAACAAATATGATAGTGATGTTTGACAATAAAGAAATCACAAACTTTCTATAAGCTTAAGGCAGGTTTACTCACCTGTACTTCCAAGTTGTTTATAAAACCTGTATTCTAAATGAAGCTGTGGTGCACGTGATTTTATTGGTTCCTAAAACAGAAAAAAAAAATTGGTTAAAATCAGTTTGACTGAAAAAAGTTCTATCCTATACTTGAAGATTTGTGACTGTACATAATGCTTCAAGTTTCAAGATAAAACACCCTAGACTGGAAGTCTAACAACAGACTTTACTGTTAGATGTCATTTAAGTAAGTAGAGAACAAAAAGCAGTAAGACTTGCACTCTGGAAGAGAAATAACTGCCTCATTTAAAGACAAAGTTCATTTGTGGCAGTAATATTCAAGAGTTGTTCAACAAAGCTCCTGGTCCTTGAAGAGTGACCCTGGACGTTGGTAGGAGGAAAGTCAGGGTTGGAAAGGATCAAGTCTCAAGTTCACTTTGTGGACTGTGGTTGCCCACAGTTGATCACTAGCCTATATTTCTGAAAAATATTGAGTCATATATCTGTGTTTTAAGTCAGACCACAGTTGTAGAAACATACAATCTTGCTTGCAAGCACTACAGTGCAGCCAGATACCTGTAAAAACACAGGAAGAAGTCTCCATTTTCAGTAGCAGGTGTCACTCAAATATCTCAAGGCACTCCAGAATATTCTATTTTTATACACAGAATTAAAAAAAAGGATAAGTCTGCAATGCATCCCACACATTATATTTCTCAACTGTTACTCACCTGCACTTTATGCACAAAACAATGCCTATGTTCCACAAAAGCATTAACATGCAATATTACAAAGCTTCTAAAACTTTAGAGTTAACATAGAGAGGATTAAGAGACTTAAGTAATTACACAATAAAACTGTGCACTTGGGACAGGAAGTAATGCAGATTCACCTACTGCCCAGATGTTGTTGAAATAGAAGTTAATACTGGTCTTGATTGTTATTTGGATGTTGCCTATTTCCTTGCTTTCGAGAAAAGAAACGTTCCATGCTCAAAACTACATGAAAATTGCAGCATGCACCAAAATTAGTCTGAATTTCAAAAACTTGCTAAAGAGCCCTCTATTGGATGAGCTCATCATCTAGAAGTTTGCCTATAAAGGAGCCCTTTAAGATCAACACAAAAAAAGTAATTTTGTGTTTCACAACAGCTCCTATCAGTTGGAGTAAGAGCATCTTGGACATAGACAAGAGTTTGAGCCAACATCTTCAATACAGTGGAATAACTCTTCTGCCTGTGTGGAAGGACATGAAGGCTTTAGCTGATCCACTTTGTCTTGTATCACCTCTGGTCTGTACTGTAAGACTAATGTCTACATTTGCTATAAACTCCATGTTAAAGACTTCTTTTTAAGCTGCAAGAACAATTTTTGTACAGGCATTCAGGTAATTCAACCTCCAGCCAAGTTGTTCATCATCAGCTCGAGTCATCTCATCCATTTGTCAGCAAGGGGAAAAATGTTCCCAGTTGCTTTTCAACTTACTGATATTTAAAAAGCTTCAAAAATCAAATATGACCAACTACTTAGAAAACAATGGTGAAAAAGATTCTGAAGGCAAATCTGAATTTGTACCGAAGACAAATATAAAGCATCACAAAACCAAGTCTGTTATAGCAGTCACATTTAAATTAAGATAATTGTTGATGGTGGCTTGAGGGAGTCTTTAGACACCTGTACAGAAAAGGGATCTAGGGCAACAGGAACTCAGGCTGCTCAGATAAAGGTAGAAGGATTAATGTATCACAACATGAGGCTGCTTGTGACAAAATCAGGGAAAGTATGCCCAAACCACTTCTGCATCAGGAGCTGCTGGAGCCTGAGCTCTGGACGCTTGCCAAAGTAGAGGCAGCTTCCAAGAAGATCATACCAGAACAGATGGTTGTCCTGTAGGCCAAAGGCTTAAGGATGCTGGCAGATGTTGTGTTTGTAGCGAAAATAACTGAACTGCTACTGCCTAATGTACAAAATCCACAGCTTGAACCAATGGCATCATGATGACTACTAGAGGGTACAGCTTGGTACCTGCACTCAGACTACATCGCTATGTCAACGGGCTGGTTTCACACAGGGAAGAAATTCCTACTATGTGCAATTTGGCATTAAAAACCCTCAGAAGATTAAATCAGTAAATATGGCTAAGGCATTTCAGAAGACGAACTCCTCCATGTTAAGGTGCCCTTAACCAAACAATGTTGAGCTGAAGAGCAGGACAAGGAGCTAAATGGTGACACCACACAAGTCAGAACACAGGCACTATTCTCCACTGCCAGCAATTTTCCAAGGTGCAGCACAATCCTCACCCCCGAAAAGAAATCATGAGATGTTAACACTGAATTTCACAGCCCTTTCTGATCAGCTTTTTTGCATCCATCACACAATTCTCTAATTTTCCAGCTTTAACATCGTGACAGGAAGCACAAATAGCTAAGACAGAGGGGCTGCAGCTGCAGAAGACTCTCTCACACAGAATGACGTGGAGTTTTGACTTGGTCCAACAGTGCAGATAAAAGGAAATGTTGCCTTCAAGTACACTGAAAGCAGCTACTCTACCACTCACTGAAAATTATTCGAAGGATAAAGAAAATTATAGTTAAGTACAGAGAAGCGTATTTGCTGCTGAGATAACTGAGTAATTCTTGTTCTTGGGGAATATGGTCTAAGATTAGGAGACCAAAAAACCTCCATCTCTTCTACTGCTCCATCATTCATCTTCTCAAAAACAGAGCAGTTATGCAAATGCCTGGATGGCCACCGGATGGCAATTCCAGTCCTTCAAACATGAAGGAGCAGATTTTTGATCATGAATCACAGCAGGGCAAATAAAACTAGAGTGTGTTGCAGAGTAACTGCTTTAACACTCAGATATTTAGAGAAGGAAGAAAGAAAGAATGCTACCAGAAAAAAATAAGTAAGGTTAAGGTAGCAATAAAGGTAATGCCATTCAGCTCTGCCATGTGGCTATTGAAAGGTTTCAGGTGACTGGGAGGTTTCACTGCAGGCACTGTTTTGAGAGAAACAAGCATCCTCTGGACTAATACAGTTGTGTTTTTCCTGTATTATTTACTTCTTTAGGCCTTCCAATGCTGTAACTTTGTGGGATTATCTTTGAAAGCAAATTAGAAACATTATTAATTCAAAAAACCACCTCATCTGTGTGCACAGTGCATTTTGTACTGTCATATCTGTCTAAAAAGGGAGCTCCTCCACAAGCACCAGACCTCCTTCCTGACGTGGATCTGTATCAAGGACATCCTAAGCTCTAATTGCAGGTGTTTGTTTATTTTAGGGAATATCTTCTGACATTTGCTATCAGGCTTGAAAACCAGTCCCTCCTGTAAAGCCCTCATTATTTTTTATCTACTATGCATCATATAAGGAGAATACCAGAGATATAAAATCTGTGGCACTTGAATGTGATCAGAATTAATGCACCAAGTCCATCTTGATCTTCTGTAATCTGAATGACTCCTGTCATTTTGGCAAACAACATCAACTGGCCAAAGGGGTGTGTTTGCAGCTAATATCAAATTAGCATTACAACTCTAACTTCAGATTCTAGGGTTTGTATCTGTGATTAAAGAGCATACTGGTGAGAAAAGAGCACATCAGTTGAAGACATCAATTTTGAAAACCCCAAGAAACTAATGACAGCCTTAGTTTACAGATAGGAAAAGGCATAAACATAAACTACTGGGCCACGGTTTTATAAATCTGAAAGAGCTACAAGTTAGAGAGTTTCCCCATCCTCCAGACACCTACTTCAAACCACCATTGACCACAGTGTCTTCAGGCCCTGAAGCAGTCTTCAGAAAAACACTTTTTACCTGGACCACTTGCTGGTTCAGGTATAAGAAACATGGAAGCTGTCACTGCGTGCACTTGGGGAGGGCTACATCAACTGCAGGGCAGAAAATAACCGGATAACTGGTACCAAGGCTTGTAACACCAGAGATGTGAATGAAACTGCTTAAGTAAGTTCTTAAGTTCACTACTGTTGGGGCTTGGGTTTTTTAACACAACTCCTACAATGCGTTGGTAAGACAATTCATTTTTATCATCCTATGACATAGAAGGGGAAAATAGTTCTGAAGATGCTGTAGTTATATATCCTTAGCCACCCAAGTAAGCTAGGGGAAAGACTAACCTTTGCTGGACTGGACATTGTTTTGCCTGTTGCATCTGCAGTCTCAGCATTGTACCAGACTGAGCTGTGTTGTTCTATCCTAAGGAAATTTTAACCATTGAAATACTCTCTTTCCTGCCTCAGAACTCCAAAACCATGTAGCAGCACAGTGCCACACTCCTAACCAAATGCTCTGACAACAGCCCATCTGGAGAGCGGTCAGGGTCTGCAGAATCAGTGGTGTCCTGAACAGAAAGGCTCAACCCAGGGAGTGGGACGAGGCGGCAAACCTGCGATCAGTACTGTTCCCTGGGACAAGGCAGCCAGCTTGGAATGAGGAACAAGGCTCACGCACTAGTGTAAGATATCAACAGACCTCTTCGGTACCAAAAGTGTTCCGCAGGTGGAGGGAGGGGTTCCTTCCTTGATTTTAGTGTTCTCAAGAATTTATCTTAGTTTAAATAAGTTATCCTAGCTGAGGGTGAGAGCAGCATTAAGCCCGAAGTGAGAAAGTTGCTTTTTGTCTGATTTTTTAATATTAAGTACAAGTCTTTAAGAACACTTGAAGCTTCTACTCACCAGTTTGATCGCTACATATTCATTGGTGTAGAGATTTTTACCTACAAAGGAAAACAAAAACATCTTTTAGTTCCATATTCAACACTTGCAGCTAGAGATGCAACAGAGAAGAGCATCACTGATGGCAAAGAGCTGGCTCTTCCCAGTTCTCCAGTGAAGTTCATGCATTTAACAAAGTGTAAGCCTCAAAATAATAAGTTGCAGCAGTTCACTGGGGCAAGCAAACACTATCTTCCATTCAGCATAAGATAATCATGTTTTATGGTAGTGCTTCTATTCAATGCAAGTGTTTGAGGAGGTATCTCAGACACATTCGGTTTCATTATCCACACCATGACAAAAAAAGGCTGGGGAACAAAAAATGAAGATTCAGAGCACCATTTATTTCAGAAATGTCTTGAATCTACTGGACACAACAATTTTATCCTATGATCTATAAGGAGTTTCACTAGCTTAATGTGCTACCTATCACAGCAGCTACTGCAAAGAGATATATGAAAATAACCTTTGTGCCAACACACAGCTTTTATTTCTTCCTCTATGAACAGGCAGGCAGAACATATAAAATGCCTTCTGTATGCCAGCAGCACAAAGGCAATCCTCCTAATCTAATAAGGCCAATAGCTCTCAGTTGCAATATGGTACCAATGATGTTAAAAAATACACTAAAATAATAAAATCCATTATCAGGACCACAAAACATGAAGCAGTGTCTAATCTGATACCAGCTCTGGCAAGCACAAAGGGCAAGAGTCAGCTGCCAGCACACTGCAGCTCCACAACTCTGAGCCAGCGTTGGTACCTGTGTGTGCTACAGCTGGAGATGAATTTTTTCTCCAGGAACCTGTCTGGTGTTTGAACCAAGCTCTTGGCCTCCCTAGCAATCTGTGGCAGAAATGCACAGCTGCATCTGTCAAGGAGCATCTCTCTCTGTGTTCTGAAGCTGCCAGTTATCATATCATTCAGTGTCCTCCAGTTCCTCTGCTAGGTAATTTGAGCAATCACTCCCCCTTCACCTTCTTCACATTGTTCATGATTGACAGCAAACTCTCCTGGAGAAGATATCACTGGGGAAGGATGCTTAGGCAGTCCTTGTACCTCATCTGTCCCATCATCTTGACATCTCTACTATCTTTCTGACCTCCTCTAGTACCACCATATCATCTGAGGATGGCAGCCTCCACTGCACAAAGCTCCCCATGGTTTCAGACAGGGAAGTGCTGACCTTCTTCATTGCTAGCACCGCTATAGCACAAGTCATGATTTCACTGAATGACTGCCTAGCTCCAAAATTCAACAGCAATCTATACAGGAAGTTATCAGCACTTGTTTGTAGTGTAAGCTTTGCCCAGCTCTATTTACCTTTACTTTCCAATTCCTGTTAACAGATAGTGATGCTTAGAACAGACTTTCAGAGAAAGCAGACATTTGGGCAGCAGCAGCATGCCTACGTGACATCATTACAAAACATGCCCTGTCACCCCTTGCATACATCTTTGCACGCAGCAACATCACCGGAAGACTCAATAAAATTAAAGACATTATAAATGTGAGAGAAAACAGTAATCTTGAAATCCTGAAATATTTATCAGGGTAAAGGCCCCATTTATTTATTTTACTTTATAACAGCTTCATACTTTCTGCATTCAACTTCTTTTGATACCATCTCAGCTACATCGCTTGGTGTAGTTCTGGCCTCCGAATTTTGTGTCCAGCACTCCCAGTACAGGTCCTGCACACAGTGGATTGCTTTAACATTCATGGGCAAGCCAAAAAAATTTATGGAAAGCTTCAACCTGTTACGGTAACTGGCAATGCTGTTTAACACAGGACAGGCATTTAAATCTGAGGTTAAATATACTTAAGAGGAAGTGTTTTATGCAAGCAGCTGTGTAAGCTGAGCTTCAGCATTAACAGGGCTGTTTCTTTAAGTCTTTTAATAAATCTATTTATTAAATCTATTTTAAATCTATTTCTTTAAGTCTTTTAATAAAAGCTATTATATCCAGGCTGGAAATGAAGGGTGGAAAGCAGGTTTTGCAGTTGCATTAGGAACACTCAGACATTGGAAAGCAGCTTCAAAGCAGGAAGGCCAAATCATTGGAAAAGCAGGTGGCAGGATAAACTGCTTCACCCTCTGAGATGGATGAGGGCTGCAGCCTGATGCTATCTAAGGGCTGATGGGGGAGAACATGCAAGGACATTAAGGGAAGGCAGCCTAAATACACTTATAGTACCTGCTCTGCATTAGCTATCAGCAAGTAAGTCCTATCAGCATCTCCAGCTGTATCTCACCCACTAACACTTCCTCTTCCCCTCCTCTTGGTAGGGACTGAGCTCCTACCAATTTGAGGACACTGAGCCAGGCTAAGGGAAGCTCCAGCACAAATACATGAAAAAGTCTGATTCTTTAAACAGCAAAAAAAACAAGGAGGAAGACATGGGAACGCCACCCCCTACAGACCCCACGGCCTTCATCACAATCCTGGAGATGCACCATCTCAAAGTAGTTTTTGAGCTCAATGTGCAGGGGCATAAACCCAACCAGGAAATAATGACCCACAGACCTTCTAGCAATGCTTCTGCTCTATCACCAGTGTAGGATAATAATGGGGAAACAGTGCTCTTCCAAGCTTTTCTCAAGGCAGAGGAGGACATTGCAAACACCCTACATATATGTGGAACCATAACCCAGCCTATTAGAGGAGCTTAACTCCTACAAATTGATAGTCCCCAATGTTGTCCACCCAAGGGTGCTAAGAGAGCTGGCTGATGGTGTGGTGCTGCTCTCTGTAACCTTTGAGAAGTCTTGGAGATTGAGGGATTTCCCAGAAGACTGGAAGAAGGCTAATGTCACCCCCATCTACAAGAAGGGCTTAAAGGAGGATCCAGGAAATTATAGGCCCATCGCTTTTACTTCAATCCCTGGGAAAATTATGGAACAAATCCTCCTGAGAGTTATCACAAGTCAAACAAAGCACGTGCCTGGGAAAAGCCAGCAAGGATTCAGCTAGGGCCAACTGTGCTTGACAAACATTGCTCTCCATAAATAAGTAACCTGCTCAGTTGATGTGGGGAAAGCAGTGGACATTGTTGATCTGGCTTTCTCCAAGGATGTCGATGTGGTTCTCCACAGCTTCCTACTGGACAAATTGGTGCATTATGGTCTAGACAAGAGGTCTGTGTGGTGCGTGGGGAGCTGGCTGACAGGCTGCACCCAGAGGGTGGTGGGAAATAGCTCCTTTTCATACTGGCAACCTATCACAAGTGGAGTCCCACAGGAATCAATATCGAGCCCAACACTGTTTAATATCTTCATCAGGTGTACCCTGACAAAATTTGCTGGTGATACCAAACTGAGTGGGGAAGTGGACACTTTGGAAAGGAGACCCACTGTGCAGGAAGACCTGGCTAGACTGGCTAAAAAGAACCTTATGAAGTTCAAGTGTAAGGTCTTGCACTTGGGAAGACATGATCCAGGAGTGCAGCACAGGCTGGGATCTCCCTGGCTAGGGAGCAGCTCTGTGGAAAGGGACCTGGGGATCCTGGTGGACAACAACAAGATGTGGAGAAGCTGGAGAAGGTCCACAAGATAGCCACAAAGATGATCAAGGGACTGGGAAGCCTGTCTTCTGAGGAAAGGCTGAGAATTGGGTTTGTTCAGCTTTAAGAAAAGAAGGATTAGGGAAGACCTTATCACCATGTCTCAGTATTTAAAGGGTGGCTATAAAGAAGATGGAGACTCTTTTTTACAAGGAATCATACAAAAAAAGACAAGGGGTAATGGGTACAAGTTAATCCTGGGGAGATTTCAGTTGGACACAATAGGAAAATTTTTCACCATGAGAACAATCAGCTGCTGGAGTAATCTCCCCAGGGGGATTCTCCAGCACTGGACACTTTTAAGATTCAGTTGGACAGGGTGCTGGGCCAGCTTGTCTAGACTGTGCTTTTGCCAAGAAAGGTCAGACCAGATGATCCTTGAGGTCCCTTCCAACCTCATATTCTATGGTTCTGCTATGGTCTGGTTCATAAGGCTAAGGTCTAGATAGAAGACAATTTTGGTAATTAAATTCCTCAGTTAAAAACCTGGGATTAGCTAAACACTAGCCTGAGACATCAGGCCAGCAGCCAAAGGTAAGTAATTAATCCTCCAGTTCATCCCCTTCAGAGCATGAACTATGGGGACACTGTGAATATAAGGGGGTGCAAATGGGTCCAGCTTTTGAACTCTAAACCCTTCCTAAAGCTTCAGCACAAGATGTGCTGAAACTCTCCACTGGCTTGTCCAGACTGAGATCTACCCCTTGGTTTTGCTATCACAGTGTCCAAGATGTAATGGTTTCTTTTTCCTCCTTCTGCAAGGCAGCACTGATACTAAAGTGAAAGAGTAAAGCCAGTATTACTCACAGGAGAAGGTGAATCTGCCCAGTAAAATAAGCCATGAATAGAAGCTGCATCTTATCTTAGTAAGACAAAAGATCTGTAATACAGCTGAGATGATATAAGTATGTTAACAAAAGCCTTTCAAGTTCAGGCAAAGCTTTTGATGGAGCAGTGATTAAGTCCATGCCTCAGTTTTGGGTAGTTCCACTGACAATTATGAACTACATATTCTAAATGAGAAGTGATACATTAAGTCACCAGCATTCACATGGGAAACCTAACAGAGTGGATTTCTCAAGCCCTTGTAGTAAGATGTGTCAAGTATATAGACAGATTGCAGACCAGTAGAGGAGCTCAAACTGATCAGTCTCAGGCGCACTATTCCCACAGGTCAAAGTTAAGAGGCACAACTACAAAACTCTCATGAACGAAACAAATCAAAACTGCTTTGACCGCTCCTTCTAGCTTGTCACTATACAGAAGATCCATCCTGACAGATCAGGGCTGGGTAATGGAGCAAACATCCACCTAGTCCTCCTAAAGACCAAGTAGAGCTCACCCCAGACAGCATGGCATCTGCAGAGACTAGATCCCATGGGCAGCTGAAACAGAGTTCACTTCGATTTTGTAGTGCCAGAGCATGTGTCTCAATTACGGCTCCTAGTGTGGATCCTACACGGGATCTACTCTTACCCATGCCCTCTACATCTAGCATGATTCTAGTTCAATACTCACATGATGATTTGGTTATTGGGGAAGCAGAAACAAAACCAGCCCCAATATCAGATGTTATAATCTTTTGTTGTTGTTGTTGTACTTGTTTTAAAGCAGAGCTCCTGGCTTCAAACTGCAGCCTGGGACACAGCTGGGTGGTTCTTGTTTTTGGGAGGCACCTCCCCAGATCTGCTGTGACTTGGCAACATACAAATAAGCAGCTTTTCTTCTAGTTTGGGGCTTGTGCTCACTGCCATGATGCACTGAATCTTTATGAGACCTCTGTGTGAATCATGCTGACTTCTGGACACTTTGCAATTTCTTTGGGTAGCACATGAAAGCACAGACTTCTCCAAAAATCCCTTTTGTTCAAGTAGCCTACAAAGGGAGGATACAAGCAGTGTACAGGATCTAGCCCTCCTAACATGTTTTTTTTTCCCCCCCTCTAAGTAGGGAGAAAAGGTGCACTGTCATTTTTAAATGATATAATAATTAAACACAGTTTTGAAAGCGCCAGATAATGTTTGCATTAGAGCAGAAAGATTTGGGCTCCAACCTACAGCTCTGCATTAAAATAAGGCCCTGCTCTCTCCAGAACTTAATGCTTCTTTTAGAAAACCCTCCAACCTACTGAAACTGGGATAATTTTACATTACTACTTATTTAATTGCTTGACTAAATAAGGGTGCCAACAGGGGGAAAATGAGACATTTGAAGAGGCTTATTTATCTCTAACATGGCTCATGGTTCAGGATTTCAGGTAAATACAATACATACCCAGTAGGTAAGTCCATGAATAAGGTGACAATTCGTAGGCTCAGATGGCGATATCTTTTCTACAGTGAAGTTTACAGCCGTGGCTGTCACAGCACTAGATTTAACAGCTTAAATCCCATTCTTCCTGAGCAGTGAACACCTGACATTACATGATTTTACAGCTCAGTGAGCTTGTTTCTCAGTCTGTTTTACTTAATGCTGGTTCTCCTATCAGCTCGGGGTGAAGATGTAGGACCTCGTCATGGCAGAAGTTACACTATAAAACTTCAGGTGTGCTCCAGCTCCTAAGGCAGCTTGAGAACTGACTTGGCAGATAACTGGGAGCTGCAGGACAGGGCTTGGTACTGCACGAAAGGCAATGAAACCCCGTAAGAATGCAGAGTCCAGCCCACGGACAGCAAGCAAGATCTCCTGCTCTTTGCTGATACCATACCCCTGCTAGTGGGTTCAGCCACTTCGGAAACCAAAGCTCTTATAGAACACAATCTGCAACCTGTCCAGAGAAATAGTAATCTGTTAACCTTGTTCCATTTTATTGCTCTGGGCCAGACACTGAGTTTTGTGTTCATCTCCCCATTTCAGCTCCTCTGTGGGCTGGAATCCAACGGTGCTGCTCCCACGTGCTTCAAAAAGAGTAATATCCCCGGGGCTATCTGTATTTGCAGCAAGCAAGATCAACCCTAAGCAGTGAGCTTGATATTTGCAGAAAACAGCTTCTGCGCGTACATGCCATCTCCTCCCTGAACAATCAGTCCTCTGTCTGGCATTGGTGTGCAATACAAGAGCAGCTTAGAGTGAAAACACAACACCTGAAAAAAGATACATTCTTTGGGGAATTGGAAAAAAAATTATATATTTTCCACCTTGTTTATCAGTGCATGACTTTGTTCTTCCTGTGTTACTTAAAGCATTCGCTAGTGCTTAACTTCTCCAAAATCACATAAGAAAAGCCAAAAAGCAGAGGGTATGCCATTCATCTTTGCAGGACAAAAGTGTTATCAGAGACTTGCTTGCTCATATTTCAGACATGCTGCTTCTCCTTCCCCCCAGCGATAATCAGCATCACATCTGTGCAATAGAAATATCTGATATTTGAGCAAACAGGAGTTCTTAAAGCTACAGTGACTGGCAAAAAACCAACAATAATACAGCTTTTATTAGGACCTTACACCTAATTGCTGTTATCAGTACATATGGCTCGTTGCTCAATACAGCATGCTGTATTAACCAATATTAGCAAAACATTTACAAGTGTACCGAAAAAAGAGGCCCTTAATTAAAAGGTGTTTGTTTCCATGGTTAAAACTGAATTTCTCTATAAACTGACCTTTTCAGAAGTGAAATCTTGTGTGAAGCCTGTACTTTGAAACAATACATTAGTCAGAAATCCAATACCACTAAAATTTTGAAATGTGAAAAAGAACCACCATGGAAACAGGATCAGCATCTGGAAACCAGCTGAATACGTGCAAGAGCTGTATACCTGGAGGGATCCACTACAGCTGCTGAACCTCAAATAAGAGCTTAGATTACCAAGGAATTCAACATCTCCATGATCTTGCTATCATGACATTTGCTGTTGGGAGGCCTTTGAAAATGCAATACAGCTATTTATGTTATGTTACTGTAAGGATCTAAACTTATCTTCAGCTGCCAACTATGCTCATGTGCTCATGTTCATGAAGGTGGGAGTTTTGGTCCCTGCCCTTGGTTTCTCTCCACCTTTGGAGCATTATCTCTGCTCCTACAAATCAATAAAACTTATGTGATGTAATGCTGAAACCAAACCACTTGTTTACTGAGACATATTATAAGCAAGCTGGTTAATCTCCACACTGTTGACAAGTGGCACATCATATAGATGCAATAACTAAATCCTAGAATGAAAGATTACATATATTAATCTAAGATCTATCAGTAGTTAGGTGTTATAACCCTTTGGTTACCTGAAGCAATTTCCCAACTGACGGATTTATCATCCCTTGTGCCTTATTCACAAATGATTTTAATTTCAGTTCTAAATACCTACCAATTTGGGGGCAAATATTTATGTCAGCCAACCTGTTTTGAGTACCCTCAAGTTCACTACCACAGCAGTTCAACTCATTCAGCAGTAGTGGAGAAACACAACTGTTTTAAGTAAGTCAGGATCGAGACCATCACAAAGTGCTGCTTCTGATTGACAGCAATCACACCAAAACGACATATAGGGAGCTCAGAGGCATGTAATTAAAAACACTGGCTGCTTCCTCCAGCTCATTTATAAAACAGCCATTGTTTGTTTAGGATGACTTAAGAGCCCAATGCACTGAAGCACAATGCACTGGGCTCTTAAGTCATCCTAAGCAAACAATGCATTAGCATAGCCATCTGTTTGGGCAACCAGCTGCAAGACATGTGGTTAGAAGACCAACGGACCACGAAAAATCAGGGGCTGACAGGCCAGTTCAGTGGCTGACAGGCAGCAGCCAGATGGCCAGTGGGCACATCCCGCTCTTCGCCAGCCAGCGAGTCAAACTCATGGGACAGATCAGGGAGCAGGTGATGGGACTGAAACTAGGGCACCGAGGTTAGTGAGGGACGTGGAATAGAGAAGATGTTGCCGAGTGCTGGGAAAGAGTCTCACCCATTAATTTAATAGGGCGCCCTAGCTTATGAACAGAAACTTGAGAGCGAGATTTAACAATCCAGGCAGTTAAGATTTTTTCACCTTCGGCCAGACATTCAGTGCTGAGAAGAGTCTTCATTGTTGGGATTGTTCAGAATTTGCATCTTTGGCCTCTCTGGTGTATTCACTTTGACTTTATGCAAATAAAAATAAGTTAACAGTTACATCTGAGTCAGAAGCTTCAGGTAAGGCAGTTCAATGCTTGGGAAACAAGAAAAGCACAGGCATTTCTCAAGCCAGGTTAAGTTTTTATGTATTTATATTCCAGTGGTGAAATGATAATCTGGATAATACAGGCCACTAAAACAGTTAATACTCACCTAGTCTGAGTTCTCCAAAGTTCCCACACCCAATCTTCTTGCCAACTCTGAAGTTGGGTCCCACCATAAGAACGCCAGAAGATGCCGATGAACTTGGTCGAGAACCATGCCCGCTCCTTCCCGGCATTCCTTTTGTTGTCCGCTGCCTTTCATCCTTTTCCCTATTAGGATGGTCCATGATCTTAGTGAAATATCTCTGCCAGCAAGCTGGCAGAAGGGAATTGGAGTACACACTCTTCTTCTTAGAACAGAAATATATATCCAAAAGTATCCAAGTCGGGGTCCAAGAGAGTCATGGAAACGCTTGGGGTTCTTTTGGCACTGTATCCAGTTTCCTAATGCATCTTGATAATGTACCAAGGGGTCGATTATGTTGTTGAGAACTCAATAAAGGCAGGTTGCTTTTGGTTTCTTACCTGGGGAAAAGAAAAAGAACACATGAAATAAAAGTCATTATTTTAAAATACAAGCAAGAAACATACAACAGGACCAATGTCCAGAGCTTTCATAGCCTCCAGGAAAGCTACATGGAAACTTTACCATTTTCTTAACAATTTTCTGATAAAAAGCCCTGACATCAGAGAGATATAAGTGCTACCCATCCACTGCTTGCCACTGGAGTCCTCAGGACTCACGCTGCACTTATTAACAAAAGCAATTTCAATTACACCAGCACATCAGGTGGAAACTGCAAGGAGATCACATCCCATCTTTAAGGCGACTGAGAAGTGCAAAGTCTGTTTTCTTCTCACTTCAGACATTTATAAAGTACTACACAAAAGCCAGAGAAAAAATAAAAGATGACAAATCAAAGGTGCCAAGGGAAAAAAATACTGAAGCACTTACAAATTCAAATTCTACTTCTTTTTATGTATTTTAAAGTTGACCTCAGATATATTTGTTAATTGAAGCTGTTGTCTTAGAGGTGACCAAAACTAGTAGCCAAAGAAAGATTTATTATTTTTTAAAAAAGCCAGGAATTTCCTGAAAGCCATATCAACATACAGTTCACATTGCTAACGTGATTCAGTTGCCAAAAAAATTAATAAAAATTGGGAAATTGGGTGAGGGACTCGAGGGCCAAGACCTCCTCCAGCAGCCTGCATTCATGACTGGCAAACAAAAGCTGACAGTTCTTCCACAGAAACTGAAGTACGCCTTCATCCCACACGTCTAAACCACTGTAACCTCAAGGGCAGCAACTCTGGGCTACTCCAGACAGCAGGCTGGTGCATCTCACAAGAGTCAGTCTGCTAACTCTGTCCAAAGAGGACAAGAAATAGATGCTTCTCAACCCATGCAGGCCAAGAGGTTCCTCTGTGTCCAGAGACCAGCCCAAAGAAGGAAGGCAGGAGCCGTTCAGCACAGAAGGTCTTGCTCCACAAGTGCAGTCCAGAGAGCACAAGGAAGACTGACAATTCACCATGAGACCTTCCCTAGGACATGAAATCACACTGCACTGTGAGTGCAGCCTGATTATTCAGCCCGGCCCCACTTGGTCAGAAAAATATTCTACCACTCAGACGTGAAACTCAGAAGACTAGCAACAGAGCATGGTGGCCTGATGGGACAGTGCAGAGGCACCAGTGATGGCGGGTCAGTTTCCCGTCAGATGCCCAGCAATCAGCAGGACAAAGGGAAAGGTCGCAGCACGCTTTGTCTGTACAGATGCTGCATCGGGAGCCAGCATTAGGCAGCAGATGTGAACACTCCGGAGATGCTTGTGGTGTAGTTCTTAAGCAAGAACGAGAATAAACATACCTGGAGTTATCCCCCACATCCCAGGACCTATACATACTGGACTGTAATCCTTTAGGGGACACTTCTGCATTCTTAATTTTCCAGATATGAATGGAAGAATGTCTGAATAATTTTAGAAACAAGGTTTGTGTTATATTTCAGCTGTAGGCACCCATGCAGAAGTTTCAATGTTTGCATGGAAGTTTGCAAATACCTCCAAAGTCAGCAGAGATGTGCTAAATGAAACCCCCTAAACAAGTCAGTGTGGAAGGACATCAGCAATCGAACACTGTCAGCTACAACCACATCTACACAGGTTCAAAAGTTACTAAGGCAAGTGGCTCAGTCCTCCTGTAGCAATACATTTGTAGGGGATTTAGCAAGGGTTTCTTCTTTTTGTTTCATGAGATGAAGCTAACCTACCTATTCCCAGTTATCCAAAAATAAAAGACAAGAATTATTACCTATCCACAAAGCAGTGGCACGGAACAAAAGCATTAGCCTATTTGAAATATGAGCATGCTTTCCCTAGCCTTCAGCTATAGTATACTTTTATTTCTGAAAACTTGTTTTGATCTAAGGCATCTGTATGCAAGGCAGAAGTCATTCACACTATGTCCAGAAAATGCAGGTAGCTACCAGTTGGAAATTTCACTTTCTGAATACTGAACTTGTCTTCAGCACTACTCTGACCTTTCTATCCATTTCCGTATGCAGTTCTGTGTGTTTGCACAAAAGAGGGCACAGTTCTCCCCAGCTTGAGCTTCCCCTCTAGATATTTTTTTAAAAATACATCTGAAAGAAAAAAAGCAAAGATTAAATACAGAGAATGTAAAACTTTAACACCACTTTGCAATTAATTTCCACTGCTTTTGTTCATATATTATTGCAGGCTTCTATATCAGCCAGGGAGTCTGCAGGACTAAACAGACTATAACTCATAGGAAGGATGCTGTGCCTCTCCACAATGTATCAGGAAGACCTTGAATAACTAATAATAGTGTAAAGAACATACACATGAATGGATGCTTCATGCAACATAACAATTCCACAAAGCCACCTATCTTTAACAAAAAGTTCATACTAATGTTTAGAACCCAGCTCACATTGCACAGGCTACAACCCTATTTCATCTAGCCCCTGACTCAGCAGCTCTCTTTTATAGAGTGCAAAGCAGACAACTTCTTGTAGCTCTACACAAGGGTGGAAGTCTGCAGAAAACATCATAGAGCATGTTTGCATCAAATCCAGGAGGTCTGAAAATCATCAGGTCATCTGAAAACCACTGTATCACATCCATACTACCAGTTTGGCCATACTGACCCCAAAGCTGACGTGTCAAGCTCCCAGCATGGTAGTAAATAATGTGTGTTGCTGGCCTAGCTAGTGACAGAGAAGTTGGAGATGTTCACATACCAGAAATTCAATATTTAGTATTACCAAACTTTAATTGTACCTCAAATCAATTCAAGATTTAATATTTAAAACTGAATATGGATAAGCAGGAAGCATCCGCTACAGGCAAACAGGATGAACTGGTTTTTCATCACAGACATCCCAACATACTTTCAGCGGCAGCATTCATTTTGAGGGGGTGAGTTAGCACTGCTTCTCAAAGCTGTTTGCGTAGATGCAAGCACAGTTGTATTTGCTTTGTGAAACCAGCTTGCAGAAGCACTGACAATGCTCTATCAGATATCAGGAAAGCACTTTGATTGGACCCCACCCCAACCTGTCCTGGGAGGAAAGACTTGCTTCAAAACAAGCAATGTAAAAAAAGGACAGTCATTGAACCTAAGAAAGTTTATTGCTGAACAGAAATCAAATGTGAGATGATGGAGTGTTTCTAGGGCTGGATCACTAAGAAAGATAATCAGAAGATAAATTTTATATATATTTATTTATGTTTTTATATATATATATATATGTTTTTATATATATATGTTTTTATATATATATGTTTTTTATATATATATGTTTTTTATATATATATGTTTTT
>NW_020799112.1:587108-627772 GCF_003259725.1 Athene cunicularia | reverse complement strand
TATATATCTATGTTTTTATATATCTATGTTTTTATATATCTATGTTTTTATATATCTATGTTTTTATATATCTATGTTTTTATATATCTATGTTTTTATATATCTATGTTTTTATATATCTATGTTTTTATATATCTATGTTTTTATATATCTATGTTTTTATATATCTATGTTTTTATATATCTATGTTTTTATATATCTATGTTTTTATATATCTATGTTTTTATATATCTATGTTTTTATATATCTATGTTTTTATATATCTATGTTTTTATATATCTATGTTTTTATATATCTATGTTTTTATATATCTATGTTTTTATATATCTATGTTTTTATATATCTATGTTTTTATATATCTATGTTTTTATATATCTATGTTTTTATATATCTATGTTTTTATATATCTATGTTTTTATATATCTATGTTTTTATATATCTATGTTTTTATATATCTATGTTTTTATATATCTATGTTTTTATATATCTATGTTTTTATATATCTATGTTTTTATATATCTATGTTTTTATATATCTATGTTTTTATATATCTATGTTTTTATATATCTATGTTTTTATATATCTATGTTTTTATATATCTATGTTTTTATATATCTATGTTTTTATATATCTATGTTTTTATATATCTATGTTTTTATATATCTATGTTTTTATATATCTATGTTTTTATATATCTATGTTTTTATATATCTATGTTTTTATATATCTATGTTTTTATATATCTATGTTTTTATATATCTATGTTTTTATATATCTATGTTTTTATATATCTATGTTTTTATATATCTATGTTTTTATATATCTATGTTTTTATATATCTATGTTTTTATATATCTATGTTTTTATATATCTATGTTTTTATATATCTATGTTTTTATATATCTATGTTTTTATATATCTATGTTTTTATATATCTATGTTTTTATATATCTATGTTTTTATATATCTATGTTTTTATATATCTATGTTTTTATATATCTATGTTTTTATATATCTATGTTTTTATATATCTATGTTTTTATATATCTATGTTTTTATATATCTATGTTTTTATATATCTATATCTATATCTATCTATCAAGTAGCACTTTGGAAAACACAGTTGATTCACCAAAGCCAGAGAGGAGGATTTGTTCCCCCTGGAGACCAAAATAATTCTTTTCATCATGGCTGGATAATACATGAGCTACAACTACAGATTTCATAAAAGGGTAACAGAAAGAAGTCTCTAGAAAGAGCACAAACCCTTCCTAGTTTATGCTTGGAAAAAACAATGCACAACATCATATGAGATATGAAGCCCTGAAGACTGAGGAGATAATACTATGAAGGACTACATGGAAGAAGGGCTAAAAAAAAGACGCAAAATCTGCATGATGGGGACTGATTACAGCACAGGAAGGAAGGAAGGTAGAATTCTTATGAAGTTGCAAACATTTTTATTTTTCTTTTTGCTCATTCATCTAACAGTAACATGGCCAGTGGAGAGCGTAAGAAAAGTCAATATAAGCTAAAACCACCCGTAAGTTTCTAAACATCCCTCATGGACTGGGAAGAGACAGGCTGTTTTAACAACACACTACAATGTTTTCCTGCATAATTCCAGAAGCAGTTTAACCATCCTTCTGCCATGAAGTACTACCAGCTTTTGACCTGTAGAGTAGATGGATCCAGATAGTGAGGTTGTTTTGCAGCAAAACCTGATGCCTAGGTGCAGATCTTTGCAAAGTTGTTTGGCTACCTGCCGGCACAAGACACCATCATTATAGAAAAGTGTTTTACCAGCTATGATAAAATGGGGTGGAAAGCCACCAAAGGGTAAAGGTGCAAAATCTAGCATGTTTCAAATAGTTGATACGGGTTTGCCTTGATCTTCAGTGATTGCAGGGCAGGCGGTCCTCCATCAGTACTCAGTGACACAAGTACAGCATTTCTCTTAAGGGCTGCTCAAGCCTCTTGCGAGCACAAGCCCTCCTGAGCCTTGATACAGCTTCCTCCTCCGCCAGACTGAAGTCTGAACTCTGCTCAAGCCCTGTGTGCCAAGTTTCAGATCCAACATCAGAAATGTACTGCTTGGTTTGACACATCTTGCTCAGTGCATCTCAGATGGGATAAGCAATTCCATTCTTCTCAGGCAGATTAAGTACAGAGCTCCACCACACATTTTCTGGTTAGTGAAATAAGATGTTAACAGTTATAAGTTACTACGCCTCCATCCTTCCCCCGTTCCCCATCTGTATAAGGTCTCCCCAGGGAGAAGGATGGAAAGGTCACGCCTGACAGTCTGCAAACACTAAACATCCTCTCTCTCTCTCAGCTGAAAGCTGCCTGCAAACAGGAATTCAGATCAGCAATGAATGAATGAACCAAGCGTTTCATAACCTCTCTACTGCAGCCAACCCTACAAGCAGATCCCAGCCGTCAGTACACCAAAGCACAAAAAGGTCTTTGGCTATCGTTACTACATACTAAAACTAACTGTAGTAAATATGGCACCAAATATGGCTTTTGAGAACTAACAAAGTGTTTGGCTTTGGAAGTGAAGTGGCAGAAGAATGAAGACTAGACTGTAATTTGAAGTCAGTCATATTAATATTTAAAGACTCCTTGGAACGCCAGAACTATTTCCTGCCACGATTCAAACTTTTTCATAATGATTTTCCTTCCTACCTTTCCACCCACTCAGCAAGATCGTTCCTAAAAGTTACTTGTATTTAAACAAAGCTGCATGAAGATATTTTCCTAATGGTGACTCAGTCCAATTCCAGTATTCATTTCACTACAATATAGTTGGAGACACAGGAACAGTTATTTAATGAAAGATACAGACTTGAAAGGAAATTACTTAAAGCACAGTTAACTAAGTAAAAACACCCAACTTTCTATCCTACACACTTCAAAACATTTAGGACCCAAGATCTAAATCACAACCTCACCTCCATCAATCAAACCACAGTGGCAGAGCTACAAACCAGCTTCTAGGTGGTGGTGAAGGCAGCTGCCGTTCATGGTGTGATCAGTAGCACAGTCTAGAGTGAATGAAGGTTTACTGCTTACCAAGCACTCGTTATGGCACAGAGACACTGCTCCCAGCCATCCAGTTTTCTCAATTAAGTCCTTAAGTTTGAAAGCAGCAGTAGTAAAGGACAACACAAACAAGAGACTGGTGTGAAGAAGCCAAAGTGATCCTTATTCCTACCCTTCAACGGAAAAGCTCGCTTCCCCTTGCACTGAAAATTTCTCTGACCTACTTGAGATACTCCGGAGACCCTTCCAAGATAAGAACAAGAGCTGTCAAAGGCTTAGTTTGTGGCACAATTTCAGAAAATCTGGCCAAACTGAAATTTCAAATGAATCCCCCTTTCTTCAAATCAAATCAAGCAGACCTGGTCCAGGTCTGGAGTCAATAGATGCCAGAAATCAAACTGCAAATGCTTGGCAGATGGATCGACACCCTAACAAACAGTAGTAGTTCAGCCCTACAATTTCTTTTTTTCTTCTAAGAACAGACCTTCAAGAAAGCTCTATCTTCTGTTGGGACGAGTGATCTCATCCCATTCTCTACAGAAACAGGAACTCAGTTACTCAAAGCAACTCCAAGATCATTGCTTTAGGACAAGGCACATGCCTTCTCACTGGATTTTCCAACATCCACCCCACATGCCTGTGTAATATTTCTGGTAAGTCTCTTGATCTGGAGAGTGCTTTCTAGACAAGATCTGCTACTTTCCACATGACTTCAAAGACTATAAAATCCTCCAGGGCTCACAACTGACATGTTATAAACATACGGATATGAGATCACCAGCTTCCACCCCCATTTTGTGTAAAAAGTAGAGCCTTCAGTAGCAGAAAACTGCTTGCTTTGCCAGAGATTGGGACAAATGGTTCACCCTCTGGAAAGGGTATAGCGGCCAGGATGCAGGTAACGAGGAATATTTTGAAACCAGGACATATATGATGTGTTCACTCATGTTCTCGGCATCTGCCAACTCATTTTATTAGCTTACACCCTTAAGTTTAGAGGAACAAGCTGGTTTTGTGTCCTCTGCTTCACTGCATACATTAACAGCTTCCTAGGCATCAATGCCCTTCCTATATTAAAAAGTGATTAGTAAACCTTCCACTTCCAGCTTTGCTCTCTTCTATGTGAACACACATCTCCATTGGTTTCAGGTCCCTTCATGCCTTCTCATCCCACCACTTCATCTCTTCCCTTCCATGACATTCCACTTCTTGTCCTGCTTTTGCCCAATGCTGTCTTCCAACCAGTCCCAACAAAAATTTCTTTTTCCAAAGCCAGCCCATTACTTCTGGCAAAGTTGCTGTTTGACTAACCAGAAAAGAGAGTTATAAGACCTGCCCTGTTCCTAAGGAGAAAAATCAACAGATAACTAAATATCCTATCTTGGTCTGACCTGGAAAAGGATCCTGCTCTGGTGCTCATCTATCTACACAAGTTAGTAGGAAGGGAGGATGCAGAGGTTGAAGGCCTTCTTCACTCAACCATGAGAAAGATACTTTCTTTTTGGCTTTTTCTCTCCCACTCAAGAGCTTTCTGGTTACCTATAGGGTCTTCTACTAGGATATACTCCTCCAATATGGAAGAGTATTTCAACTACCTGCCTGTATCCCAGTAATACCTCCACACAGAGGAGATCAGCATTTATCTGTGCTTTCCCAAACAACACCAGACTGACCTGGTTTCAGTGTCCTCAATGTTGTGCAAAACAACAGAAAACCTGAAAAAGTAGGTCAAAATTCTCTGTTGCAGTTTAAAGCTGGTAACAGCATTGACAAAACTGGCTGCTGACTATGGCAAGCAGATACATGTCACATGAGATGTCCCACACTTGGGAGATTCTTTCCAACCCTGAAGGCTACAGATGCCTTTTAAACATTACAAGTTGCTTCTGTTGAATCATTTGACCCAACAATTTAATCTTCAGCTTATGCAGTTTTGTTCAGTGCTTCACAGGCGGAAAAAAATGCCTTACAAGATGAGGCGTACAAACAGTATTTAAGTCTAAATTGCTGGGAAGTGAGAAGGATGGACAACTGCAGATCACCACACTCATTTGTTACGCATGAACGTACAGGACTGTCAAGCTGACATCCTACAATTACATGTTTTACAGAAAGGGATAACCCAGATGAACTCATACCATTTTCCATCCTAGGGAAGAGAACTTCCATGGAGTCTTTTCCTTGGAGACCTTGTGAACATGCTAAAACACATTAATTGTATCAGCCTCAACTAAATGTGTTCACAAGTTACTTTTCCAAATGAGTCTTGGTTGATCATTTCACCAAGAGCAATCCAAACACCCATTCTGTAAATTCATTCCTGAACTTTGTTCTCAGTACCCTCTATACAAGCTCAGCATGAAAGCCAAGAATGCTAGGGAGGGAAAAAGTAATTTAGTAAGTAATTTAGTTCTTCCACACGAAGAGAGTCAAAACAAAGAACAGACCATTTTTCAGGGAAGTGGTTAGTGTGATGCAAGCTGGATTCATTGACTTCTCTTCCCCACTCAAGTTCAAGTCAAACACACGCCAGCAGCCATGTATGCATATTCCTGTATATGTAACAAAGCACTACAGACCATAATTTGTCAGAAAAAGAGGATTAGTGCTTTTTATGAAGAGTTGGATTATGCTGGAACAGCTAAATGAGTAGTTGAATGCTTGAATAAAGTGAAAAAAAAGAATCCCCTAATGAAACCTGAGCTCTGGCATATTTTAGGGTTTTTTTTTAGTCTGAGAAGAGAAAAGACTGAAGAACAACTGCCAGACCAGCTCCCCTCTATCTTCTGAAGGCTTGCTGCAGAAGTCAGACACATATCCCTCTGCATAAAAGCCTGACAGAGTGCCAAATCCCCAATTTTTCAGCAGCAAGCACCTCCAAACAACGCAGGTGTTCAGCCCACACACAGCTGTCTGCACACCACCAGCCCCAGCGTTGCATCCTCAGCAGCCCCAGGAGTCCTGCAGCCCCTGCTGTGCCACCACCCGGGAGGGAACCATGACATCAACAAAGTTTTTGAAATATATCTCCTGATACTACAGTAACCGACCCCAACTTTAAAATCCAGTATTTGAAAGGCTTCTCAAAGACTAGCAAAAAGCATGACATTTAGGATACCATTGCTGCTTGCAAAATAAGCTGTTAAGGCCAGTTTCCAGCAGCAATAGATATTTATGAGGATGCTACAGTGGAAATGACAAAAAACCTGGCAGTAGCAAAGGGTCTGCAACAGACCCAAGGCAGGATGAGAACCCTGCAGACTTTCTATTCTCTGATATCCAGGCATCACAAACACCTGTATTTTTTTTCCACATTAAAATATCAGGTTGCTTAACAGCAAAACAAAAGCTGCAGATATACCTCCACCACCCTCTTCCTTTCAGGCAAAGGATTTGAAGAAGAAAGGGGCAAAGCCGACCAAGAGAAGAGAAGACTTCTAGACAGCCACATGCATCTTCAAGGAATAACCCACATCAGGCACATTCAGGTGCACATGGTGGTTGAGGGATGTAGTTTGCACTTACTAGTGTCAATGATGAACAAAGTCCTGGACAAGCCCACCACCATGGCTTGGACTCTGGAACACGCTTGGATTACTGGCAGCAACATCACTTTTGCAGATCTATAGCATAATCTAACACAGATGCACCTCAACAGTCTATGACTGTTTTATCTGTGCACTGCCTGGCAAGGAAAAGCAGCCTGGAGGATGAATTGCAGACAGGCTCAGAGAGCTTGAAAAGACTGGTAAATTTGGCGGTTAAACACAAAAAAAATCTCCCTTTGCATTATCCAAACCATGAAGTGCTTTTTTCTACTTTCAAAAAGGAATGCAAGTATCAAGTTCAGAGCCAACACAGCTTTCACAGTGTGTGTATGGAGCAGGGAGAAGCCTCTTACTAGAAGATTTCTCGTGAGGAGACAGACTCAGAAAAAAACGAAGACCCCTTGATAGCAAGGGGTAGGTAGTGAAACCCAGCTTGAGATGATAGGCAGCCCTGACTAATTCAAAGAAGTGCAGAGAAGCATTTGGCCATGTGTCAAGATGAACACAGGCACTCATCAGGTGTTTCCCCTGTGGAAGAACACATTTGTGTTGAGTACCACCCAGTACCAATAAAAAGTGTCATTACAAAACAGCAGTGAAGTGAGATTCAGGTGTAGGCTTTCTATACCCCAACTTGAGAAGAGGTCCAGGTCACTTGGCTTGTAGCTACCTGATGGGAAGAGGTTGCCTCTTCTCTGTCCCAACCAATACCCAGGATGCCTCAAAAATCTGGGGACAAAATGAGAACAGTTTCTTGGTTGCCTCAGATCAGAGGGACACTAAACCTCTGTAAAGGCTCATATCAGCTCCTAAAATAAGCTTCAGACACTGCCAGACAGATTCAGGACCTTAGCCTCTGAAACCAGGTTAAGTAGAGACTTGGATGATGCTTGCTAGCAGTCTGAAGTGGCAGTGCACCCTCTGCTTGGCATTAATCAGTATACAGATAAAACCATGTCCAGTACATAGCTGCAAAGATCAACAGACTGCTAGACAGGGAAGAGAACATGTGCTTTAACTTGCCCATGGAAAACATCATGTTAATGCTGCTGAGCATTTGCACCTGATGGCTCAGGAGACAGAGGAAAACTGGTCTGGCCTCTCACAGCACTGAGCCCTGACTACAGGTGTAAAGCGGCCCTAAGTGTCCACTACACAAAGCAGCAAAGCCTGAGAGAAAATAACATTTCCACACAAAATGAATGAAATTCTTAAGGTACATCAGAAATAGGTGCATTCAGAAAGGGAGCTTTATGCAAGTACCTAATTCAGTGCAAGGGTTTAGGCACTGAGTGCCAACATGCCATAAATCAGGCAACATTCATCCCAGCTGAGGCATGTCCTGCAGGGATGAATACCAGCAATCAGCCATAGCCAATTTGGCTGTAAGACTATGCACATCCCTGTCCTACTGTGGGGACATATTCAGCATCACAGAAATGGAAGTTGTTGTTTGCCACTGCACAGCTTCATATGAAGAGAGAACAGAAAGAGAAACCTATAATAGAACGTGACCAAGAACAAATTAACGTGGGTAAAAGTCACAAGTATATTCTGTGAAGTCTGTGTAGCTAAACTTTAAGACCTGGACTGGAAGGCAAAGCCAATATGCCCCATAGAAAATGGGGAAGCAGACAACCCTGCCAAGTTTGCATGACTCCATCCCACAGACTTGATGTTGCCCAACAGACTTGACTTGGCCCCTGTCTCCAGGTTGCTCATCACCAGAAACTCCTCGTAAGAGCTGGTTAATAAAATGGAAACGGTGATGTAAGAGATGGTGAGCTGGAATATCAGCATCTCTTTAAAAGATTACTAATGGTGATGCTGAAAGAAAGACAAGTTGTGTATTAAGAGGAAACATAAGAAAACTTTATACTTAGTGATTTCATATGTATGTCTTTTCATTTTAATGCCTGAACTTCACCTTCTCCTTACTTGAAGGTAGTGCCTTTTCAGGCAGTCAGGGGACAAGAGGATCAGACCACACTGTCACTTCATATAATTAAACATTTGGCAGGAATTCAACTGACACTACCTACATATTTTACTTGCAACTAAACTATGTCTTGAAGAGGAAGTTATGTACTGGAGACCCATAAACAGAGAAAAACCTCCCCCAGCCTTTAACATGCTGTTTATTTGAAGGCAAGTTGCTGTCAAACAGGGATGACAAACCTTGCAACCACGTGCAGAGGTTAAAGAGCACAAGGTAGCTGTAGAAGTAAGAACCAATACTCCTGAGTAATAAATCCTACTTGCTTGGGCTAAATAAATACATTGCTTCAGCCTAAGCAAACAAATGTCAAAGCTGCTACCAAGAAGGGGCAGCAGCAGCTGCCAGCACCCTGATTCCCTGCCATTGCCTCATTCTCTCCCACCCCTCTTTTTTGTAGGGTAAGGTTTTTACCAGTATAGCTCACTTCCGTTAAAAACTGACAGAGCTTAATATTTAAGGCACTGTTACACTCCAAGCCTGAAATCTGCTGCAGTGATTTGTCTTCCCTTCCAATTATGAGATTATAAAAACTCCCATGAAGTCAGCACTGCAGCTGTACTACAACTCCCAAATCAAGCTGTCAGAACCCCCCCCCCACCTATACTACAGGTTAGCATCCTTATGGCATATAAAGAACAACCTTTCCCTTTCTCTAAGATTTAAGATTCCCTTTTTTCAGATCTCCCAACTGTGCATCCTTATGAAGCAGTTCAGCTGTCAGAAGAGATTGATCTGTATAGCCTACACAATTGAAAAATGCCAAGAATTACATGCAGACCAAGCAAAATACCTGCTGGAGAAGTACAGCCCCCTTTACAGGAAGGCCAAAAGATGCTTAGGAGCTCTGTGATAGTTTTATGAAATAATCCCGTCTCTTGTCTTTTTAAATTTTTATTTATTTCTAAACAAAACAAAGGTCACTCTTTCTGCTAGCAGATATGAGCTGCCTCTTCTGTGCTGAAGATACAGGCTTGGTTACCAGTTTCGTTCTGTGCCCGCAAGTGGCAAGATAGGCTATACCCACACAAACATCATAAACTCCATAAAAACCTGCACTTCCTCAGCAGAGCAATTAGGCATAATAATCCCAAGATACACAGTTAGAGAGTCAAGTAAATGCTTGTGCCTAGTCATTTCCTCGCCATGGTAAGGAAGTAGCCCCTATCACCAGCCTGCACTGTAAAGCCAAGCAGAAGCCATCAATACTCCAGAGAGCAAGCTACATGGATTAAAAAAGTTGTAATAATTGAAGGCTTCTGTTGTTGGTTGGTTTTGTGAGTTTTTTTTCCTCAAATCTGAAGGCAGCAAGTGGACAGTGCCCTAAAGGTCTTCACGTGCTGGATGGGTGGTTTAGCTTCTTTCAGATTTATTAGCAAGTGCTGTCCCATGTCTGTCATTTTTCTACCTGTGCTTTACAAGATGCAGCTTTTGTCAAAATCACTCACGCTGCTCGCCAAGATGAGGTCCATGCACTGCGTCACATAGAGAAGCATCAGGAGAGGCAGTGTCTCCACAGTGGCATCCCATGTAAAACCATCCAGTACACTGGGACATGTTTGGGTGGCACAAGCAGGGTAAGAGAAGGCAACAGATACTCTCTGGTTTCTCACGGTGACAGTCTTGAGATAAGCTCTGGAGGTTTCTTTTGACTGTACCCATCCAGCTAACAGCATGTACCTTCACGCACCATCAAGCTCATCAAATTTCCACCCTTAAGTAAACAGTAATCGGTCCGATTTAAATTTGCAAAGGATCGGTCTGGTACAAGGCATCACCATCCCTTCCTCATCCACACTCTTATCCTGAACGTGGGTTCACAAATACAGGTGGCTAGATATCACCCCACCTTTGTGCCAGGTGATGGAGAAGATGCCCAAGATATGAGTGTTAACACCAGTAAGAACATCTGACAAGCTACAAAATCCCTGCACACCAAGAAAAAAACAGACAGTTCTCTGCCTCCACAAAAAGGCTGCCTGAAGGCAGGCAGCAACAGTGTCCCTCCCCCAGCACCAAGAGGCCAGACCCAGTTCCACAAGCAGGACCACTTGGTGACTTCGCAGCTTGCTAAGCAGCTCCATTTTTCAGCTGCAAACAATAGCTCCAGCTTCCGCAGCACGTTTATTTTCATTATTAAAGCCAGATGTATTCAGTGCTACCACTGTGCTAAGGTCATGACAGTGGATTTAATTCATGCCAATCTCTGCCACTGCTACTGATAACCCTTTAGGTGCACCTCAGCACCGTCCCACCACCTAATACTTATTTCTCAGGTCAAGAAAGAGTACTTTGGTAGTAAGCAAACACATCAGCTACCTTTTTGCCAGTTCACCTGGCCATTTGATTACTTCCATTCAGATTTGAACTCACCAGTACCAGAAGAGGATCCCCACTGAAGTTATTCAGCACCCAACCCAAGGTTGCTGGATGCCCAACCAGCAGCATATTCAGTTTCCAGCAATGACTGAGAGCAGGAAAAACAAGCAGCATGGACACAAGCGTTCAAGCTCACGTTGCATTTGATGGAGCAATGTCAGCTTAAGGAAACAGCATGCAAGCTAGCAGGGGAAATAAGCTGAGGAGCTATTTCCATTTCAGAAAGATACTTTTACACAACTTTTCGTGCTTCTTTCCCTCCTGTTAAGGACTTTGCACAGTTCATGGCCTGGCTCCTGTGTTTGCTGTAAACTTGAGACATGCCTATGTAAAACAAATATTGTGCCAAAACAAACAAATCTTCCACTCAGTTGCAGTACAGCAATCTGTTAGGAAGGAAAGGCAAGGCACATACCATTAAAACTATAAATACCACCTAGTATGAACAAGAGTAAAGTCTTGTAGTTAAAAAGAAATATTTTGCTCCATTCCTTCTAATTAGACTTACATGTTGGCATTAGCTATGTTGGTATCCCTGTTTCACAAGCTTCTAACCCATTCATGTGTTTCAATCCCATTTGACAAAGAATTTAAAGACCTTAGACATCCTGGCTTGTATCAGGATTAGTGTGGCCAGCAGGGACAGGGAAGGGATCTTGCCCCTGTACTTGGCGCTGGTGAGGCCGCACCTTGATTAATGTGTTCAGTTTTGGGCCCCTCACTACAAAAACGACATAGAGTTACTCGAACGTGTCCAGAGAAGGGCTACAAAGCTGGTCAAGGGTCTGGAACACATGTCCGATGAGGAGCGGCTGAGGGAAATGGGGGGATTTAGTCTGGAGAAGAGGAGGCTGAGGGGAGACCTTACCACCCTCTACAACTACCTGAAAGGAAGCTGCAGAGAGCTGGGTTTGAGCCTAGTAGAAAGCGACAGGACAAGAGGGAATGGCCTCAATTTGCACCAGGGAAGGTTTAGACTAGATATTAGGAAGCATTTCTTTACAGAATGGGTTGTTAGGCGTTGGAATGGGCTGCCCAGGGAGGTGGTGGAGTCCCCATCCCTGGAGGTGTTCAAGATTAGGGTCGATTTGGAGCTTAAGGATATGCTGTAGGTGGGAACTGTGCTAGGAGAACGGTTGGACTAGATGATCTCAAGGGTCCTTTCCAACCTAGATGATTCTGTGAAATTTCTCCAGCTATTATGATAAAGCCAGAGGAGAGCAAACCACATGTGTTCTCTCACTGAGGAAAATAATGAAGCACAAGCCCAGTTATGCAGTGTAACACAAAAGAATGCACACAGAAGAGTTGCTCATCCCGTTCATATGAAAAGCTTCACAACTTGGGTCTTATTAGATACTGGATTATCCAAACACTGAAACCACAGTTCCTGAGCTGTTCTTGAAGTCATTTACTCCCTCTGGTACAGGATCAGAATTCAAGAGACCTTGGGGCAAAGCATGGGTATCTCAGCTAAGATGTCCTGATGGGTGCAACCTTCCTCCCAAAGCAGCCAGACCCAGTTAGCTTTGCTGTTCTTCACATACAAAATAAACTCCCTGGTAACCATATAAGCTTGCTTGCTAGTCAACAAGTGAGAGTGAGTACTTGGCAGATATTTCAAACTGAAGCTGACTACCAAGTACATAAATGAAGGTTTAAGGAAGCATGAAGACAGAAGCAGCTACAGCAAGCACAGCTCCATGCTACTGTAATTTCCATCCTATGACTTAAAAATTAATGACACTACAAAGAGAAGACAAAAGATTTCAAAAGAACCAAAACGAGTCCATGATAAGATTAAAGCAACTCAGATGAGTGTGGTGCAAAAAGATCAGAAGGCACCTTATGGCTTCCCCTGGGTTACCAATGAGGAGAAACTGAAGCCAACACCCAGCAAAGAAACAAACAGCAAGCAAGAAGTGATGATCAGAGCAAGTCCTTGGTTCCTGAAGCTGGAGGAGAAAGCTGTTCTACTTTCACACTCAACTAGACTTAAAAGTTAAGTTTATCTTTTAAAATAAAGGAGAAAAGCAACACAGGTACTCGCAGAGATTTGTAGCCAAGAAAAGCATATCCTGATAATAACATTCCTTGGCTCTGCAACACATGGTCTTGGACTAGTTATGGCTGGCAGATTTCTTCATGCTGAGCTTTAGCATTTATTTCACAAGCACCAATCTTGTTGAGCAGAGAGATGACACCTTATTCCACCCTATCAGTTTTAACATCATGATCTAAAACAAGAAGTGGGGTTATTGTTCCATGCAGAGACTCACCACCATGGGAGAAGTCTGACACGCTACCAAGTGCCTTTCTGTCCTCTGAAAGACACCAACCTCCCATCCAAATCCTTCCCCCTGCCAAGTCTTCACTTAAACAAAGACTGAACCTCTAAGAATACTTTACTGAAACCTTGCCTCCAACTACAGATCACCTTTAGGCACTATCTTAAAACTATATTTTCAAGATTTATTACTTCATTACAGTGCCTGTTCTGCTTTCATACAAACAATATAACCTTGAGAAAGCTGAAAAACCAAGCCAAATCCTTCAGCCTACAAGGCAGTTCTTCCACAAGGAAAGACAGCACCTCTTGATAGCATCTATACAGAATGCACAGTATTTGCCTGTAGATCAGGCACTTTTGAAAAGTCATCCTTTGTGGTTTGAAGCCTCTGTATTCAGCTACAAAATATCCCTTTGAATCAACCTCATGCAAAAGAAAATTCATGCTATTTCCAGCTTAGTCTTCTCAGACTGTGAAAACCGGCAGATTTTTCAGAAGAAATTCATGCCATGAAAGTGCAGGTACAATCAAAGCATGAGCAAGCACACAAAGATGCACAAAGGGTGCATTGGGCACCATACCCCATCTTAGGTGGCTGGTAGCAACATCTAGCCAAGACCACAGGAGCACAGCAAATACACAACAATGGTCTGTATCAGAGCCGGAGACTTGACGACCATTTCACAACCTGCTGAGATACCCACACAATGACGCTGGGCCGATTTTCCCCACTTGAATAAACTTGTCCTTCCTTCTGGATCTGTGTAGCCTTCTGGTAGCCAGAGCTCACAGAACAGTGCTCTGCAGCTTGCATCATCTTTTTTGAACCTGCAACCTTCAGAGTTCATCTGAGGTTAACCAACATCCTTGTTCACAGGACCAGCACTATGACCCCAAAGACAGCATCCCAGAAAAAGTGAAACTTGATACAATTTCACTGTGGCCAACACCTACCTCAGAAAGGGCTTCATTTTAAGTGACATTTCCATTGATATGTGAGTGAACAAGAACTAGAACAATACTGTTTTGTCACAGAAACTGTACAGATTTGATTCTTATTCAGCTGGAGAAGAAGTTTAGGAGAGAAGGACACTGAGGACAATCTGACATCTGCTGCCTTTTAAAGGAAATGCTAAAGATTGGACTTCCCAGCATCTGAAGACTTAAAAGGGAAAATAAACTCTCAACCATGGTGGTCTGGCCATCATCGCTCTGCAGAATCTGTCTCAGGACAAGGTGAAGCTGCACATGAATAGGGGACAGCCTATCTAAATATAGTCCAACCCTTGTTTGTGATGGATCATTGATTGACCACATCTATAAAGTACCAGTCAGATGCCCAACACCTGCCACAACCTCCCCAGGGGACCTCGCTTCATTACCTGTCCTCTAAAGTGGTTTACTACAACAGTGCTTGCAGAAGAGAATATGACAGCAACCATGTAAGCGTTTGCCTTTAGAAATTGCTTACCATTAGCTGTCACCTGGCTAGGAAGCAAGTACGATAGCCCGTTTCTGAAGCTTATCTGCTTTTCTTCCACAGGGCACATGTGCAAATGCAGCAAAGTACAATCTGGGACCTCTCACACCAAAGGATTTCTGAAAGGAAAGATGCCACTCCCAGGAGCAGTTGATCTGAGTACTGCTGAGTTACAGCAGCCAACAAACAACTGCTCATTAGGGGGGCTGTTCATCACTAATTCAACCACATAGGAGTTAGCTTAATTACTGCTCAGACCCTTATGGTTTCCCCTGAAATGTTACCAAATATAGGTACAGTACCCACATATCCTCTGACCTCTCTGAGTTCATGCTGACTTCGCATCTGAGAAAATAAAAGGATTAAGATTTTACAGCCTTTTGTAGGAATTATTCCCAGGATTACTGTGGTAGGTGCATGTTAGCAGGGGGGTTTTGGTTGTTGTAAGGAAAGGTCAGTTATACTGTATGACAATTTTTCCAGTTCATGTATACATATAAGAAAGCAATTTATACCTGACTTATGTGGTGATGTGATACATATCATACCAATTCATAAGCTTTAGTTTTCCTGGTGGTATTTTTTTTCCTAGGAAAGTAATCAGTGAGACTAAGCATCCATGCACCGCTCAAAAACAGCTTTCACAGATCTATTTACGACAGCACCACCACAGAGTTTGGGTGCGAGTCAAAGCTCCATATGTACTCTGCTTCTGGTTTTGATCTTATAGTAGCTCAGATACACGGTGACATGTTTAATATTCAATCAGCTGCAAGTGCTGAAGCAAAGAAAGAGGGTTCAAGGTCATGAGAAAAACCTCTAAAACCTTAGAAGTGAAACAGTTAAGCATTTACCTCCAGATTTCTCATGACCCAAGGGAAGTAAGGTTTTCTTGCTATTTTCTCAGAGAGCCATCAGTTTAACCCAGAAACATCACCTATCCACTTCCCATGCTCTTCCTAGCAGCTACTTTCAGATGAATCCCAAATGGCTCCAGCACCCCATGTGTCTGAAATGCTGCTTCCACATCACAGAGAGGTTCAGACTCCTCCACCCCATCCCCAGTGATGTAACAAGACCATGATTAGTCTAGACTACAACAGCTTAGTTTAGCAGCCAGGCTGACACAGTCTAAAATCTGAAATTAAGCAAAGATGAGGCAACAGCAGCCCAAAGGAGCCTTCCAGAGTTGGCAGCCAGGGTCATGGCTCTTCAACTGCAGGGGCAAAACTGCAGGGGCAACACCGTGCCCAAAAGGCACAAGACAGCTTCACAGTACCAGCAGCACGCTGGCGTGCTACAACCCGGGAAGTATAGGACAGGCAAGCAATGGGAAGCACCAAGTCCAAATACTCCCAACGCTGGTGCTGGGTAGTAGAAGGGAGAGCTTTATCCTTTGTATCCCCAGAGATGGGTCAGGCAGAGCAGAGCAGTGCCTGAGGGTATTACCACCTCCCTATTCCCTTGCACCTCATTCTGAACTTGCCTGTTCCCAGCTTCCTACTTTTTCCATGTACTAGGTACAAGGAAGAACAGAGTGGGAATCAAACCTTTAGGTTCCTCTGGGGGCTGAAGGAGACAGAGGTAAGCTGATTAAAAGAGCTGAGTAGCCCCTAGGTTACCAGAACAGCTATGCCTAGTACGTACACATCAGATGGCTTAACCTGTTTAACATCCGGCTACCCTAAAAGGCACCTTCCTGCTCCTCCATCCATCACACACCCTGAAGTCTCTCTATTTCACCATCTCTGGCACTCATATGACCTCTCAGAGAGCCTAACTCCAAAACTATACAGCTTTCCATGAGGTTCCTGAGCTGAATCCTTCCTGAGAGGATAAAAAAGTCTCAGACAGCCCAAAGAAAGGTACAGGTAGATGGTACCATCCTTTTCAACAGCAGCAGGTTGTCACACACAATTGTTCCATTAGATGGACAGCTAAGAATCTTGTAGACCATTAGACATTTATGATTAGTCTAACACCTCAACATAAATGCATGCACTTTAGGAGTTCTGCTTCCTCTGTTATTTGGTAATTTTCAGTAGCTCTTTTCATCTTGTATACTAGCAGAATGCCAAGAACATAAAGGCTTTCATTTGTGTTAACTGCAGTAGCAACAGCTTTCACTGAAACTGCAGTCACATCTTCCACCCTCACATGTTTTTGAAACACTGGGATGTAGCACAGCCTCCCTCCCCCATCCCACCAGGAGTAAACAGGATAGGAAACGCTGAATTTCAAAACTGGCAGATATTTAGTAAGTAAAATAATTTGGTAGCATTTTGAAAAGGAATTATATAGAACGTACTTAAAAGGAGAAACAAATGCAACTTCTTGTGCAAGGATGACAACAGCCAGTAAACACAGTAAAACCCAGCCAGTGGCCAGCAAGTACGTAGCCCATGAGCTCATGTCAGCAAAATCTTGCCTTAACCCCACATACTAGTTTTGAAAATTATTGAAAATACAAACCTGATGCAAGCAGCACAAAGGTAAAGGAGTTTTAGATACTACTTTGAGTGCCAGTCTCACACCTTACTAGAAGGACATGCAAGATGCCTCCTGCTTAAGCAATGCTGTAACTTTGTGGGAAGACATCTAGAACTTTTGAAAAAGCACAAAAAAAAGAGGGCTAACATAACTGTTAAGACTGGAGCATCTACACTGTGTCCCAAAGCATTTTCAGCACTAGCTAAGTACTACTTCCAACAAAAGTATCTCTAACCTAAACCAGCAGATACTTTAACCTCTGAAACCTTGGAGCTATTTTCAGAGCCACACTTCTGTACCCAATCCATACTTCTCAAGTACAGACCTATCACCAGTAACCCCAGTTAAAGACCAATACATTTATTCTTGAAGATTATCTGTGCAGATTTTAATGCATTCAGATTTTTAAAAGATGCATCATACCTGCACCAACCATGCTGTTCAGAGACTGACTGAAGGTCCTGCCAGGAGACCACCATTACAGCCACCTTGGCTGTCCAGTACACACACCTTCATGTTCAAACTGCACAGCCAGGGGAAGCTCAATGCGATCTGGAGCAAGATATCTTTGTGGGGAAGGGAAATGGCATAGCTCTCCTTTGATTTATCTAGTCTCTGCAGACCCAGAGGAGAAACAGACCCCAAAAAACAGGTACCACATCATTCACCCCTAGTAGAAGAGTCCCTGTGCAGTCTTGTCCCATGCAAAGCAGTCTTAGAAGGACAGTGCTACTTGAAGCCCTAAAACGGGGATGATTCAGAGACAAGAGCTGCTTGGACTTCCTAGCAGTCACCATCAGGACTACTCACTCCATGTCCCCCAGTAGCACTCTTTCCACCCAGCTAAAAAAACAAGACAGGAGTTGGTTTCCCATGGAAATACAAAGTAGAGTCAGTCTAGCAAAGCAGAAGGGTTGCTCACAGAAGACATAGTTAGATAAGAAGCCTAGCTGACAACCAGAATCCAAGGCAGGATCAGCACAGTGGCATACCTGCCAGATAAACTTAGCCCATACAGTGCTAATTGCCCAAGTAATGCTGATTCTTGTAAGACAGCTTGATCCCAACACCATCACCCCCCAACAGTGCATTCATGGAAATGACCTCATAGCATACCACAAAAAAAAAAAAAAAAAAAAGGCTCCATCATTGCTCAAATGAAACTGCAAGGCTTGCACTGGGTTTTTAGCAAGGAAATGGAAATCATGCTGACATACAATTGTTCCACCCCCGTGTTCGCCTTCACACATTTCTTACAGGTCAATGTTAAAGAATTAAGTCTTGTTCAGCTAAACATCTGGTGGCTGTTGCTAGAGGAAACAGACTATCTGCAACATTTGAGCAAAAATAATGAGTTACATAAAAGCCAGACTGCATAAGCAAGAACAAGCGTTTTGCCAGTCTATGAATCTCAAACATTACATGAAACCCCATGTTTAATTTTTGGGTTAGAATACAATGGCACTAATCTATACACATTACAGAAGCCATGAAGATTTGACTTTTCTCTAAGTTTATGAGAATATAATCATGCTGTCATTAACCTTCTAGTAGCAGCTGTCCTGAAGATTTTCTGTAAACAGCAGACACAGATGAATTATAACTTAAAAATGGACCAGTTCAGCTCTAGGCATTTTCAGACTTAGATCAAGTCAGTACAATTTAAAGTGTTATAGAACATGGCTTTGGTCATTAAATGTGAGCTATGGCACCCCCCATACCTAATGGAAGAATATTTTTCCTTAATGTTGCAGAGGAGCTTTTTGGTCACTGTCCCCTTTTCCTTAAGAGTTTACTGCTACACTGCACTGAATAGGAGGAGTAATTTTGTGGAAAAAGTTGAGAAGAATCTCTATTGGCATCACCATTCAAGTCCCTAAGACCAACTAGAAGCCTTGTAAGATTACAGATCTTTGATAGGGGCTTTACAGATGATGAAGTCCCACAACAGAAGCAGCAGCATTCCCAAGAACATCACAAGCAGCGTAGCTCTAATATACTGGAATTGCACTTCACATTATGTACCTTTCTACAAATAGATATTGCTGTTCTTTGAGGCGAGCTTCAGCACTTAAATAATCCAGAAGCCTGATGGATGACTAATACAACTAGAAAGCTTCGCATACAGAAGGATATTTTAGCTACCACACATCATCAGGACTGCTCTCAATACGCAGCCAAAAAACAGCAGAGGCACCTACAGCTTTCACTGCTGTCTCCCTCTTTTTTGACATAGGCTCCAAGACTTTGGTTCCAGCTAGCTTCCTTCAGCACCACCTGGAGAATTCCACTCTGCACTCAACCCCAATTACTTAGTGCAGCATTCTTCTGTGCAAGCTACCACTGGTCCAGGTCCATCCCATACTGCCATGTGTTGGATCTACCACTATGCAGAAAACCACTTCAACACACCACTTAGTAAGCACAGGGGAGATGTACGGTGTGAGCAGCTGTTTAAGCCAAGAATTTAACTAATTAACCAGCAGCTGCTGATGTTCTTGTTCATTTACACAATCCAGGAAAAAAAACTGCCCCTAAAGTCAGATTTTTCAAGCTGGACATGGTTCACTAAGCACACTGGAGTACAACACAGCAGAGTCAAGAGCTAACTCCTCACTCACATGGACAATGCCTGTTTCCAGAGCACAAAGGGAAGAGTGGAAGCACCTGGCTCTGGTTTCACTGGAACTGGGAAGACATTAGGTCAGCACACTTCTGCTTGGGGTCCTGAGGCAGGAACACTCAGATGAAGACATCAATGCTCCTTGAACAAGTAAGGACATGAGTCAGGGTGCTAGCTTGTAGAGGATTATGGGCAAGTTACGAAATGGGAAAACCAGAACTTCTTTAAATACTAATTTTAAATATACCGAAATATAAAAGCAGGCAGAAATGGGATACAAGTATAAGCAGCTTGGGAGCAAGATCCATGGCTGAGACAACAGCACTTTTCCATGTCCCAGAATTGATAAAGAATTTCAGTAATGCATTATCAACTTCTACTGTATTAAAAAAATACATGATGGGTCTCCTTGTTGTCTCACTTATCATTCATGCTGCCTGTGATAAGTCTGTGCTAAGAATCCACATCCTTGTGTGTAAGTGGCTGAACAGAAAGCAAGGGGGGGAACAAGTCAGACATTGTGAACTAGGTAGGACCTTCATGCAAATGAAGAAGCACGCTATGATCCCAAACAACATGGAAATACGTTGATCTGATTAATAAAAAAGTTCCCAAGATCCCAGACATCTTAGAGGCAGGATGAAGAAAAACAAGCCAGTGACCTCAGTCACAAAAGAAACCCTCCACAACATCACATCAACAAAGCTTCAGACTCTTTGGGGGCTTATCTTTAAGACAAAACAATATAAAATGAAGCATAGTCAGATAACTACAGTCCCTGTTGGACTCGTATGAAGATATTAAAAGCACTGTACTGCACCAGTCTGAATTGCTTAAACTAAAGACTTTTCAAATAATTGATGGTACTCCTACTATTGGCACCAAAAAATGATAAATCAGTTTTAGGGGATGAAACTGCAAAATAATTTGATACACCATATCAAGTAAAATTGAAAACAGATTTCTCCTCCAGGCTAGAAGCTACTGAAAGCATGAAACCATTGCCCATCCATCTGCCCCCCACTCCAGCTGAAATTACCAAAAGGCAAGAGCTCATTAAGCTTTCTACATACAAAATGCAAAATGGAAATGACAATTTAGAAAGAATTTGTTTTGTCACATCATTTTGCTCAAAAGTAGAAGCAGTATTCCCAAAGGATGGTACACAATTATGGCCTTAAACAAAACGCCTCAACTACTTAATCAGTATCACTTAGTCTGCCCTGGCTTGTGTTCAAACAGAAATATAGTTTGTCACTATACGTATGTTTTTTCAGAAGTTCAGAAAGGAAAATTTAGTGCCAGTTTCACTCCTGCAGTACTCATGTCCACCCAAAGAGCCCTCCTGCCAAGCAGAGACATGCACTGCTCTCAAGGTCATCACTTTTATCAAATCAAAACACTTGCTTTTTTGTTTATTTTCATCACTATTGTCTGTTTCGTGAAATCATGGTATGTATCCACACCGCGGTCAGTCAAACACTCTCACCTACAAACGTTATGCCCTTTGATTTCTTTGTTCTGGAGAGGAAAATTTTCCCAACACCTCCAGCTTTGATTTTTCTGCTCATTTCATAGGTCAGTTGTAATAGAAAAGGCAACCCAGCGCATATTTTACTTGTCGCACTGGAACAAACGCTTACATACAGAGCACACTAACCCTCCTCCCGGTAACAAATTTAAACCACTCTTAGAGAAGCTTCAGTTCACCACAAAAGACTTTGGACTCTCCCCAAGTACTTTAATCCTACCCAATTTCCTTGTTGGAGATATTCATCACTGACAAGCAGCACTGCAGCTACCTGCCTCTCAGCTCAACATGTATATTTCTAAAAATAAAACCAGGAACAGTAGTTAAGGGATGCAAGTTCCCAGAGTTCCTTCAGGTGAAAAATGCTGACAAAATTGAGAGGAAAAAAATGGAAACAATGAGAGTTGTTCAATTCTTATTCATTTGGGTCTTTAAGCATCCTTCCACAGGCTTGACAGATATTTCACGTACCCTGGTTATAAGTTACAGGATTTTATAGAGTCTTCACTTATATATGGTTGTTTTGGGATTTTTTAGGAAGGAATACTTGAGTTGCATGCCTAGATGTTCCAGAAAAATCCAAGGCACATGATACTCACCACACGTTTTGTAACTCACTTATGTCTGTTATCTGAAATCATGGGGTAGCAAGTGCTGGGGCACAGGAGCAGCAGAGAAGCCAGCCAGTCATATCTGTAGCGAATCTGGAAGAGAACAACATTTTTAGAAATGCAATAGTTCATACAAGCAACTTCTAATCTTGCTTTATTCTGCTAAAAAAAAAAAAACAAAAACCAAAACACAACACCCAACAACCACCCAAACATTGTTTGCAGTTTTTAGTTTAATATTCCGGCTTCCAAGTATACTGTGGATGAAACAGAGCCAAACACCTCTTCTTATAGGAAAATCTAGTATTTCTCCTTACCTCTAGTCAGGGCAAACTAACAGCTTTCCATGCAGTAACATGAGTTTTAGTTCAGAAGATCTGAAGTGTTAAGCATTTTCTGAAAATATAGATGTTTCTGGTTCTTCAGTAACTTTGGGATTTGTTTTTTTCTAAACAGTGTTTCCCCACCTCAGGGAACCCCACAGGTTCCCAAACCTGAACTCTCATGATGCAGCATCCCTGGGATGGCTCCATCCCCTGTGATGCTCCAGACACTTTGGTCAGAAGTAAACACAAGGGTTTTTTTGGTTTGTGCTTTTTCCCCCCCTTAAATAACACCCTCCAAAGCACATAGCCTATAGGGCAGCACAGGGCCCAAACACGGATTTCTGAGGGGGAGTGTGCTAGAACAGGGATGCAAAAGTCAAACCAAAATGAAACTATTCCTGGAAAACTGCCCAGGGTGACCAGAGACACACTGTTCCGGTTTACATTCAAAACTTGAGCATTTAAACTTCCTTTGGAAGAAAACACATGCATCATTCTAACAAAAATTACAACTTTAACTGCAACTTTAGGTTCTGAGAAGTTCTGCCTGTCGTCTAGAAGGCAGGTTCTGCTGACACACTGAAAAGCCGCATTAGACTCCCTTACACATGATGCTCTGATAGGGGCTATAAGCAATCAGGCTACCCAGTGACTAATGGGCATTCAATGTCTATGCCTAAACTAGCACTTTTATCCTTATTTGCCTAACTATTACAGCAAGGTTAGAAGTTTAAGGGTCCACACTAACCTGCCAAACTGCTTGTTCTGTTAGCACATGGGGGGAAAAAAATGGTCACTCTTTGACCTGGCCACAGAAGGAAACCCTGTACCAGAGAGCATTTTTGCTTTCTCCAACATCAAGTGCAAGATAGAATGAAGTCACCATCACTGCGCTGCCAAGAGACGCTGCTTTGACTGAAGCACGCAGGAATTCACTCTGCCTCTGCCCCGTACTTTCGTAAGCTTGTTGTCCATCCAGTCCAAGCCACATATGTGCTCTTCCAATGTCATTCATGGTTTCTGTCCTCAAGAAGCTAGGAGGATTGCTTAATGGCATTGTATAAGACTTCAAAAGTATCCATGAGCTCACAACAGCTGTCATTAATTAATCCTTGTCTACAATTATCCAGCACCAATTCTTGAATGAAGCCAACCACTGGGGTGAGGAACACACACCACTGCTCTGTGGCTTCAGCATACAAGTGGTGAGTGACACCCATTCTTCTAAAATGAAAAGGCATTAGGTAGTTGAATATATCCCCCAATATTAAGTTTATTGCAAAATATTTAAGGCAAGCTTTTGTTCTACTTGATGCTAAAGTTGTTCCAAGTTATTTGACTGGGTCAAAGGCTGTAGCCAGGAAGAACCAGCCAAACTTGTACCAAACTAAGCCCTACAAGAAAGGGAAAACACAAGCACCTATATTCACAGGGCAAGAGAGACTTTGTTTAGTTACTTAACATCACAACCCTAAAAGCACTCTGGGGCAAAGAACAGAAGTATGCTATTAACATGACAGTCCACGTTTAAGTGCTAAAGACCCTTTAACCCAGTGAAGCTTGCTCTTTTGCCACTTTGAACAAACCCCAATTAAACTTAGGAGGAAAACCAAAAGTTGTGTGTAAGAATTCAAATTGGGTTCATTGGTCAGAAGCTGCCTCAGTTTCTTTACATACACACCAACCTTTTTAAGAGGTGGCAACTCTGGACAAGGAAGCTAAACAGAAGATTCTATTTATAAAGCACTCCATGGTACAATGATTTACTTTAGGAATAAAAGTAAATAAATCATCTCACGCTATCCTAAGGTTCAGGTTCAAATAAAGGGTTAGATATTATTCATGTTCTGCTCGAAGAACAAGATGACATGCACATTACAGTGGAGTCAAAGTGTAAGATGAGAAAATCCTCTGCACTGGTCAGCCTCTGCCACTCTCCCACTGACAAGGCCAAGCGACAAAAACTCATCCCCACCTCAAACGAGACATTTACTAACAGATCTTTCAACCTGCAGCACAGCAAACACAAGTCCCCCCATGTTCACATAAACAGCATTTTGAGAGCACCTGAGGTTCACAAGGCAGAGCTCAGTTTCCGTCTTTTCCCTGGCCATATACCAATGGTGCTGGGCTCACCCAGAAATCCTACCCTGTAGCAAAACAGCTTAAGCAAAACGCAGAGGAGCACAAAGTAACAAAATGATTCAGCTCATGACTGCAGCACACATTAAACCCAGCTGAGAAGCCAGGAACCTCATTTAGTTGCAAGCATGGCATGATACAGAAAGACACCTCTCACAGCAACAATAAGCAATGGTTAACATGAGAGAATATGTGGACGACCTGGTTGGAAAACTAGTTTATCATGGTAAAAAGCTCCAGTCTTTCCTTTCCCAGATAGTCTTGCTGTCCAAAGCCTAACATTACGCAGAACCCAGGGGACCATGTCCCTTTGTGAAGGGAAGACTAAGGCAGCTGAAAGAGCTGCTACAGAAAGAAAAATGACAATGAAAGAGGCAGTCTGAAACCATGAACAGCAAGAAGGACACTTTCTAGCTTTTAACAAATAGTTAAACTTTTTTTGTGTGTTTAATTAGCACCTCCAGACTCTGAGCCCATTTCCTGTGACATCTCCTTGATGGCACTAACTAGGCCTTAGGCTTGGTGACACACATCGGCTTGAACTCAACAGACCTTGGCTTCATATGACCACACAGAAGAAATCTAGAATCCTTTGATGAGGATGCTCTGCTTCCTGCCGGACAGCTCACTTCAGGAGGAAGTAATTTATTTTACAGAGTGCCAAAACCAGAAGGATATGAAGCATCTGGGGGTGTGGAGATGGGCACTGGTCCCACCCACCTGTATTCAGGACATGCTCCTCTGCATCACTCAACTGCGGCAGAGCCACCTCTTCTCAGCACACTAACAACAACCAGTATTTCTGTTCAGCCCTCAGAGGCCATGGTATTTCAGATAATGACCATCACATTGGCTGGAGAAGACCCACAGACCTCCAAAACCTCTTCCAACTGTCACTGAGAGAGAACAAGGCTACACCAGAAGCTTTAAGCCTTGCTAGATGTTTTTCCTCATTACTTTTCAAAGCAAGGAGCAGATGAGAAGCTTGTTTAAGTTTCAGAGTAAAAACTAACGTCCCTGAAGGCAGTTTGTGAAGAGAATATATGTGCTACCTTAGAGTAGACAACCAGGTCTTCCGTATCGACTGGGGGCTGGGGAAATATGTGCCAGCCTGAACAGAGACACACAATTTCCAAGGTGCAGCACTTGAAAGTTTGGGGCATTGCTTCTGCCACAGCAGGGAAGATGACTCTACAAACCCATTCCTTATTAGTTCTCTTCGGAAGCTGGTACAGTTTTTGAATCTTTTGTACTTCAGCTCATTATTATTTTGTTACCAGTTAGCAGCACAAAACTCTGGGTGGTGCTTAAAAAAAAGCTTGTCGCCTGTGAGCTTGAGGCATTTACAGTCTTAAATTAAAGCATGGGAACAATATTAAAATTCCAACTTAATGGACACTGCCCTACTTGAAAGTCTTCAGACTGTTCTGCATGGCAAAAAAAGGTAAGTCAGCTCCCAACAGCATTAGATGATGGAACAAAACCTCAAGAGCAAACACAATGCTCCAGCATTCACGTCGAGCTCAAGCAACAAGAACTTTAGCGCACAGAACATGTAGTTTCCAGAAACAAGTGCCTTATTTGAAAAGCAACCTATGAGTCCTGGATCAGTGTACGTTCAGGTGAGGAGGTTTTCAACCAAAGCATTCCACACCCATATGGAAAAAAATAAGGTCTCCGTAGACCATTTGTGTTGTGCAGGAAAGCCTATTCAGGAAGCCTCAACAATACTAGTTTTGGCATAAAACTTTAAACATATTTCTGTTTCAAGTCAAATACATAAGCATTCAAAAGCCTTGTCTAGAAAAAGTCTTGCATTCCCTCTTAGGGGGCATCATTTTTCTGAAGGACAGAAGCATGCAAACAATCTCAGGGTGAACACCATGTTCATCAGTTTCATTTCACAGCCCAGTATTGTGTTCTCTTCGCGCAGACCTTTAGCCAGAGCTATGTAAAGAAAACCTGGAACACCTTAAACAGCAAAAACCAACCCCAAAATATTAAGACAGTTTCAAAATTTCAAGAGTAACATTTTGAGAGACTCCACAGGTAATACCTTCAGTAAGATATCACTATGACAATTCAGGAAGCCCAGAGAACTTAAGCTGTTTTATGCAAGTAAGAGGAAGGAGTGAGTCCCTGGTTTTAAGTTCAATCAGACAAGAGCAGCTAGAACATAGCATCTGCACTTCCATCCACCTCTGGTGGCTTACAGAAACCATTAACATATCACTCAAAGGACAGCAGCAAAACACCTAAAGCTGTGTTCTCCCAGAGCCAAAGAGGTGAATCAAAGAATACGGCCCATCTAGCTTGACCTCCAGCCTGAAATAGCAGCCATAAGCCAACGTCTGGGAAAGGGAAAGAAGAGGGTAAGCATACATAACTTTTCCACCTCCAGTGAGCTTTACGTGTGGGCCTTCCCAAGTCCATTTGGGCTTCTGGTTCAGGAATATTCGGTGCAGCCTCTTCACAAGGATGTCCAGTTCCTCTCCAAACTCACCCAAACTTTTTGTAGCCACAATAGCCCTTGGCTAGTTCAACAAGTCTACTATTCACTGCCTGAAACACATCCTCCTGCTTCTTTGGAACCTGCACTGTTGGCTCCACCTGATCCTCCCTGAATCTCATAGCAGAAGTAGTGACCATTCTCCCACATTCACCACTAATGATTTTGCTGGCTTGACCTAACCCACTGCTGACCCTTTAATGTTAGCTAGATAAAAATAACCACTTCTTGTCAGAAAGGAAAGACTAAGAGACTAACTTTGATTGCACAGACTAAATGAGCAGCATTATGTGGCAATCAGCTGTGAATAAATGAGCAATATTATTTGCCAGTTATCAGTAGGTATTAAAACCTACATCTAGTTGACAGCAGAGCAGAAGCAAAGCAAAAAGAACCCGAACTATACATTAAGGCTCCCTGCCCTCAAAACATGCAAAGTAGCAAGTGTCAAACGGAAAAGTCATACCTTGTTGGGTAGATTTTGCTGTCTTTTTGACAAAAACAAATACATTCAACACCTGGGAGAGAGTTGGACAGGAAGCTGAATGCCTTAACAACTGCACTGGAAGCAAAGCTCCTGCTTGGACTCCATTTGCAAACCCCTCCTTCAATACACCCCAAAGCTGACATCTACATTCATTCTGCTCAACTGGAGATAAAGAGAGTCAGCTTTTATTCTGACACTGTGCTTGGGCACTGCTCAGAACACTGTTTATCATCTGACACCTAGGTAAAAAAAACCACCACAAAAAAGTACTGCTGCTTGCAAAAACCATTTGACATCTCTCGATTACCTTAACTCACGAGTAGCACACATATTTCAAATGTAGCTAGAAAATGCTGCAAGCTCAATTTTGCGTTTACAAAAGTAAAACAGCAAACAGCATTTTTTGCAATCTCGGTGTGTGTGAAGGTTTAGTATTCCCAGAAAGCTGTTGAAACCCGCATGTACTTCTAGTGCGTAACAGGAAGCCTACGTTTTGTTAACAGAAAAATACTGAAGACTTCAAAATTGATGCCAACGATCTTTGTGATGAAAGGGAACAGAACGGTGTCTCAAATAATACAAGGAGACTACAAAATTTAGAGAAAACACACAGGCAAGTTCAGATAGTCTACTCGCAACACATGAATATCATGAAATGAAATTCTTCAGGTTTTTTGATTCATCCAGAACAGAGTCCTGCTTACTCTAGATTAAATTTCATGATATCTGAAGTTTTCACTCTCTATACTTACTTGAGGTATTCCAAACATGGAGCTAGACTACATGTTTCCAGCAGCAAGCAATCACTGAATATTATGTGGTTCAATGACATCTCAAGCCTGTGCAGAGATGTTATGGCCCCGCCAAGGATGCTCACAAAAATAACTATATTTTATCCTTTTGTTGCTAGCCTCTGGTCCTGAAACCCTGACCTCTGATAAAGCCTCCAAAGCTTGAATCTCAAGCTGGGAAAGCCCACCCAAGTAGTATTTTACTTTTCATTTCCAGATGATTTAACCTTTCCCCCCTCTCAACAGCTGCAGAAACTGCAAGAAACAGTAGCCTGGAAGAAAGATAGCATGTAGCTCTGGGAAAAACAAGCACACATCTTAACGTGAAATATCTGCTTTTTACTCTTTTTTACTGCAAAGACGGAGAGCTTCCTTTTCAGCTTCCCCTGAAACAAGGGCAGAGGGTACCCAATGAAACAGTGCCAAGTAATGGTTTGGGGGCCACGTCTTCAGACAGGACCACTGAAACGGAGAATCCACCTTGATTAAATAGTTATGATAAATATTTAAAAGTGAGATTTTGAACTCTCACTATCTCACTGAAAAAAGCTTTAAAGGAACACTGTGATGACAATCCGTCTTAAGCGCCTCTACATAGCTCTCGCCCACTGTGCATCTTCCTCCAAAATGCACTTGGATCACACGCTGAGTATTACTATTATTATGGTGCGCTTTGCTCATATTTAGGATTTTTTATTCTTCTTTTCCAAGGATCCCTTAAGGGTTACATGAGTCACAGAGCTGATATTCTTCTAACATCTGCACAAGAAATGTTTCCACTTCCAGTCCCTTCAGGAAGAGAAGTAAACCCCTCCTAAGTCAAGTCTAAAAGAAGTCGTCCCAAATGACATATGGGATGGTCAGCGTTAGGTTAATGGTTGGACTAGATGATCTTTATGTCTTTTCCAACCTAGATGATTCTGTGACATTTGTCGTCTTAAACACAGTAGAGTTCACACTCCCAGGTGTCAATACCAATCTGGATCATCATGCAGTAACACTTTAAAAAAAGAATCCCATCTAGTCCAAGGAGTTTTCTTGCAAGATGCCTTTGATTCACACCTGAAGATGAGCTTCTTCAGTTCTTCATATGCTTCTGAACAAAAAAGTAACTAAGCTCTGTTAGAGCACTCACCTCTCCTAACAGAGATTATTTGCTCAACACTCCCCCTCTTACTACACTGGTTTACTAAAGCATTAACAGACTCTTAATTTAATGCTCTTCAGAATAGCCTGCTCAGCTGAAACGCCTCCTCAAGACTAAGCACAAGCCAATCACCCAAATGCAAATATTTGGGATCCTTTTTCCCTACCTGACAGATTCAGAAAGCTTGCCACATACTCAGGTGACACCACTGGCCCTCCAAAGAGAAGTGACACTTTCCAAGAAAAGCCAACTAGTCTTCATTCATATAGGCCTCTGCTGCTCCTCAAGAGGTTTTGTAGACTTCAGGTTCTCTGAAGCTCCTGGTTCTCTCCTCCAATATGCAAATCGCATTTAGGAGAGATCAGAAATCCACACGCGCCCTAAAAGTTGGGAAGATGCTTGCAGTCTAGATCTTGCACCATGGTGAAACAGTACCTTTGAAGGAAAACACAGGAGTGTTCTCCATAAGATGGAGCAACCAGATAGCTGGAGAATCCCCATCAGGAATTCTTGGCAGTTTCTCCTCTGCCTGCACTTATCAGACCCATTTGTGAACAAGTCTAATTCATTATAGCACGAGAAGAAAACCAACCCAACAATACCTGGAGAGCTCTGTGCCAGATTAGAGACTTAGGGCAGCTCAGCAACAGGTTTGATGAGCACCAGCAGCAGTCTATAGGAAAGGCAGGACTAAAACCTCCCCTTTTGGGCACAACAGTTACCACCACAGCCTTACAGGCTCCACAACAGGACATTTCAATACCAGGCAAGGTATTAAAACACCAAGTTTCATGTTTAGATATAAAATTACATGAACAGGTCCTCAACAGTGCTAAAAAGACTATTGGTTTATTAGTCCAATTACTGATTAAAACTAGATTTTTAGCAGGCATGGATCAGCAAGCTAAGAAGTTGATCAGCCATGACACAAACACAGGCAAAACCATACCAGGGATGTGTTGCAATCATCACTATATATACTTCATGTAATTAGTATGACAGAGAAGAATATTAATACGTGCATGCTTCACTCGTCGTCCCTGCCCCGTTCTGGGCCATCAGCCAATCACCACCTGCAAGGAACCCTTGACTGCCTGCTGGTCATGATCCCACACTAGGAAAGCTGAAGAGAAGCATTACAATCACCTCCTCCCACTTTATGCATAAAAAGGTGGAATTTCAAGAATTTTCTTTTTTAAAGGGACCAAAAACTTCATGTTCAATTATTTTCTTCATCCCTTATTTCTTATTTGCCTATTTTTAGTTTCTACCTATCCCACCTTGAAACACTTTTACACATAAACTAGTGTCTTGTACAGCAAATCTCCTTTGATTATGTACAGCATGGGAGACCTGTAAGTGTACAGTATGCTGAGAAACAGCTTGAGATTTCCCCTCCTATAAGTATCCGCAAGCCATCTTCCAGAGCTCTTCAGAAATACTGCCTCCCCACGTTGCCTCAATATTCTGGAAAAGCAGGGGACTCAGAGTTGGAATAATGAAATGAGAAATGTTCTGCTATTCTGTCCACAACGATGCCTGCTTAAGCATCCACAACCACTGGATTACAGATGACAGTATAGACTCAACTGCCTAGTCCCACCAGCATTCATTTTACAGACCTGTTTTTTTGTCTAACCACTTTTTGAATGCATCTAAATCATCAGCTTCCACAAACTTCTAGAACAAGATCCAAAAGTTTATTGCCTACTTTTTAAATAAATCCTTCCAATGCTAAGAGTCTCAGACATTTTAGACTTCATAGGATAGGCAGCTGCTCCTCTGCCTTCAACTCAGCTGTCCTTCTCTGTATGATTTCCAACTCTGAAGATGCAACAACCAGAAACACGTAACACAACAGATGTAGTCACACACTCACCTACTGAAATTCACTCAGTGTGTTACTCAACGACCCTAGTCCTCAATCAGATTAGTATTTCAGCCCTCCAAATAATAAAACAATGCATACTACCTGTGGCAAGCAAGAGACCAGCATGCCAACAATAACCAAGTCAATGCCAGGGAGATAAATCCCGACAGTCCCAAGCCATGTCCATGACAAACAATAAGGGTTTTGCCCACACACCTGCAAAAGAGTTTCTTTCATAAGCCAAAAAAACCACACCACTCACTGCACTCTGAAACATAAGCAAGCAGACACTTGAAAATCCTGTTCGACTTCCCAGCAGCAACTTTCCCCATTCAGCTGGTAGTGTGCTACCAACTTCAGAGAAGACTGGTGTTTTTCAAGGATGGCAGAAGAGCTCCAGAAGCCTGATTACACATTGAAGGCATCTTCTTCATTATGCTTGTAGGATGAATAATGTATTTAATTAGAAGCAGCCTTAACGAAAAGCTGTTAAAGTTGAACACGGAGGATAAGTCTCACTTCACACAAGGAGGCAAACCCACGCAATAAAGCAGATGCCAGAACCGTCCACCTCTGTGCGCTGTCTCTCACACACACTAAAAACTTCTCCCAGAAGCTGGAGTAAAGTGCTATTTTGCACAGATAAACTTAATTTTACCTCGAAGGCAAACATTACCGTTCACACAGTTAGGAAATTGCATCTGTATGAAGCCACTTTGATTCAACTTCCGCTTCCAATCCCTAATCTTCAGTGTAGCTGTCAATTAGAAATGTTCATTACCAAGTAATCTGCGCTATGCACCAAGTCTTGCATCTGTCTTCTTTGAAGCCCTAATACCCACCGGTGAGGACTGCTTTGTACCAGTAGATCACTTGTAGATCTTTTGAACTGCATTCAGATACAGAGTTTAATCACTGCCAACAGTGATACTGGAAGTGTCAGCCAATAATCCAACACAAAAAGCTTCTCAGCGACACCAAGCCTCAAAGCTCTGTCCACCACAGAAAAGCAGCCTTTATGTTTTGATATAGATAGAAGTAGAAAAAGTCCTTGCAATACAAGGTCATACTAAGCTCCTAGAAGACTAAATTTAGCCACCTGTGCCTCAGGCAAGTCTGTTAGTTATGGGAAGCTCAGACTCTGGTGTTGAGCAGAGGTCCAAGGGTAAATCCCTTAGAAGACTTGACTCCATTTAATTGCAAGTGATCTCAAGGCTATTAACAGGGAGCCCGCTCTCAATTCGTCAAAGAGGAGACGTGTTTGAATATCATACAAAACTAGAACCAGGACACCGTGATACTGTTTTGAGGCTGGTTTGCTTGAGTGGTGTAAACTATTACTACGTTCAATGTCAAAGTCAGGAAGAGAGAAGCTCAAGAAGATTTAACAGATGGGGTTTCAGCACAAATGTATTTTAGAACACCTCCTTAGCAAGCATATTTCCTACTCTAACACGCCTCATGCTACAGCTATAACATGCTATAGAAGAGCAGATCAGAGAGAACACGGGGATTATTCCAAGCTTTTGTAAATGTTAGCAGAGACTGATTGAACAGTTTGTGAAGACAAGCCCTGGTTTACAAAAGGTGTCACAGTGAACAGTTTTGTCAAACATTTAATAATTTTCCAAGCCAGAAAGATGTTGATGACTCAGATTCTTGAGCTGTGTTGGGTCTCAGGAACAGTATCAGCCACAAGCCCACAGAAGGACCACAGCACTCAACATCCAGGATCCCTGCAGGCGCTCAACAGAATCTACCAGGAGAAAAAAAAATAAAGAATTTGTTTCAAGACAATGCTGGGGAATATCAACACTGCTTGGGAATACTGACACTATTTGCCTCAGCCCTGCAGGTCTTCAGAGACCCTGAAGAACCTATTTTAGTGCAAGAAACCCAAACAGGAGTGATAACTCAATCACACAGATAAAGACAGGATTACTAAGATGACTGCACCAAGTCCAAATGAGCACAGGGTTTCTTGCACTAGATGTTGAGTATATGTGGTCCAACTAGACAACTAAGTCACACTCCATCCCCTCAGTACTCTGCAGATGGTAACACAGAAGGCTGCCTGAACTTCCAGAGGTCACCCTGCACATAGCTGCTCTCACAGGTGAACCTGTCTCTGCGGCATCCCCAGCCAGGAGGATGCCAAGAGACCCTCAAGTCCCCTCACCTCTATGCTGCGAGCCAAAACCCTGAGCTATCATTACAGCAGCCAACAAGTTACTCCCAAACCCCTCTCTTCTGTCACATTGTCTCCTTAATGCCAAAGCACTCTGTTTTCTGCAGAGACCAAAAAGAACAGAACAAGTGGTTCCAAAACACCAGGCTCTCAATCATAGATCCTGACAAGTGAAGGCACTCTGGCACGCACAATAGCTACTAACATTTAGAAATTAGAAAAAACACTGAGTACTAGTGCTGTATCCAGTAAATCTAGACAAAAACAAAGGACTGCTTATTGGTTTGGAGCCTAATACCAGCTTTGGATCTTAACCACTGAATAATACAAATTTCAGCAAAGATACTCTTCCCACAGAAGCGGAGCACAGCCTATGATTTACCATCACTGGTGTTGCATCTATCACCAGTAAAACTGAAGCCTTAGTGCTGCCAACACTGCACAGAGCTTTTTCAGAATTAGAAACCTGTCAAAACCTTTCCAAACAGGGGACAGCTGGGAAGCAATATCAGATGCAGAAGTGGCTGCAGGCCTGATCTCAGCTGCAGGATCATCATTCAGGGAACCCAAGGGCCTCCAAACCATCTAACCTGGCACTGATGCCAAGCCAGCTGAGGTAGTCTGTGGCTAGCAAAATGGGACTGCAACCATGGAGCAAGCATTTTTCAGGGTGGGAGAACAACCTCACTACCTGGTAGATGCACACATAGCATGTATTTTGAAAATGTTTATTTCCATCAAAGTAGTTATATAAAGTACATGTTGCCTCAATCCCTCCCAGTGCAAACCAGTGTTGTTACCTGTTACGGTATCCCTGCCAAAAAGTGACAGCAAGAGCAAGCCTTCATGAGCCTCCTAAAGGTGAGACCTTTGAAGTCTAACCTGGACTTGAAAAGAGACAACTACAAAGTATGCGGTCTCTGCTTCATTAAAATAAGATGTTACAGGTTCTTAAGTTTCATTTGTTCATTGAAACATCTTCTTTTAAGATCTAGGAAATAAAAACAAGCTGTAGAAACTAGCCTTGCACGTTACAAAGACAGTTACAAGGGACCTAAGGACAGTCAGACTAGCCAATATGGGGTTGCTGCAGGACTTACAATTAAGCAGCTTGTACCAAACTTGAGAAGAGCTGAATTCTTTCATTACACTTGCCAGGACTGGCACTGTCAATGGAACGGTATAAGCTGTATTTTAGAGGACTTCCTCTCATTTGTTTTAATAGACCTAAATAAGCAGAAGTCAGATCTACAAGAAATTGAGTCATAAGGAATCAAAGTTTGAAGATCCCCTAAGTCTGAGATGCTTGAAACCGCTACTCTTCAGAAACCCACCTAAGGAATTTTATCCAAGAGGAGTAATAACTCAATTCACATGCCCCTCCTTGCTATGAGGAAGTCTAGACGGATTTCCTTCAAGTTAGTTTTTCTTGTAGTGTGCTCACCATTAACGTGAAGGAAGAAAAGCAACCGCATCTGAATCTATCCTCTGACTTATAGCTCCAAAATTAATGTACAGCAGCTAGTAAAGGAACACGGAGTTTGGTTTGTTATTTCTACAAATAAGATATTACCCTAATTAAAGGTGTGACAAAGATAAATATTTAAGGAAAAACACATGCAGATTTAAACATCGTAAGTACCCCAGATTTTCTGCTACGTTAGACGAGTGAAATTATGAACGGAGCTTCATGGCAAATCACAAAGATGGAAGTGATCATATTTTGCAACTTAAAATAAATAGCTTCAAGAAACACATACTTCAGACTGGTTGGCTTCACAGAGTTCAAATAGGTTTCTCCTACAACGTAATGTAACTTCAGCACTGAAGCAAAGCAATTCCTTGTGGGTTGGGAAAAAGGAGTAGTGCTAGAGAAAGCAGGTATTCCAGAGTTTTCTTAGCCTCATAACAAACTGCATGAACTCATCAAGCTCTATCAATAAACATTAAAACATGTATATAAGGCAGCAGCTACTCAGGATATTTAATAAATGATGTGGCCTCCTCTAATGTACCATGTGCAATATGGCCAACCCACCTTAGAAGACTATAGAAACATGACAGCTTCAGAAAAAAAAGACAGCAGATTCAGGACTGCAAAGAAACCTTCACTTCTTTGTAAACTGCTGCAATTCTCCAAGCCTAAAGGAATGTCATAATATAATCATAAGAAGGAAAAAAAAAAAGGAGCAGGATAGCAGAGGCAGACAGGAAAAGTGTTCTCCCATCTCACCACTGAATATCCCAAATTCCCACATTAAATGCTAGGAGTAGCAAATCCAAGCTATTCAATTGTCTTCCACAAAGCAGAAACTGTCAGGCTAATCTTCAGGGTAGAATTGCTGTCAATTCTTCAGGCTATTAAGTTATTATCCAGAAGAGATTTGCTCACAGATGAGCAAACCAAAACAGAAGATTCAGACAGGTAACAGACACATATTCATTTCAGAAGATGAGCTGCTCCAAATAGATCTTATAGAAAGGAATATATACAAAAAGCCAGGAGAAAATGGTGGTAATTTCACACATTGCAATTGGTTTTGCCAACTCATAGAAATAAGTGGTCTTTTAAAAGGTAGGTAGTGTCTGATGAACCAGAAGTCAAACAGGTGTTTTAGCAAGGAGTTGAAAAGGAAGGAGTAAAAAAAAGAAGGGCCTAGGAGGGTTTAATACAGAGATGAAACAGGCACAAGTCTGAGGTTTTACCTCTCTGTAGAATCACAGAATGGTTTGGGTTGGAACTTCAAAGACCATCTAGTTTCAGCCCCCCTGCCAGTGGGCAAGGACATCTTCCACTAGACCAGGCTGTTCAAAGCCCCATCCAACTTGGCCTTGAACATTACCAGGGAGGGGGTAGCCACAACTTCTCTGGACAACTAGTTCTGACGTCTCACTACCCTCACCATAAAACATTTCTTCCTTCTATCCAACCTAAACCTGCCTTCTTTCAGCTTAAAACTGTTGTCCCTTGTCATATCACTACATGCCTTGTTAAAAAGTCTCTGTACATCTTTTTAGAAGCCCTCTTCATGATTGAAAGGCCACCTTTACGTATTGAAAGGTCTCCCCAGAGCCTTCACTTCTACAGGCTGCACAATCCCAACTGTCTCAGCCTTTCTCCACAGCAGAGGTGTTCCAGCCCTCTGACCATTTTTGTGGCCTTCTCCAGACCCGCTAACAGGTCCACATCTTCCTTGCACTGGGGACCCAAAGCTGGATGTAGTGCCCTGGGTATGGTCTCACAAGAGCAGAGCAGAGGGGAGAATCACCTCCTTCTAGGCAATTCCTTTACATCCTACAGACCATGCTTTACACACTGTCATTTCTGCCACTGTTGACTGAAGCCTTCAGTTGTCTTGGCTCTCTCTGCAGGTCAAGGTGACCACTGCCATAATTTCATCAAAACCAGGAACTCTGCCGGGCTCCAGAGGACATAACTTCAGTGACTACCTGTTTGTGCAGAAACACACTACTAAATAATGTTGGGAAAGAGCTGCAGCCCACGGTCCACAAAGGCAGCATGTGATAGAGGGAAGCTTCTGGAGGCAAAATTCAGGTTGAGAATAGGAAGGCAATGACCAAGAGTTGTGTGACAGCATCTCAAAGAATTGCTCCCACACTCAGGCTTGGACTCATCAGAAACTGAGAAGTTTCTGATGCCTGTACAAGAATGAGGACTGAATTAACCAATACAGCACCCGGACACTGGCACTTGCAATCAAGATCAAAAGCTCCTCTGACACTTCAGAAGAAGAGCACAGAAAGCCAGCAGACAGAGGAGCATGCATCTAAGGATGATGCAGCTTTTGGGGGAAATAAGCTGATTCATAAGAACTTCCTCAAAATCTCCTCAAAACCCCCTACAGATGGAACAAGAATTAGCCATATAAAAGTAAGCTAGAAAAAAAAAAATCAAGTACAATAGGATGGAAAGACGAAACTAAGGCACAAATGTATTTCTACACAAATGCTGGAAGTCTAGAAGTAAGATGGAGAAACTCAAATGTCTGTTTTTAAAATGATAATATGACTGTAGCAGGTTGATTCAAAACACAGTAGAGGGCAGACAAGTCAATGGGACTTTCAAAATATACAAGGACTAAGCAAGCTTTCACAGGATCTAAGCCTTCTTTAGCGTACACCACCTAAGAATAATCTAGGTTTACTGTGTCAGGAAGAAAAACCCTTTAAATCAGAATTCCAAGCTTAAACCAGAAAAATATAATCTCAGATACCCAAGCAGCAATAGTGGCTGTCACATTATCACCAGAAGGTTGTACAAGCAGGAAACATGGCATTAAACAGACACTTCAAATGCCTCCACATAAACTACACAAGTGTCAGGTCAATATATAATGCCAAGACTAAGAGTTTAAATAGCATAAAGTGGCTCCTCCCCAGGAGTGGATAAGAGAAACAGCAATTCCTGCCTTCACCTTGAATGGCAGCTGGAGCATTGGTGTGAGGCCCTACCACGCAATCTGACTGCACCATAGAAGTCGTAGAAGCCAATCCAGTCAGTATAGCAAAGCTAAATGTCCAAGAAGGAAATAAAATAAAAATTTGTAAAGTTTTATTTAAAAAAAATTAAAAGGTAAAAAGTTGATCATTTAACCCAGTAATAAACCATGCATTAAACAGTCTCTCCCAAAAGTTAAAACTGTGTTTTACACCCAGCATGCTGAGCTTGTCCATCTCCACTCTCCCTGCTTGATCCCAGTAAGGCAAACCAAGAAAATAAAGCTTTGGGTGGCAAGGGACTACTCAAAAGACAAGGAGACAGCAACAACCTCACTTTACATACAAAGTCATGAAGGAGGACAATGAGGAAATCCTGTGCATAGTTTCTTGGTTAAAGCTGCACGAGAGTACCTGAAAGACACTTCCACCAGCTTTCACAGAACAATTCCGAGGCATCTGAGCAACCACAAACCAGGCAGCCATGCCGGGCAAATGAGAGTTGTCCTAAGGAACAGACTAAATGGACATAGGGCTAATTATATTTTATAAAATGAAGTCATGTCTTGGGAGTCAGTTGGAGGTTGTGGTGTTTGTTGGTTGGTTTTTTTTTTTTCCTTCTTCCTTTTGCAGGAGACAAAGCACGTGAACAAGGAAAAGGCAGCTGATACACTTGATTTTTTCGATGAAGTATATACTACATGACAAGATCCTTCAAAGTTCTTGTAGAACAAAACTCTATAGGATAAAAGGAAAAACCCTTCACACACTCAAATAACTGGTTAAAAAAAAAGATAAGGAAGGGGGAAAAAAGGCATCACCAGTCAGTTTTGTAGTGGAGGGGACTCACCAAAGGATTCTGCTCTGCTCAACTAGATTGAGCTAAGCAAGAGAAGGCAGTACTAGGATGACAACATTTGCTACTCTGAATAATTCAACGTGATCAGTAAATAAGAGCAATGACTCTAAGGAACTGCAGTAAAATCTCATGATATGAGTGGGTGATACAATTCAAAGTGCAGCACATCAGGAACAACCACCGTAACTTCAAGTTAAAAAAATACAACTGAACTTAAGCCAGGACACCAGGGCTGTAACAGAGCCCTTAATTTGTTTCTTTCTAGTTTATTTTGGACATCCTCAGTTCTTGTTTTCTGTCTCTTCCTTGTCTGTAGCCCACGTAGCAAGTGGCCTAACACTGAGTGTCCAGGTTTGTGACTCTCTGTGCAAGGCAGTGAATATCACAATGGTTCAAAGTGAGAGGACAAATCCGTGGAAGAAAAGTGTGAAGGTTACTAAATTCAAACACCTGGCTCAAGGAGACTGTAAACTGCTAGAGAGAGAAAAAATAAAGCAGTATTTCCCCATATTAGATCTGCTGTATTTTGTGTACTCCCCTCCCCAGGCATCTGCTACTGGTTACTAGTGAGCAGGATACTGGGCCAGATGGATTCCTGGGCTCATCTGGTAGCACTTTTTAAGGCACTATACAGGATTTCATCTGTTAACCTGAAAATACACAGCAGCTGATTGCCGCAGAAGAGCTGGAAATTGGTTTAAAAACCACAAAAAGGGAGCAATCTTAGAGTAAGGAAGCTGTGGACTAGGTTGCACTTGTGGTCACACCCAGCTCACAACTCCAGTCGCAGTGGAGGTCTGTGAATCTGCCTGCTTGATCAATCCTAACAGAGTATTTTCCATTAGCAACTTTGCCATAGAAAGTCAAATTGTCGTCGACAGAGAACTGTAAGAGCATAAAAACTCCTATGGAAGATTAATATAGATGGACTGGAATGAGGCAAGGTCATACATTTCAGACTTCACAAGAAATGGTACTATGAAGTGGAAAGCTCTCTAATCCAAGCAAAAAGACACACAAGGTATTAGCTTGTCACTGTCACCTGTAAGCCATCAATCTGATTCAGACCTGAAGTATACCAGCACAAAGAAATTAACTATGACACCACACAGCATCCCAGAAAGACCTGCCCTGCCATTCTGTGCCCTGCTCCAGTCAGGGGCGTTCAGGGATTAGTTTAAGCAAACACACACACAGAAGAGATCAACAGAGAACTTGGAAAAGAGCAACTGCAAGCTTGGTGTGTATGGTTTGAAAATAAGAAGCCAAGAGTTGCGTGCTTTCTGAAAGCACTGAAGGAGAGAAGAGCTGTTTTTATAAGAGACAGCACTGGCACAAACACAGATAGGTACGTACCAGCCACAAATAAAGTTACTGTGAGAGTCTGGTGCAAGCTTCCAACCATCATGGCCAGAAGATAACAGAAGAGCTTTCCACATGAAAAACATAGCAAGAAGCCCAGATTGGCCTAAACTAACATGGAGTTTAGGCTAGCAGTTGAAAATACACTGCTATAGACTCATAAAGCAGAGAGCTGTGCCTTGTCTTTCTCGCAGCCCAACAGCTCTTCAAAAATAAAAAAAGGTACCAGCTGGACACTTTGCTGAGTCCAGAAAATGCAATTTCAGGGCAGGCAATGTTTAAAGAAACACTTGTATCTAAACAAAGTATATGTATTTATGCAAGGCATTAGTGTAAAGCACTGCTTTTATCAGATAGTCTAAAATTTCATTAATCAGCAATATTTTTGCCAAAAGGTTACAATATCAAGTGTACCGGGGTACCACTGCACTGGCAGCAGGTACTTAACATGGAGAACTGAGTTTGCCTGGCCATTTCTCACCATCATCTTCCATGCTTTCTAAGTGCCTTTCCCGACACCCCCCCACCT
>NW_020799112.1:578032-587058 GCF_003259725.1 Athene cunicularia | reverse complement strand
TGAGCTGGGCCGTGCCTGGGGCTCAGCAGCCCGCCTCGCCGCAGCGCCGGTGCCTCCCGCTCCTCCCTGCCCTCAAAACGCCGCCGCGACTGAGAGGGGAAAACCTGCTTATAGAAAGGGAAAAATATACACAGAAAGTCAGGTGATAAAACAGAGATCTTAAACTTAGCCATGAACTGATTGTTCCCTCGAATCTCCTCTGCCTGCAGCACCTCCAAGGGTTATTCGTAACAAGTGTTCCAGGGGGAAAACGCGGCTCCTGGAACACCTCAAGTCCTGCTAAAAGCTCATAATATCCCAGCTTTTAGTAGCTGGGAGGAAGCGTGATGGGTCAGGAGCAAAAACCCACCAGGGATCATCACTGTGATGCTCCCTGGCTGCCTCTGGCAAAAAAACTTGACATTTTCCAGATGTTTTTTTTAATTGCAATATGCCTTGAAAATGGTTAACATGGTTAAAAAACCTTCATCCCCAGCCTGCAGCTTGCTGGTCCCCAAGCCCGTGGGGCCATCTTGTTAACCAGCCACTCAGTCACAACTGTCAGCACATGGCCCCTGCAAGGATGAGCCAATTCAAGGATCAATTTTGAAATATCACCTGGAAAATCTGTTTAGATCCATAGGGGTTAAAATTGTATCTTTTCCCCGCTACCTCATATTCCCAAGGCTGAACTTGTAAATTTCCCCCTGGTGTGATAATTAATCAGAAAATAAATCCCAGGTTTACTAAAACTTGCTAATGCTTCATTTTTGCTGTTTTGCTTACTCTCTCTTCTATTACATACGTGCAGTCTACCAACTCAATTACAACAGTTTTATCAAAGTTTTAAGTCAGCGATATTAACATAAAAAAAAAATAAAAATCTTAATCCAGCCACCTAAACAGCTTGTCCTGGCATCATCATGTCTAATACTATCCCGAGCCTCTGCTCTGGGATGAGCTTATTTTGCACTGTTTGTCTCTTTGTGACATTACTAATGAAAAAAAAAATAATATTAGTGTCACCCCATCTTTGATAAAAGGAAGAGGCACTGGGGATTAACCACTTTTGCATCATTAATATTCAGCACTCCCATTTTTCAGGTGCCATAAGGAGAAAATGGTATGAAGCAGCTTATGTTACTTTGGAGCAGGACACACATCGCCGGAGGGCTCGGGGCAGCCACATCTCTGTCTGCATTTTGAAATACGCTTCATCGTTCACATAGAAATTCTACCATCATCCGAATTTTATACCCATTTCTGCTCTGAACCATCCGGGAGCTCCCAAGGAGTATCTTAACTCTGAAAATTTGTTTAACATCAAACAATTTCAGTCTGAGTAATTATTTTGATAAGTCATATTGAACATGCTGATTCTCATTAGCCCTGTGATAATCCCCTGGGAGCTTACCAGAAGACTGGCCCGCATGTTGAAAGACATATGTGGGTGAAGGGAGCTTGCAGCTGACCCAAAAACTGCCCCATTGGAGGTTTTACAAGTCGATACTCATCTCCTCATCCTTGACCAAGACAGGTGAGAAGCTGGACCGATTCCCAAGCACCTTATTATTAACAGAAAGGCAACATCCTGCTTTTATTCTTAAAACTGCTGCAGCATCTCCAGTTGGGATGAACTGGCTCGTTGCTGTGGGGAGGACGGCTGGAGCTGGTGGGCAGGACAATACCCCTTTGTCCGAGGCAGCAGGAAGGACAATGAAGCTCCTGTTCAGGATCAGGCACAGGGAGGCACCACCCCAGCGCAAGCACTGGAGTATCGTGGGCCGGGGGAACCTCGTATCCCTTCGGGTAATGCTGGCTGTGAGCATGCAAAGAGAAAGTAAAAGAAAAAACAAAGATTAAAACAGCATTTTTGGGCAGGAGAGTGAGAGCAAAGGAGCAACCACATAGAGCAAGAAGGTACCAGGGTCTCGTCCTTCTCTCTTCCAAAGGAAACAGCCCCTGTAATCATTCAATCCAGAGCAGGAATATATGTGAGCAGGCTTGGCATTTACTGAAATTAATAGTGCTCCTGTGCAAGAGGGCATCCTGTGCAATTCCCTCAGCATAAGCAACCAGCATCTGAACTCAAAACTGCAGCATCCACAGCAGGGTGGCTTTATTTCAAGGAGTGGGAAGTAAAAAAGCCAGCAACATTAAAGGGATATTATACATACCACAGTGCAGCATAGTCTGGTAACAGTAGTGTCTTTTTTTAGGAAAAGCCTTGAAAGTCAGAAAAAGAGATGAAAACCGCTCATATGGGGGATGAGGTCCCTGAGGTTTCACACTGGATTTCCCACGTCAGGGCAAGAGTGCAGCAACCTGACAGCTGATGGCCCATTCCGACCCCCCCACCTGCGTCCCCGTGGCAGGGACATCTGCTGTCCCCGCCGACCAGCTGCCCCCGGCACGGCCCCGTCTCGGGGAGAGCAGAAGATCCTTCCAGCACAGCCGAGCTAGAGCCAACGTTTGGTCTGTTCTGTTTCGGACACGAGGGCAGAAGGACTCTGCTGGAAAAAGCTCAAAAATACGCTCTGGAGCAGCAGGACTTTGGGACTAGCCCATGCTGTGAAGAGGGAAAAGCCTCAGGTGATGGGGATGGAAAAGGATGTGGTCTATCCCACCATGCTAGCTTGCCCAGACAAAGACCATTTTTTCCCCTAAGATTTAAAATTGAACATATTAGACCCTTAGGATTTCTCATCTAAACACTACTATCTCCTCTCCTAAACACCCTGTTTGTGCTCCAGTTGTTTGTGAAGCACCTCCTGAGACACACAGCTGGTCGTGCCAGCAGCGAAGCTTCTGTACTCTCACCCCATCTCCACATCCCCCTTGCCTGCTCTTCCCCCAAGCCCCCCCTCACCCTTTTCCCCTTTCCCACTTCCAACATCGCTGCCCATCCAGCAGCGGCTCAGCCCAAGCCCCAGCACGGAGGGAGAAGGAATGTTTTGGCCATTCTGTAGGGAATCAGCCCTTCTCTCCGAAGAGAAACCTTGCTTCTGCTGCCCTGGGTTGGCTTGATAGACCCAGAGCCATCAAGTTGACGGGACCAGCAATGAACTGCTCACAGTGTAGGTCCATTCAACATCACACAGCAAAGGTCCAGGTGCCCCCAGCCTGGGTCAGAAGATGCTCCTGAACCTTTCAGGTGTGGGTGTGGGTCCCAAACAAGGCTGTTCAGGACAGTTTAACACTCATTAGTGCTCTCAGGGCTGCATCATTCTCAAGGTCAGGGGTCAGAAGATTGTTTTGAACTGTCTGCAGAAAACTCCATATGTTGAAGATGGGAAGAAAAAAAAAAAAATCTGTTGAGGGGAGCAGGTTTCCCTCACTGCCTGTCCCTGCCCCTCCAGCACTGGGTTTGAACAAGCCACAGTGATTCAGCCAGTGAAACAGTGGGTGATTTTGCTGATTTCCTGGGGAGACCATTACCTGGCAAGATAACACTGACTCTCAGGAAATAACGAGAAATTTCAGTCCCTCATCCATAGACTTACATATTCGCTGCATGTTACCTAAATAAATAAACTGGAAGAAGGCAGAATGAGTGTTGCCCCCATCTCCAGCATTTGGTAGCTGGAGATACTGCTGACATCTATTGTCAACTCTGGGTATTTAATTTTTTTAAGTGGATACTTGTGTGTTCATAAATTGAGATTAATAAATTGGTCAGTGCAGGGTCATGGTGGTGGGTCTTACTTCTGCTGGCAGGTCTCAGCTTGTTCTCATTCTCTATTTTATAAATTAAATTTAAAATCCTAGTTATAGAGGTCATTCACAAGCACTGGGCTTTAGCTGGCTTTGCATTCCCCTTCTTTTTATCCCCATTAAAAAAATCAGGGAGTTGTGATATTCATACAGATTTAACCAAAATAGCATCCTTATAAAATAATTCTTTAAATTTAAAAAATAAGCTCAAAAGTGAAACTACTTTGTAGTAACAATAACCAACTGAATTTCCAGCTGATTGTTCCCCTTCAGAGGTTCTTCAGACTATACGTTTTGCCTTTAGAAATCCCATGGCATGGGGAAAACCTCTGTGATGTGGTGTGATATAACACCAGTTACAGTGATACAACCAGTTTATCCTCGTCTTAAATTTATTTTCAACACTATACATGACCCTTCTTTACCATGTTAAATTTTGCTACTAAGTATATTGCTGGATTAAAGCTTTTGTAGCCACAAATTGTTCAGCAATATATTTGGGGTGGCATGGAGCAGGTATAGCTCCCCAAGCAAACACCTACAGACCTGCAAAACACAGCACTGTTCTAATGAGAACTTGTTTTTATCAGACCAATGATAGCTGGAAAAAAATCCCAAACAAACAAAAAAAACCCCAACAACAACCAAAAACAAACCAAAACAAAAAGAAAGCAGGCAAGCTTTTGGATCTGGAAATCTTCTATAAGTCTTTGGGGTCTTATCTATAATTTTATTTTCTATTTGCCTGGACCCTTTTGCTTTAGCACTCTCTCTCAGAATTTTTTTTTTTTCTCATTTTCAGAATAGCTGGATGCTGTTACAGCTTCCCCTACATAGCTGAGCTCAAAAGTTAGCAGCAGGGGCACGGCTGGAGCTAAAGCAGCTGCCCCAGCCCCAGAGCAGCACCCCCACTCACACACCCAGGGGTACTCTCCCACTGGGATGGGAATGCACCCAAGCAAACACCTTTTCAATAATTTTGCCAAGAAACTACTACATGAAAAAAATCTGGGCCTTAGCTTTAAGACTGCAGTTCCTGATGTAAACATGCGGGTTTTCTTTTACCTGTGCAGAGCAAGCATATTTATTTATTAGGAGCAAGAGCAATTTTAGCAGCTCCTTAACACCACATTTTGCTCTTTTATGAGATTTTACAGCAGGGTGGATGTATACCACATAAGCAACTATTTGATCCCGAGCTTCTTTTGTGTACAGCATGCACATTGCATCCTTCCACAGCCTCTTATGTTCCTGCTCCATCAGGTTTCAACTTTTTAATGACAAGTAAGTTGGAGCGAATCCAGAGAGTCTTTGTTAAGGTCTTCACCAACAGTGTTCCTTAACCATTGGCCTGGGAGAGCAGCCTTGATTTAATTTTTTTAACAGTAGCTCTTAGTCCTTCTCCCTTTCCCAGCTTGCAGCTGCATGTCTCTCAGGGGGCTGATGAACTCAACTAGCACAGGAGTTGATGCAGATGACCTGCAGCTCTGATAAAAGTGCAGGAGGTTTTGCTGGCTCCCAGGCAATTTTAGAGGAGAAACTGTGAATGAGGACTACAGTTAGTTTGGCTGGTCAAATGGCAAAGGAAAGAGCCTGTAGCCGTGGGACCTGAAGCAGCACAGGCCCTGCTCTGCCTTGGCTGGGATTCCCCGTTCGGGAATGCCCACCCCTGCTCTCAGACTGAGCATCGGAACTAGGCCAGCCCTTGCCCTCACACAAACGAGTCCTTACCAGCACCAGGAGTACTTCATTCAGGCTAACGAAGGGGTAGGAGAGCATTTCTGCATGCTGAGAATCTGTGCTTTGCCAGAAAGGCTTAGTAACTCAGTAACTAATACAGTTACTAAGATCATGAAGATCTCCTGGCCTCTCTGCACCAAGGGAACACCTGCTAGCAGGGCGCTAGCTGAGCCCACAGGTACCCAAGCTTTGCAACAGGGAATGCAGATAAGATCTTATGCAGCTACTTACTGAACAGGCTGCCTGTTCGGTATCTTACTAGCACTGTGCTTCAGTTCACTAAAGAATAATCAGAAAATGAGGTTTCTTTGTTATTTTGTGGCATGTCAAAGTCTGTAGTTTGTACAGCACATCATCACAAGCTTATTCCCCTTAATTTACATATTTAAAAAAAAAAATCTGTTAAAAATAAATCTTCATTTGCTACTTCTCAAACAACTTTAACTGCTTCTCTATAACAACCTTTCCATTTGTAGCGTTTTTAGGAAGAGGCTTTTAGACAGTGTTCACCACTTTCCCTGTAGCTATACCAGGCTGAGCTTCTAGAGCTGCCTCTAAATTCTCCTTATGTGTAAATGCTCACCTTTTCATCAGCTCAAATATACTTTATCATTTGTGGTGCTTCTAAGGAAGAACAGAAGCAGAACAGAACCCCTGAGAGTTTAAAACCCATCATTTCTTTTCCACAATACCACTCTTTCATATAAGTTACCCCAAAAGTTTTGCAACATCCTCAGGCCCTTCACAGTAACAAGTTTTATTTGGTTTTTGCAGTTCATTGCTCCCCAGGCTTTCAGGGGCTTGATTTATTAGAACAACCCAGTTTGCTTCAATTTTACTTCACCTCTAAATAGTAGCAAGTGACACCTGTCCTTCCACCTCACCAGTGTCTTTTCAAATCCAGCTTTCACATCTTTGGGTAAAGTGGTCATCATTAAAAGCTTTTACTTCAATAAAGACATGACATGGATGTATTTTCAAGATGCTTCAGTCTATTACAAAACTGATTATCTGCTTCGGTCTATTAGAAAACTAAGGATCCTGCAGAACAAGCATGATCACACAAGTCTCACACAAGCACAAGGCAATCAAAAGCTAACAGCCTCAGAGTATGCAGGAGTCACTGAGGAACTCAAGTAAACCAAGATAAAAGTTAAAACAGTAACTTATACTGAACGCTAAGCTTTAAAAAGTATATATTTATTTCTCCACAATGCTCTTGCAGTCTCTCAAATTTTTAGTTCTGTAGAAGAGCTGAACATAAGCCACAAAAAAACTGTAAAAAACTATACAAATATACAAAAGCCAGGTCAAGTATAGGAGACACGTGGTTTATCATTAAAATCGGGGTTGGATCATGTCTACTCTTCTTTGCCATCTTCTGCAGGATCTGGTGGCAGGGGGCAAGCTCTTCAAAAGTCATTATCAATTCAAAAGAGTTAGCAGAACTCAAACAACTCTTGTTTGAAAGTCTAACAAAGCCCTTTTCTTGGAGGCTGGGTGAACTAAATGACTTTAATTAGCCCCAGGCTGCACCTTGACACATTAGGATAAAGTAGCTTGTATCAGTCCTAAGTGCTAGGAGCCCAGATTAAACAGCACACCCCTAACTTTCAAATGGGAAAGCCTGCTTCAGTGCAGAAAACATCACACACCGATACATGCTCAGACACTCTCTGCACCTCCTTTTCAACCCAGTGGGACACACACAGGTTCCACACCATCTCTAAGAAGCTGAAAATTTAACTCTTTTCATGCCTAAGTTCCAACCTGGCTAACTTAGCTGCATGATTGATAAAAACCCACTTGTGCAGTTAAGCGAGTACAACTCTTCTTCTTCCAGAACATACTGGGAAGCTGTAAATTGTTTTATATGGTGACGCAGTGTGTTCTCTGCAGGGTTATCACTGCCTGGTCCTTACTCAACCAAATTCCAAATGGAAGAGATGAAAGTTTTGCAGCACTCGAGTGCACATCTTTTGTTTCTCCAGGCAGCAGGGTGTCCTTAGAAGTCCTTCTTTGCTTGTCCTTCAAGACTATTCAGGAGTAATTCTTACAGGTGCCCCCCAGACAGTTTAGGATTATCTATATTTGGTGAAAAAAAAACCACCAACCCTTGGCATTGGAGAATAGAGTATCTGTAAGACAATGTTTCACACCGCTACAATTTTAGTCAATAGTGCAATTAATCTTTGAAGTGAGCTTGGCACAGCAATTCAATTTCTGATGTACAGAAGTCACTAGCAGTCTCCTAAGATTTTCTGAAACAGAGCTGACAGCCACAGTGTCACATGCAAACAAAAGTATGTCTGAGCACAGAGAATTTGCCTGAGCTACCAATTACTCCACCCATTTTTAGAAAACCATCACGAGGCAGTGGAGACAGATGCAGCGTTTTACCAGGATTTGCCGAGAAACTCTATTTCAATGAAGATATGAAGGTTGAGACACACCGTCAACTTTTCAGTGGTTGCTTGCTCCTTCAAAAGTAAACTGTAGTTTCAAAGCATACACAGAGGAAAACTAGTCACAATTCGCTCCATCCCAGGTGGCCCTGCCAGCCCTCAGCGCACCCCTCGCAGGCAGCCAGGCATGCCGCAGTCCGCACGGTTTGGAAGTGCCAGGATTTTGCTGTTCAGCATCACCCTACGGACCACCACCAGCACACGCTTTAAACCAACACCACGGAGAACCCGCTGCAGCGAGGACAGCTGCTGCACCGCCCCTGCTCTGCGGGCAGTTTTAGCTCAGAAAGCTTTTTAGTGGTGGGGTGGTTTTTTGTTTTTTTGTTTTGTTTTGTTTTTTAAGGAAGTGAACTTTAAGTTCAGGCAGCGTGTCTGGAGAGCCAGGCTACAGCCGAGCGCTGTACAAACCGGGTTCACGTTGCATTTTGCCTCTCTGATGCACCGAGTGCCTCTTCCCTGTCCGTTAGCCCCAAGGTACGACACTTCTGCACCTCCTACACCCCCACCTCAATGCAGTTTCGGTCTGTGGGGCCCTGCAGCGCTGTCTCCGCGGCGGAGAGCACATCAGCGACTAAATCCGCTCCTGGGAAAGCCTCGGCCTTTCCCGGGTGGGGCTGAGGAGAAACAAAGAGGGGTTGCCCCACCCGCCTCCGAAGCCCGGGGGGCCGACACCTACTTTTCAGCGGCCGGACCCGGGCCGCTGCTCCCCACCGCCTCTCCGCTGGGCGCACGGTTTCCTTCTGCGGCAGCCGCAGGAACTCGCCGATGCCCCTCTGCCAGGCGGGGACCGACCGCACGCACACCGGGTTTCCTCCGCCGCGGAGGCCCTGGCCTGCGGGGAGAGCGGCCGTCAGCCCCGCCGCAGGCCGGGGGGGATGGAGAGAGGAGGGAGAAGGAGGAGGAAGAGGAGAGCCCCGCTCTCACCTTTCTTAGCGGCCGGCGACGGTCCCGCGTTGAGGCTGCTGGCGCCCAGCACCTTCCGTGGAGCGCGGGCGACCAGCACTGCAGGGAGAGCGAAACGGTGAGCGACGGCGCCACAGAACAGCGCCCCAGTCCCATCTCCCCCTCAGCCCGGCCCGCACCTTTGCGGCAGCCGCCGCCCCCCGCCTTCGTCCGCACCATCCTGCC
>NW_020799112.1:572174-577982 GCF_003259725.1 Athene cunicularia | reverse complement strand
GGGAGGAAGGAGGAAGGGGGTGGGGTCACCCTTGGTCCTCCGAAGCAACCACTACGTGTATTGGAGCCCTGCTTCCTGAGAAGGCCCGACATCGCCTGTCCATGGGAAGTAGAGACTAAATCTGTTTGCTTTTGCTTCCGCGCGCGGACTTTTGCTTTGCCTTGCTTATATTAAAACTGCTTTTGTTTCACCCACAAGGGTTAGTTTATCTTCTTTCCCCTCTTTACCCTATTGAGAAAACAAGGGGAAAAAGGGGGGGGAAGTGATAGAGCGACTTGGTGGATACCTGGCATTTAGCCAGTCAAACCATCACAACAGCTCAAGCTGTTTATGAATACTGCAAAACAACATCTCCACAAAAATCAGACATCTCAATTTCAACACTAAAGGTGCAGGAGTGCAGCCGAACAGCAGAGGGAACTGGCCAAACCATAGCTGCTGCTCAGTGGAAGGCACTCACTCCAGCTCTCAGATTCCTCCATCTAGGAAGCCCAAGGCTTCCTCTGAAGCAGCTTGAAATATTTCAGTTGCCAATTAAAGCTTTATTCAGCATGATTGGTAAGTTCTAAATACTGCAAAAATGAATGTTATACCTATTTGGTAACTTCCTTAATTCCTCAACCTTCACACCTCTGCTTTAAAGAATAATTTATATTACTAATTACAGCATCTACTTCCATCGTCCACTCTCTCATCTGGGCTTCTTTGAGAGGGATTAAAATCCATTTTGACATGATTGCTACCAGATGACTGTTTTACTCTCTGTTAACAAAATACAACACTCTCCACAAATATATACAATCGTTTTTCCCATCCTCATATTCTTTGCCCCACAGCAGTGAGACTCCCAGCTGGACACAGAGGGTATAAGCCTGGCCTGTCCAAACCCACAGACAGCTCTGAACAGTCAACACACAGAAAGAGTCACCCCTCTCATGATAACCGGGCAATTGTACAACTCGCTGACAGTGTGCCTGCAGAGTGGGACCCTCACCTACCCCAACACCTGCCAAAGTATTTGCTCCAGTTATAGCTTGTTGCTGCCATGCTGCTTGCTGTCTAGGAGCGCACAAAGACACACAAACAGGTATCTCACAGAAGCTGTGCTGTAGATAAAACAAAAGCGGGTTCACAGGGGGAGGCCAGCGTTTATTAGACCCTGTGACGTAGCTGGGAAACACAAACATGCTTTCAGGTATGTAATTCCCTTCATCGGGGCTCTGCCCGCGGCGGCGGTCAAACCGTGGAGCAGTGTCGCGGGGCGTGCGTGGGTGAAGAAAGGCATCGAGGTGCTGGAGCGTGTCCAGGGAAGGGCAACGGAGCTGGGGCAGGGTCTGGAGCACAGGTCTGCTGGGGAGCGGCTGGGGGAACTGGGGGGGTTCAGTCTGGAGAAGAGGAGGCTGAGGGGAGACCTCCTGGCCCTCTGCAACTCCCTGCCAGGAGGGTGCAGAGAGGGGGGATGAGTCTCTGGAGCCAAGGAGCCAGCGCCAGGCCCCGGAATGGCCTCAAGCTGCCCAGGGCAGGGTCAGGCTGGCTCTGAGGTAAAATTTCTTCATGAAAAGGGTTGACAGAGACTGGAATAGGCTGCCCAGGGAAGTGATTGAGTCCCCATCCCTGGAGGTATTTAAAAGATGTGATGCTTAAGGAGATGGTTTGGTGGTCGACTTGTCAATGTTAGGTTAACATTTGGACTTGACGATTTTAAAGGCCTTTTCCAACCTGAACGATTTAATGATTCAATGTTCTTGGTCTATGTCAAAGCCAAAGTCATTCCTCATCAGCAGAACAAGTAGATATCCTTTGAACAAGGACATCCCAGAGCCATTAGACCTTGAAGATACTGTGCCAACTGAGCAAGCAAACTCAAGGTCTATGCATCCTTAGCTGAACTACCCTTATCATAATACTAAAGATTATGCCTATAAGTCAAGAGGATCCTTGCAAGGGTGAAGACCCTTCCCCTGAGCGTGCGTAGTAGTAGAAGTATTATGTCAGAACTGTTATAATTGTCTGTAAATTACTAACCAATCCTAGAGAGAATGGAATTGAAAAACTAACTCTGCCAGTTTTACAAATATAGCATGAAAAGTCACATTGGTGGCTTGTGCAACCCTAAAATAAATAAACAATTTCTCTCCCAAGTGTGTGATTATTGTCCTGTTGCACACCGGGCAACAAATCCACTTTTCAGACAACACCCTCACACAGAGCCTGTCACCTCAGAGCTGCTCCCCTCAGCCCGCTCCCATCAGCTGCCACCGAGTGCCAGTGGCCACAGCCCCCTCCTGGGGCCTGGGATATCTGTCATAGATGCACAGGGCCACCGAAGGCTGTGCGGCCGCGGCCCCCGCCCCAGCTCACCCTCCCCCCCAGCTGGTCAGCCCTTTGGCCCCAGCACTCTCCCCAGGAAGGAGGTGGCACATGGACATGCCAGGCCTCCCCTCCGCAGAATCACAGGATCATCTTGGTTGGAAAAGACCCTGAAGCTCCTTCAGTGCAACCATGAACCTCACTCTGACCATTCCCAACTCCACCAGATCCCTCAGCGCTGGGTCAGCCCGACTCTTCAACCTCTCCAGGGATGGGGACTCCCTCCCTGCCCTGGGCAGCCTATTCCAACGCCCAACAGCCCCTTCTGCACAGAAATCCTTCCTCAGAGCCAGCCTGACCCTGCCCTGGCGCAGCTTGAGGCCATTCCCTCTTGTCCTGTCGCTGGTTCCTTGGCTCGAGACTCATCCCCCCTCTCTGCCCCCTCCTGGCAGGGAGTTGCAGAGGGCCAGGAGGTCTCCCCTCAGCCTCCTCTTCTCCAGACTAAACCCCCCCAGTTCCCTCAGCCGCTCCCCAGCAGACCTGTGCTCCAGACCCTGCCCCAGCTCTGTTGCCCTTCTCTGGACACTCTCGAGTTATTCAATGGCCTTTTTGTGCTGAGGGGCCCAAAACTGGACCCACTCATCAAGGGGCAGCCTCACCAGTGCCGAGCACAGGGCTCAGATCCCTTCCCTGTCCCTGCTGGCCACACTACTGCTGATACAAGCCAGGATGCCATTGGCCTTCTTGGCCACCTGAGCACACTGCTGGGTCATGTTCAGCCGGCTGGCAATCAACACCCCCAAGTCCCTCCATGGCAGTGGGGCTCTCGCTGCCCGCTGCTCCTTCCTCGCTGCCCGCCTCGTTGCAGGGGCTGGTACCCATGTCCCACAAGGCCAGCACTGGCACTCCCTCCTGCTGATACCGCAGCAGTGCTGGAGGAGAGAGGAGGAAGAGTGATAAGGCTCCGTGGTGCCACAAGTTGTGATGGCTGTGCTCAGCTGTGGGCAGCACTGCCGACACCACCAAACCTTTCTGAGAGAGGGAAGTTTGTTCCCTTCCCAGGTGCTGGCAGAGGTGAAGCCTTGGCTCCCAACAATTTCCTGTCTGCCTACAGCATTTTAAAAAACATGTCGGTGAGTCACAATGGCCACAGCACAGAGAGCCCTGCAGCGTGTCACATTTTGGCCTAAGACACATTTTTATTCCTGCAGCAGTGTGAGTTCAGGTGGGTTCAGTGTGAATTCACAGCGATCAGGGTTGGAGAATTGCTCTGGTTGAAAAATGGTGTTTATTTGTGGTCTTTTCCAGCAAGATCTGTTCCTGAATCAAACGCACTGCAGGACTGGGCAAGCATTGTTGTGACACACCAATGGACAGGCAGTGCCAGAAAGTAATCCAGGTCCCTGGGGAGCAAGGTCCAGGTCCCCGGGGAACAAGGCAGCAAGCCAGGAGGGACACAGAGGCAGCTCGGGAGCCCAGCTAGGCTCGGAGCCCGGACAGTGCAGGGATGGGCCCGTTTGTGCTCTCCTGCCTCCAGCCTATGTCTGGAGCTCCCTCTGACGTGCAAGTGAAGTCTTGCTGTATGAAGGGTTAGCCAGGTAGCACATGGGGAGGAAGCCCGGGCACCCTCGGTTTCAGGGAAAGAGCACGTTATGACAGATTAAATCACGGTCTCCCCAGTGTGAGGCTCCTTGGTGGCAGCTGCACCCCGCGAACGTGACGGGAGCTGCATGGGCAGCCGAGGGCCTCGCTGTGCTTTAGCCTGGCAGCTGCCAGGGCTGGAGGCTTTTGCCTTTGTCACTCTCTGACACCCAGTAGGAGCTGTATTTTTTCCAAGAAACCACACCATCAGTTGTCCAGTGTGTCCAATGTCTCAGCAGCTGTTGGTCCCAAATACATCCTCTCCTTTTCCAACAGTTATTTCTCCCTTTATCTTTTAATGTTCATCCTAATGTGTGTTTGCTTCATCAGGCTTTTAGTGCTGGCTTTTTGATTTTTTTTTTAAATGATGGCCTAATTCCCCATTCCCTTCTGTCTTGTGGTGCTGGCACATGTGAAAGGTGAGCTAAGAATGATATGTTTTTACTTTGTTTGGGATGTGGTTTTGGTTTTTAAAGAGTAGACTATGACACCCTAAGCCTAGCCCTAAATATTCCCTCCTCTCCCTACAAGCCCATGTAGACTGGTGAGCTGCACTTTTTCTTTCATGCAAATTTACACCGTTTCTGGCCTCTGCCTTCAGCAGAGCTTTTGAGCAAGAGCAGAGCTGGCTCTGCAGATGTGTCCCACTGGTGAGCCGAGGGACAGGAGCGGGATTCGGAGCTAGGTTCGCTTTGGCAGAGCTTTGTCATCACCTGCTGCAGCACAGGGATGTGCACTGGTGGAGAAGAGGTTCGGGGAGGCTTTTGGGGAGGCAGCGAATCTGCCTGTGGGTGAGAAAAGCTTCCCTCTTCTTAAATAGTCCGCAGATACGGTCAGGTTTGCAAGGAGCTGCTTCTGATATTCAAGTGAAGGAACTGGAAAAGAGTGCCTCTGGGCAGGCATTTGAGCTGATACTCAGTCCCTGCTCAAAAGAAGCAGTCCCAGAATTCCCTCTTTCTCCCTCAAAGAAGGATGTGTCATTGGAAGAGATTCAGAAGAAGCTGGAAGCAGCATAAGAGAGACGTAAGGTAAACTTGAAACAGCCTAAGTGAGCTCTGCTCAGCTAGTCTGTGCGTGGGGTTTTTTTGTTTAAATTTACTTGCTACTTGGGACAAGTGATTAGCAGTTTATATTATGGTAAATGGAATATTCATTCAACTTTTGAATCTCTGGGGCTCTTATGAACCTTTGTTATGGTCTGCAAGGCCGTAGCTTTCTTCTTAAAGTAATCTTGAATGGGAGAAGATGTCTAGTTGAGAGGGCATGCTTTATCATGAAGCTGTTTTTTCTTGTCTTTAACATCTAACAGATTAATTTTCTCCTAAAAAATGTAATGGTGGATCTGTAATGAGAAGGTTTGTGAATACAATGTCTGACTCAATGCAGAATCTCGCTGATGAGGTGTAGCTTGGAGCCCCTGGCCATGCATTTAAGTGAAGTACAGCCTCCTGTGAGACCTGAATCACAGTGATTCACCATTCCGAGAATTGGGGATCTTCTAGCAATGTTAACATAAAAATCCCTGTTCTTTTTTTTCCGCAAAAATCCCATTTAACAACACTTGCAAGTAATGACAGAAACTTAGTGTTGAGGGATCCGGTGGAGTTGGGAACTGTCAGTGTTAGGTTAACAGTTGGACTAGATGACCTTCAGGGTCCTTTCCAACCTAGCTGACCCTGTGATTCTGAGTTCGGAGGCTCCGAGGGATGAGGTTCTCCCCGCGGGGAGAGCCGGGGCCGGAACGGTGGCGCCGCGGCCGCGTTCCCGGGGGGACACACACGGCTTGGGGCCGGTGCGGCGCCGCTTCCCTTCCCCCGCGCGGCAAATGGCGGCGCCCAGCCCGCTGCTGGCCTGGTG
>NW_020799112.1:537307-572124 GCF_003259725.1 Athene cunicularia | reverse complement strand
AAGCAGTTTTAATATAAGCAAGGCAAAGCAAAAGTCCGCGCGCGGAAGCAAAAGCAAACAGATTTAGTCTCTACTTCCCATGGACAGGCGATGTCGGGCCTTCTCAGGAAGCAGGGCTCCAATACACGTAGTGGTTGCTTCGGAGGACCAAGGGTGACCCCACCCCCTTCCTCCTTCCTCCCAGCTTTATACTGAGCAAACGTCATATGGTATGGAATATCCCTTTGGTCGGTTTGGGTCAGCTGTCCTGGCTGTGTCCCCTCCCAAGATCTTGCCCACCCCGTTCCACTGGGGGAAATATCAGAAAGAGCCTTGGTGCTGTGTAAGCACTGCTCAGCAGTAGCCACAACACCAGGGTGCTATCAACACCCTGCCAGCTCCCGACATAAAACACAGCACCGTGAGGGCTGCTGTAGGGGAAAACCAATTCCAGTTCAGCCAGACCCAGTACAGCTGTAATGAAAGAAACTGCATAGAAATGCTAAAAAACAAGAAATCCTGGTGTTGTCAAGCAGCACAAAGCCGTTCTCTGTGATAGTTAACTAACTTCTTGCAGCAGACTTTCTTTCCATGCAGCAGAACCATTTCCCACAGTCATTACATCAGATATGATGATCTTTGCTGTTACGTGTTAATTGCCTAGGCTGAATTTTTGGATTTTATTTCTGGTGTAGTGGGTTTTGCCTCGGAGCTACTTGCTGGGAACCCAAGCTTCTTCCTTAGGTACGGATCCAGGTGTGCAGCTGCAGTCCCAGGTTGTATTGAATACAGCAGATGCTCTATTGCTGTCTCCACAGAAATAAGTGTGTGGATGTGGAGCACTTGTCTTGCATCGTTAGACTTGCAGTGGAGTCCTTCATCCTGTAAACATCGAGCACGTTGCACCTCACAAAATTAAATTCCATGATTTATCCAGGTGCAACCCTGACTGAGCAATGTTCAAATCCTGAGAGTCACGATTGCACCTGAATTAATAGTGGAGCTTAAATTTATGTTTTTTTAATTGAGCTTTTGTAGCAGGGAGGCTGCAAATACTTAAAGTGTTTGTAAAAGTGTTTGTAAGACAAAAACCCCCCATTTTTTGAACTGGAGGGTTAAAAATGGACAGTAACGTTCCATTTCCTTGTAGATATCCTCTAATTTAATATAAAAAGCCCTGAGGAAGCTCTGCCAAGGTTTCCTTAACTAAGGTTGCTTTATCTGGTTTTGTTTTGTTTTGTTTTTTTCATGGCAGTAGTGTTTGGATCTGGCAGTGACAGTAAAGCCAGTTGGACAGAACTGGGGGTACTGGAAATGCTGCATCCACTTGTCACTAAGCAGTAGCCTGCTTCTATTGAGAGCAGGTGAAAAGAGTCAAGACAAGAGGTGTCCTAAAGCCACAGCATGGACTGTCACTGCAAAAAGCAGTGTGGGAGGATGTGGGATGTAGAAGCGGTGCTAGCTGAGGTGTGGGTCAGGGAGCAGGGGCGGTTCTCTAGAGCGCAGCAGGCAGAGAGAGTGATTTGTCCTGTGGTGAATGAAAACAGGCTTTCTGGGAAAGGGTTTCCGAGAAATCCTCTCTTCTATTGTTGAGAGAGACTATGGAGAGGAGAGGCAAAGAAAAGCTGTGCTTGCGCTGCAAGAGGATTTTCAAGTGTGTCACAGATAGGACAGCTAAAGGCCAGAGAGTGCATTTATGTTGGAGTGCTGCTTGCTGAAATAGATAAGGGTAATAAGTCCTAGTCTTTCTCGGTCATGGCTGGTGTGCAGTTCATAGCTGAAACCAGTCTCATCTAGTGTTAGGAGACAGGTTTGTGCCTGGAGTGTGTTGTGCGTACTTCCCAAAGCATCTGTTTTTGAGTATTGCCAGAGAAATGGTAGCAGTTGGCTTTGTTCTGTTCCCTTGGAATGATTTCTGTGCTGTAATTAATTCCTGCAATTAACTTCTCAACAATTCACTTCTCATCCAGTACCTGCAGGAGATGTTGGGTGGGAGGAGGAACCCTTTGTTTCTTTGATCAAGGTGTAATGTCTGAGGGAGAAACCAGAGCATTCCACTATGAGATTATTAATCCAGCTGTCATCTAAAATATTGTGCTTTGTTTCTGATCAGGGTTTCTCTATTTCAGCCTGACCCAAAGCTTAGTCCCTGACCAAATGCAGTCCCTGATTGACACTCATAGAGGTGAATCACAGAATCACTGATGCCAAGTCATGAAATGAGGAGAATTTACATTACAGCGAAATACTTGGACATGCAGTGCATGAAAAACCTCTGCTCAGGTGGCTGTGCCAGGTGGAAAATACAAAAAATGCTGGGTGGTGAACTGGCTGTGAATGAAGAGGTCTTGCTGCCACCAGAAGCTTTGTTTCTGGGGATGGTCATGCACAGGACTTCACAGTCACAAATAGGGCATTACTATTATCTAATACCCTTGAAAATAAATCTGGGAGTAGCTGAGCTGCTGGTCGAAGCTGCTAAATACCTGTGGGTTGATATTGCAGGGTCCAGAGGACTGACAGCACACCTGCAATCTAGACCCAAGCAGTTTTAGCTTTCAGAGACAGCCACCGTCTACTGGATCAGCAACTTCCTTATGTCCTTACTTTGTTTAGATTCCCTGGACCTTTTCTGGCAGGCCTAAACTTGTCTTTCCATTGAATCTGGGGTCTGGTCCAAGTTTCATTCCAGTTAAGCAGAATAACACTTGTCTGAATCTCCCCAGCCTGTTCGAGGGTGGGTGCTTTCTCTCTGCTGCTGGTACTGCACTGCGAATACAGTTTGTTTATATTTTTGCTTCTCAGGCACAAGAGAGCAGCAGTGGAGTCAGCAGCAGTAGCAATTCCTCTAAGAAGAAGCCCAAATATGTCAGCCTGTATACCAAGGAGGGGCAAGACAAGCTGGCTGTCTTGATCCCTGGGCGTCACGCCTGTGAGTGCCTGGGCCAGAAGCACAAGCTCATCAACAACTGCTTGGTTTGTGGGCGCATTGTCTGTGAGCAGGAGGGCTCTGGACCCTGCTTGTTCTGTGGTGCTCTGGTTAGTAATGAGGTTGTTTTTATTTGCTGTGCTTGAATGTGGCGTAGTTTGCTCAGTCAGGGCTTTGAAATGGCATGGGGCTGAATCAGCCTCTCAGATCAAAGTTCCTCTAGCAAAATTCTCTAAGCTCTAAAGCTGGGCAGGAAAGAACCTGTACTATCTCCTTTTAGGGATAGGACAAGGACAACTGCTGTGGCTTCAAGTCACTTTGCGTTTCTTTTATGATATGCTGCCTCAGAGAGCGGAGAGGTTTCCCTCATAATTCACAGTACTTCAGAGCTTGCCTGATTTATGACAGTCACCTGTGGCTGTCATGTGCATCACTGTAATGTGCAAAATGTGTGCAAGGCTTCAGCCCCATCCTGGGCCCAGCCCTGGTAGCCTTGTAAGGGACAGGAGATGTGACCAGGGCCAGGGAGCTGACTTTTCTTCAACACTTGTGCAGTATGCACCGTTTAGGGGACCTGTTACACCCTGTGTTTGGTTGAAAGGGCGCCTTTTGGAGAAAGGAGGCAAGCTAATGACAGCAGATTAAGTAAAGTAAAATTCAGGAGAGAGGGAAATATTGTTGGGATAAAGAAAATGTTTTAAATCAGATTGGTTGCTATTTTTAAAGATCTGTTTAGCTCCAGGTGGCCAACCAGGAGACAGGACCTGTGTCTTCATCTGCCTGGGGAGGTTCTGAGTGCATTTCTCATCCTTTGAGATCACATAGCAGTGTACCCACCCACAGAACAAAGGAAGACCAAGCTATATCTTTCTCATGAATTGCTTTTAGCAAAAAACTAGGATTCTCCCTGTGTAAATGGCACTGAAGGGAACGAGGTGTGGACTATGTTGGCTGTTTTGAACAGCTCACCCTGAGCTGTTGTCCAAAGCTCTGAAGCTGGTCAAGCTTGTGATGTCCTTCCTAAGTCTTAATTTTCTTTTTTTCCCTTAGGTGTGCACTAAAGAAGAACAGGACATTCTTCAGCGGGACTCAAACAAGAGTCAGAAGTTGCTGAAGAAGCTCATGGCAGGTCAGTAGCAATTACATACCTGTAATATAATGAATCCAATCAGTTATGCAGCAGCAGGAGCCTTCCTCTGCCTCACTGTCCTACACTTGCCTTGATGTTGTGTAGTAATGAGAGTGTGTATGTCCTGGAGTGTAAATTGTCTAGGTCCGTCTGTCTGAATTATAGAATGTTGCTGGCAAAGTCTAAAGATAATTCTCAGGAGCTGACACCTGATTGTTTCTCTGGGATGTAAATTGCCAGGACGATTTGTGAACTTTATTTGCTTCAGACTTTACTGAGCCAATTGTGCTTGTTGTTGCATGGTGTCTGTGATGGGCATTAAAAGGATTGTTGGGAAGATGGCTCCTTGTGTCCTCTCTGCAAGCACTCGGCAGCATTTCTGGACTTCAACAGAGGTGATAACTGTGAGTGTCAAATGGTAGTGTGTAATGTCCTTACCCAGAGGCCCCAAGGCTGCTCGATAGGCATTCCTGAATCCATCACATGAACTGGACCATTGCAGCAGTCCTTGAAAATTAGGATATGTCTCATGTGGAACATGTGCTGTGGAAGATGAAGTGCTGCAATCTGATTTTCTAGGTCTAGAGAGGTGGTGGTTAATATTTTCTAATGACTCTTCCTGTCTAACACTTATCTTGGGAGCTAAAAATAGGAACAGAGCCAAGGAAAGCAGGAGGAAGTAATACCCAGTCTCCCAGTGAAGACCTGTGCATTGTGGGGATGTTTGTCTGAGTTTAGCTGAAATATAGCCAAGGTCACAGTGTTCTTGGTTGAAAAATACACTTTGCTGGGGAAATATTTACTCTGGGTCTTGGTGTCAACATCTCTTTAGAGCTGCTGAGATGGCAGGAGATCCTGTAAGTCCTTGAGAATAACAGCTGATCACAGATTTGATCTGTTTATAATCTTTCCGTAGAGATCCTGATGTACTCCAGGATCCCCTTTTCTTACCCATTTTATTAGTCTTCCTTTCTGCCCCTGCCAGGTCTTGCTTTGTGCATTATCTGTGTAGGTGAAAGCTGAAAAAGAAACTTTTTTTTTTGGTTCCCTTTTATTTGGTTGGCTGGGTTTTGGCCCCTTGCCAGAGATGGTAGGAAATAAGAGATCGTTGCTGGGAATAGATTTCTCCATCACTAACAATAACTGGTCTGAAAAACCTGCTGAGGTGTGTTGGTGGAGGATTTCCTTTGCGAGAGGCTCGTACAGCAGCAGACAGAAGATTTGCTCTGTGGAGAACTGGCACTTGTCAGCGATCTGTCATGACCAGGAGTTTCTTTGTGGAGGTGACAACACTTAGGAGAGAATTTGACTTTTAGGAAGGGACTCAAGGCCTGTGGCTGGTGATGGGTGGAATTTAGACTGCCCGAATCGTTAGGGAAGGCTGAAGGAGAACCAAAGACGAAGACCTTCTCTCTAAACACTACCTAGATGGTGTCACTGTGGTATTTAAATGCTTCCTCTCTTTGGAGGAAGGAGTCTGTGAAAGGGGCTAGGGGAAAATGGGGACTTGAACCTGGTTTGGGAAGGCGCTGATCTTGATGCAAAGTTCTTCCTTTAGCTCCTGGAATGGCATTTGTTTAGGGGGCATTTCTGTAGCCAGGCCCACTGAGACTGGGCTTTGAACAACTGACTACTGAGCTATGATTTGTTTTCTATCTCAGGTGCTGAAAGTTCAGGGAATTTGGATGCCATCAGCAAAGACTTACTGCCTCGACAAGAAGCTAGACTTAAAGCAGGCCTGGAGATGGCTGTGAAACACAAAGACAAGTTGTTGGAATTTGACAGGACAAGGTAAGATACTGGCTGTGAGACTATAATGAAATAGCATAAATTATTTGTCAGGCTAAGCTGCCCTTAACAGAAATGTTAGGGAGTTCCTTCTAAAACCTCGGCTGTAGCTACAGACACCTTAATGTTGGCATTTGGTGGAACCAGGGTGAACCCCTCGAATGGGTCCCGTTTGGATGTCCTTGCTTTGTGTCCCTGACAGTCCGGCACTCTAGAGAGAGCAGAAAGGAGCCAGCAGGAAGGCAGGTTTGAGGAGGGCAGGTTTGACGAGGGCAGGTGTGGGGCATGCAGCCTTGTGTCACTGTCTCACTGTGCTCATCCTCTACCACTATGGTTGTTTCTCACCAGCGTGCGTCGAACCCAGGTCATTGATGATGAATCAGATTACTTTGCCACAGACTCCAACCAGTGGCTCTCCAAGCAGGAAAGGGAAGCCCTCCAGAAGAGAGAGCTGGAACTGCGGGAGCTGCGTCACGCTTCTCGGCTTGCCAAAAAAATCACCATCGATTTCGCTGGCAGGCAGATCCTGGAGGAAGACAACAGCTTGGCTGAATACCACAGCAAGTGAGTGAGAACTGGCGGTGCAAAGGCATGCCTGAGAGCAGGGAGGTGAAAATCGTTATGGATAGTGGTCTGGCTGAATCTGGAAGAACAAGTGTAAGGAAAGCTGAGCAAGATGATCCCTTGAAGGGCACCTCTGGCACTAGGATGCAAGTTTTGCATTCTTTTCTTCCTTGAGGGTCTTTCTGGCTTGCAGCATATCATCTCTTTCAGCGCAGCTCTGCTGAGACCCTCTCCTGAGCCCAGCTGAGTGAGGCTTGCACGAGGTTTCAGTAGCTGATATGTCTGTTAATGATAAAGCTGCCCTGGAAAGAGATGTTGTAGAAGACCTATCTCAACAGAACCAGTTCATCTCAAATTCAAACCAAGCTGAGCTTCTGCAGTACAGAAGAGTGACTGTTCAAAGTGCAAATCAGACTGAGCAAGGAAATCATTTAGTTAGGGAAGGTGGTAGAAAAATGCTTTGGATCAGAAGCATTTGGGCGGGGAGAAGGGAGACGTTGCAAGGGAAAAGCATGGAATTTTAAAGCCCCTTGTTTGTGCTTACAGACTGGATGAAACCATCGAAGCCATTAGTTGTGGCACACTGAGCAAGCCAGCTGGCCCAGAAGTGAAGACAACTCTGAGTTCTGGTGTTTTAGTGAATCCCCGTCTTCTTCAGCCTGCTCCTTTGGTCAGTATGGGTTCAGTAATTTATTCCATGACTAACTTTGGGAGAGTTGAGTTTAAGAATTGTGAATTCTGGCACATTTGTATTACATCTTTCCTCCCCCGTGTCTGAGAGATCTTCAGTAGCCATCTGAGTTGGGAACAGGGGAAGTTTGCCAATGCCCTGCTCTTGGTAGGTTTTGTTTATGTGAGTTTTAGACTCCTACCTCCTTTTCAGGAATGTGGAAGAATTTCTGAGAGTCAGTCTAAGGTTGTGTCACTTTCTGTGAAGCTTTTTCTGCCAGATTTCCAGTTTCCAAAGGGCATAATTTCTGCCCTCTAATTCCACTTTAATCTTGGTGTTCTTGGTGCACACTAAGCATGTGGAGGTTGGATGATCCCTGTTTTGGGAGTTGATGGCTGTGAACATGCTTTGAAAATTGTATCTTCCTGTGAATGGTCTGAGACACCAGCAGATAGATTTATTCTTGAAATTCATAGCTTAGCTGTGATGTGTAGAAAGGAAAAGCTGCATAGAGTGGAGCACGACCTTGCTTTTTCTACTGCCAAAGTATGGCATGTAAGCACACTGGGTTTGCAAGGAAGGAAGAGTGATCCCAATAAGAGTAGTACCTCTGGCCTTACATGAAGAAGAACTTCAAGTAGGATTTGCAATTGATGTACGTTGTTTCCTAGAGAGATGCTAACAGTTTTCTTGTTTCTTTTGATCACTGAAGTGGGTGGACCAAACTGGTTTGCTCCCGCACAGGAAAGCCATCCATTCCATGGACGCTGGAAATGAGTCTGGCTCAGAGCGGAACAGGTTGCGGATTCAGGATCGAGAGCTGCAGGAGATCTCAGATGATGGTTGGTGCCTCAGCATGCACCAGCCTTGGGCTTCCTTGCTCATAAGAGGAATCAAAAGGTAAAGGGGTGGCTTGAACTGTGATGTATCCTGACCAGCTCTTGCTTTGTAGGTGCGATGGGAAGTTGTGTTCCTCAGAGGACCTCTGTGGACTCGCTTGCTTTTTACAGTGACTGATAGGTCCAGGTTTGGAAACCATGCTTCCTCATCGAGTGTACAGATGGTTTGAGAAGCCGATGAATCCATTTTTCATGAGAGTAGATAACCTGGAAGGTTCAAGTTTCTTCATAGTGGGTAAATTTAGGGAGAGACTGAGATTTCTACGCTATAGTTGGGGTGTACCTTTCTGGAATTTGAAAGGCAAATAAGCTGAAAATGTGAAATATGTACTTCTGGTCTTGTTGTCCATCATAAAGAAGCCAACAGTGGCACCAGGCTGTGTTTAAAAATAACAACCACATGCATACACCCCTTGCCACTACTTTCTCCCTCTAGGCTAGGAATCAGGTTACAAAGAGAGGCTCCTTCAGCCCAGCATCCCTGGCATGTTAATTCACCTTTCCTACAATTAACCTGGACAAAATAATCTTCTTTAGCCCTTTTTTCCCCTTTCCTTTGTATAATTTTTCATTTTAGAGAGCAAAGCTTTTTCACTTTCCAAGCTAAAGTTGCTGTAAATCTTAATGTGCCTGACTTCTGCATCCAGGTGGTCTGGGGATGCTGTCAACCACTCCGATACAGCTGCAGCATTGATGCCTAGTGCCCATTCTGGGGTCCCCAAGACCTGCAGCTGATGACCACGTGGTACAGATGTGCAGTCCCTTATTGCTCCCTAGATTGGATCTTACTGTGCATAACTGTCTGAGCTCCTAAGGGAATTGTATGAGCAGACTGTCCTACGCCCATGTCTGGCATACTGCTGTACTTGCAGGGAATTGATGTCCTTTTCTGCTGTTGCTCTAAAGCAGTGAGGATGTGGCATTATTCCTTGCCCATCTCACCTCTTCTCTGTAGTGCTGACATGTTGCTTGAGTTTAAAGAGCCAGGGCAAAGCTTAGCAGCAGGAATTGCATAGTGAAACATTCAATTGAAAAATCTGTCCGTGTGGATGATTTCTGATGAAATTTAAGTCCTAAGTTCTCCTCTGCTTTCTAGGGTGGAGGGCAGGACCTGGTACACACCTCATAGAGGGCGGTTATGGATTGCAGCTACTGCTAAAAGACCTTCCCCTCAGGAAATCTCTGAACTGGAGACCACCTACAGAATGCTGCTCCAGAAAGGTGAATTTCTCTCCTTGGATCTTCATATTATTTGGTACATTGAGCCACGTAATGAGCAGTGTCAGAAAGCCCTCTCTGCTGAGCAGTTATTACTGCTTCGCTTTTTAACCTTCTGTTCTTGAAATTCTCTTCTTCCTTTCTGCATTTCGTCAGCCGAATGGATATGGTGGCAGACTTTAACTCCGTCCTTTAGCTGCTCACATACTTCAAGCACAAACGCTGTTGAATTGTACCTGACTTCTGTGATAGCTTTTGACAGCAAAGGACTTTATTATTATTTTATTCTTAGCTCAAGCAATAAGCTATTGAATGCGTGCATGCGTGCGTGTGAAGTGACTTGTGCTTCAGTCTGTTTACAGTGATGTTAAAGGCTTTTCATGTATTCTGACCTTGTGGAAATCAGGATTGGAAAGCTGCAGGTTCTCCAGAAGATGTTATGCTCTCATGTGGGTAGGAGGATCCTGGTGGCTGCACTGCACACCTCTTTGTGCAGTGTTTCTGCACGTCACCCAGCTTAAGTATCATACAGCAGGATTGTCTGCTCCCACATCAGGGCAGGGAGCTCTTCCTGCACTATGTGTTCCTCTGTCAGAAGCTAAGCAGGGAAATGCTTATATGTAATTATATCTCCCAAACTTAGTCCTGTCATGTTAAAATCCTGGGCTGGATAAAGAATGACGGGGTGTTAAAATTGCTGTATGTTTTCTTGTGTCTCAAAAAGTAGAAGTGCATGGAGGAGAGGGAAGGGCACCTGGGGGTTAGAAAAGCCCAGCAATGTGTATGGGGATGAGGGCCCCCTGAAGAGTTATTTCTTTTGATGCAGATTTGGAATTTCCAAGCGATTATCCCTCGGGGTGCCTTCTAGGGTGTGTGGACGTGACCGATTGTTTATCGCAAGAACAATTTAATGAGCAGGTGAGTACAGCAAATAAACCTTTACAATCTTACATTAGCCAGCGGAGGTTTAAAGTGGTGTAACCCACCTCCATGAGATGCTCTAGAGAAGACATCGAATGGAGATTTTAAACTGTGTTGAGAGTAAACACAGTGTTGTGTATCTAGAAAGAGAACGTACCGAGAAAACACATTTCAGCAGTGGTGGAAGGGAGCGGTGGGCTAATACTAACTAAATCCACCATCAGCTTCTCTGGCAGTGAGGAAGTTTGATTGAAACTAGTTTCTCACATACTCTGAAACTCTTTTCAGTAAGGTAAATGCCTGTTTAATTAAACCAGCACTAGCTAGAGAGACCATGCTGAAAGGGCTCATGACAGTCATTGCTTCCCTTGCTGATGGATGTGCATCAGGATGCTGTGGCTGTATTAGACTGTGGAAGACAGGAACCTACAATGCATTAGTCTTGCATTTCTGGATTTTGTCGTTATTTGGCAGACTTGGGAGCTTACATCTTAACTGGATGTGGCTTCTAAAGAGCTGATGGCTTCTCTTAAAGAAGCTTCATGGCGTCGTAGTAGAATTGCTCCAAATTTTTCCCAGTCAGGCAGCAATTTTCTGCTACCCCTGGGTATAACTTTACTGATCTTCCCATCTCAGGGAGGACTCTGGATTAGGAAGGGTCCAGTATCTGGCTGCTTTAGGAGTACAGTAAACAACTCCCTGAGCATAGCCAGTTTTTTGCAGTTATTGCAGTGATTTGTGTGGCAGAGGACCTGAAGCGGCCTGGAAACACAAGACAGCGTGGAAACGTAGAAAACTCTGCAGCAATGGTGGTGATGTGCCATGGGACCCACTGTGGTGCCAGCAGGATCAACTACTCTGCTATAAGAGAGGGCAGCTTGGCCCAGACAGAGGCATCTAGGTCTGTAGCTGCTGGACCTGCCTGCTGCTTTTTCCTGGAGCTGGAGGTCACAGTAGCCTCACTGCTGAGAGTTTTGCTATGGCTGGGGCACTGAGTCACCACGAGCAGGAGCTGTGGGAGGTGAGCACCCTCCCACCAGAGAGGATGAACAGGAGAGCCACAGGGTCTTCATGGAGACCCTACAGATAGGACATCCAGACCCCCTAGATATAGGGAGGGAGGGACATCTGGAGATTACAGTGGATCAAGACTCCCAGGAGTTCAAGGAGGGGTAGGGACAACCTGTAGTGAAGGGAGTCAGGAGTCTTTTGAGAAATCTTAACCCATACTAGTCCATGGGTGCTGATGGTGTACATCCAAATGTGCTGAGAGTGTTGGCAGATGTCTTTGTGAGGCCACTCTGACCTTGGAAAGATTATGGAGGTCAGGAGAAGACCCTGACAACTGTAGAAAGGTGGCTATTACATCCATGTTTAAAAAGGGAAGGAAGGATGATCCTGGACACTTCAGGCCAGTCAGCTCCACTTTGGTTGCTGGGAAATTCATAGAATGATTCCTCTTGGAAGCCAGTTTTGGGCATGTGAAGGAGAAGGACATTGGGAATACCAGTGTGGATTTACCTAGGGATAAAATCACTCTTGACTAACCCATTTACCTTTTATGATCCAACAGTTAGAGTGGTATCTTTGTATTTAGCAAGGCTTTTATCCTGGTCTCCTACACCATGCATGTATTCAAGATGAGTCACTATACTATTGGTAGGTGGACTTCTAGTGCTGACAACTAACTGGCTGGGTCATCGAGCTTTAAAGTGCAGTGGTGGTTGCCTCATAATCTCCTTGGAGGCTTGTTACAGGTGGTGTTCCTCAGGGCTTTTTCCTCAAACTTCTCCTGTTTAATACATTTAGCAGTGACCTGGAGGGGGAGATGGAGTGCCCCACAGTTTGTTTCTGAATGCTGCTCTTGAGGGGAGCAGTGGCTGTGCTCTGTGGCAGGGCTGCCGTTCAGAGGAAACTCGGCAGGCTGGAGGAAAGGGCTGACGTGATACTCCTGAAGGCCCAATGCCAAACCCCACACCTGGGGTGGACTCACCCCCTGCGTCAGTGCTGGGGAGCAGCTCTGCTGAAGAGGCACTGGGCATCTTGGCAGCCAGAGAGTGAACAGCAGCCCTGGCAGCAGGGAGGACTGGCCACATGGTGGCCCGGTATGGCCAGTAGAAGTGATTATTCCTCTTTGCTCAGCATTGGTTAAACCACATCTGGAATACTGTGGTCACAAAAAGGATGTTGATAAACTGGAGTCCAGTGGAGGCCACCAAGATGGTTGTGGGCTGGAGCATGTGCCCTCTGAAGAGAGACAGCGAAGAAGAGAGGTCTTCTACTTCCTGCAAGGAGATTATAGAGACAGAGCCAGGCTCTTTGCTGATGTACACAGCAGAAGAATGAGAGACAAGTGTCATAAATTGAAAGGGGAGTGGTTGATGTTACTTAGGAAAAAAAAAATACTCATGAGGACAGCCAAGCACTGGAGTAGGCATTGCCCAGGTAGCTTGTGCAGTCTCCACCCATGAAGGTTTCCAAGACCCGACAGGACAAAGTTGTGAGCAACCTCACCTGAATTCAGTGCTGACCCTGCTTTGATTGGGAGGTTGGGGTAGATACCTCCTGAGGTCTGAATCTGTGATGCTGTGACTGACTCCATGCTCAAAATCCAGAACAGCAGCTTTCCTTGGGGTGTGTTTTATTAGCTTAGTATGAAGTGTGGCACAGCTGTTTCTGATTCTGTTTCATGCCTGTGCACTCCACTGCCCCTCGTACAAGTCAGGTTTGGTCTGATGGGAATCACCAGACCATGTAGGGCTTGATAGTGAACTGAGACCATCTTGTGAGACAGACTAAATGGATTCCTTGGGATGGAGGAAGAGGACACACCAGCCTGATGGGCATCTTCTTGCCATGAAGAGTCTGAGGGGCATTTGCCACTGGGGGCTGTTTTTCATGAAGTGCTCTTCTGGTTTTCCCAAACCCTGTGAGAATTTTTTAGCAGAGATGTCTAGAAACTAGAGATGAAGAGTATTTCTGATGAGGTTGTCTCTATTCATCGTGGGTGGAAGTGGGAGAGGTTGGCATACGAGCAGCAGAGGGAGCTTTGGGACTGGAATACAATGAAATCTGCAGGCACATTTGGCCTTGTATGGGAGCAAGCCTTGGGAGAGAGAAGAGAAAAGGACACTGGGGCCAGTGTAGGGTTTTTCTTCTGTAGCATCCACTAATTTGCACTTTGGTCTTAAATGGAGATTCTCGTCCTTCTGCTGTCTGTAACAGTGATGGAACAATACATCCAGGTCTCTCACAAGTACTTTTCTCACACTAACAATTCCTTCCCTTTCTTTGTGGGTATGTTCTTCAGGCACTGGTAGAATGGCTGTGACAGCTTCTTACAGTCTGAGAGTGTTGTAGATAACTAGCTTTTAATCTTCTGATAGAGGAGCCTCACAATTAGCTATGTTCTCTATAAATTCCTCCCAGATTGCTGGCACTGCTTGGCCGCAGAGGCACTGGAGGTAAGTGTTTTCCAGGAGCACTGTTAACAGACCTGCTGATGGGAGAGTTACCTCTCTTCTCAATGCCATGGCACTTCTCAGTTTATGTTTCACTGGCTTTTTGCTGGTCTCATATTGCAAACTATTTATAATTCTGAATTTGTTGCCTTTTTACAGTGGTTTTGTCCAATTTTTTTCCCCAGGATCGCTTTATGCAGTGTTCATTTCCCTAGCTTGTTAAGATTGAATCCAGAGATCTGAGCATCTTTCTGAAGTTGGTTTATGAGGAAATGTATGTTTTTGTGGACTATCATGAGCAGTAAATGCATCTGAAGGAAGCTGAGATTAATTTAATTGCAAATGCTAGCAAGATGAAGAAGTGTGCAGCGCCTGCTCAGAAATCTGGGTTGGATCTCGCTGGGAGTAGGAAATCCCCGTTGCTCACACTGATGATTCAGCCCAGGTTTATCAACAACCATCACCAAAGCCACTTGTCAGCAGTGTAATCCAGCCATTTCTCAGTGTACAAAGACTCCTCCTAGCTTCAGGGAGAAAGGAAGATGATGTGGGTTTGCCACTTATGGCATGCAAAAAACATTGAATATTTTCTAAGGATCTGTGATATGTTAGCAGGCAAGGTAATGTGATGCAGCAGCAGAGACTTCTCAGAGATTAAGCCACTGTGAAGCTCTTTCCAGGTTCTGTGCTTTGACTCATAACTCTCCTCTTCACCAACTCGTATTTAAAGCTTTGTATTTTCTGGAAGAAATAATTTCACAAGTGCAGGGCAAGCCACATTTGCAGATTATGCCCACGACCTGGAGGTGAAACAGTTCCCTGTCTATCATCTTTTGAGGGTGGTCCTGCCTTTTTCAGCAGCCATGGAAGTTTGCTTTGACTCTTGTGCCCATTCATTCCCATAGGCAGGGGAGACTCTTCCCAGTCTGTCCCTCCTGCAAATTTTCTATTATTACTCAGTCCTTTTGATGCCGTCACCCACTCCTTATTTAGTACCATCTGCAGATTTAATTCCCTTGCTGTTTGCATCCTTTCTCAGGTTTCTAACGAAGATGTTAGTGGAACCCTGCTGGTATTTTTCTATCGTTATCCTCATTTAATTTTTTTTTTTGACATGTGCTCAAAAACCAAAATCAAGTAACAATGCCCCGTTTTGCTGGATGCTACAGCGGTGGACTCAGACCAAGTCTCTGCCCCCATTATCATTTGGGACTGGTTATTTATCCATGTTACTACTGGACACGTAAGTCTGGCCTTGCGGAACCCCTTCAGAGGGGTCAGTCTTGTAGCTCTGCCCTATGTACATTATTTGAAGACTGACTGATGTTGACGTGGTTTGCAGATCTTCAGGGCCATGTAAGAAGTGATGACAGAACAGGATCTTGTACACAGTAGCTGGCAGGGAGCAGAGGAAGAGCAGAGAAGAGATGTCCTTGTGATTAAAATCAGCATCACATCAGATGATGTTGCCCTAATCCCAGTTGTGCTACTTACTGCATGAACTAGTTAAATCTGTTCCTCTGGGTCTCTTTCCCATGTGGAAAATAAAGCTGTGCTTCCCTGTCAGAGGTTATTTACACCTAATTTTACTGCTCAAAGCTGTGATCTTTGGATTGAAGCTGCTCCAGGAGCACAAGTTATTTTCAGGTAGGAAAGTCCACTCCGGGTATCGAGTGTCACCTGCTCTCTTCACAGGGGACTGAAGCAAAAGCTGCTTTCTGAATTCAGCCCTGCTGCTGAGGCTGGGTGGTAGGCTGATGCCAGGACATCCCTCCGTGTGGCTCTTAAATCTCAGTATTTCCAGTTGAGCTTTGCACATCTTGCACCTCAGAGCGCATTCTGGGCTCGTTTCCTTCTCTTCATGGCAGCCACCCAAAAAGCCTTGGTTGCGACCAGAATGATCCCTTTGTTACACTTTTCGGTCCTAAAGGTGACCTGGAAACTTTTTTTCCCCCCATGGAGATCTGAGCATTGACGACAGCTTTTCCTTGCTCTGAGGCTGACGTCACCAACACCTTGAACAGAGAAAGGAGTTGCCTTTCTTTTCCTGCATGAGGTGTTGGTGACTTCAGCAGCGGTCGCTGGGGAAACATGGGATGGTGCAGGCAGGGCTTGGCAAGAGTCTAAAGCAAGCAGGGAACTATTTACATTTATGCTGTTTTAATGTGCTCTGAAGTCCGTGTTCATTTTGCTAATGACTTTGATCTGAGAGACTGTTACTTTAGTTGGAAAAAGAACATTTCCGCTGCTGCTATTTTAGTAGTTGATAGGTGTGTTTGGACTTATTTTGAATGCAAGGGCGCACACATGCCGATATCTAGATGTAGCTATTATCTTGGGCTGAAATATTGGCTAATTATGTATGACGGGAGTAAAGTGTTTGTTTTTCATTTCTAGGTGATCACTTAGTGTCCTAAATCCGCACAAGGGAACACATCTGAGCTATTTTTGTGCCACAAGACTGCAACTATCATTTAAATAGGCTCCATCTTTCCCTTACAGGAAATTTGCCTTTAATCTTGTGTCCTCCTCTTCCCTCCCCCGTGAAAATAACAGAAAAAAAAAAAAAAAGAGACTCAGGTGCCAAGCATACAGGACTCGCTTTAAATTCTCAAATGGGAGTGAAGAAGAAGGGTAGAAATTTTCTATGTTTTGACTCCAGAAGGTGCCTGTTTAGATTATCTCCTAATCAAGGAACAATAGCCTGCTGGTAATGTTTTCCTAAGAAAGAGGTTAATGAGAGGGAGAAACGCGAACATATACATTGACGTGTACTTTGAAGAACAGTATAAATACGTAGAGATTTTTTACGAGGACCTTCTCCCTAAAGTAAAGGTTTCCTAATGTAGGCTCTGAGCGAGACAAATGCTTGTTTGTGCGGTGCTGTGGCTGTCCTGGCACCTTCGCTCACCCCCCACCAACAGGATATTTGCCTTCTCATTCCTGAGGCTTAGTTATTGCACCTCTGCTGATGAATGATTTTTAGCAGGGTTTTGAAGGCTAGATCAGATATACTCCCTTCTGCAGCAATCTAGGTGCCTGTTAATGATTGCAAATGACGAAAGGCCTTTGAACTTTACAGGTCCCAGAATTCTCCTAAGGTGAATTTGTCTTTTGTGTGTAGCCCAATGCCAGATCAAATGCATTAGACATTAGCCTGACTTGCAGGGACCTGTGGGTGATGCATCTCTTTATTTTGTTTCTCACTGCATAAAGACCCCTGGTTCGTGGTTCTAGGAGCAGAGCAGGCATGCAGCTGGTTTGGATTATGGACGGTAAGAGATGGGGGAGTTTTTCCTTATGTGAAGTGCTTTGGTTTTCATCAGAGACTCTTCTAAGGCTCCAGCTGCCTTGCATAAGCCAGCAGGTTTACTGAGGCCACTGCTCAGTCTGTTAAGATGAAGGAGAGATTGTCACTTGATGATGATTAATTTAGGAATGCATTAACATGCCAAAGAAATCGAATGATAGAGGCTAGCTTGCCCTCTCCTCTGGTTTCCTAGACCCTAGGGAAAAAACGAAGCCAAGGCTGAAGCATATGACTTAATTAATGATGACTGTGGACTTAGCCTCTGCTACCATTTCAGCAAACTAGTCAGTGATCTGTTTTTGGTTTGATTTTTTTTTTTCCTTCTTTCAGATGTGGTCACTGATACTTGCTGCCTTCTTGGTGTTTGGTTTTTATTTAATCCTAATACCAAGTGTTAGATAAAACTGACCCCAAGCCTGGCTGCTGCTCAGGTGCCTCACACCCTTGCTGTCTGGTTGTAGCTCCACCAGGTTGAGCTGTGACCACCCTTTTGGTGGTGACCCCAGATGACAGGGGAGCTGGCAGCTACAGAATATAACCACTGTGGTAAATGTACAAGCACCCAATGACTATGCTTGCTTAAGCTTTCATTGGCGTGTCATGGATTTCATAACCCTTAACAGACCGGTCGCTCAGATGCGTATTCTGGTTCTGCCACGCATTGGGCCGTGAGAAATCCCATCATGTTGGTAGAATTGAATCAATAGCTGGAAGCAGCTGCCAGCGTCACACCTCCTCGGGGAGTAGCAGCAAGGGTCAGCGTGGGGAGTGGTGGCTGCTGAAGTAAACCAGGGCAGGGATGCAGATGCCTTATCTGTGCAGGGCTGTGTTCACCAAAGTCAGGTTTTCTTCAAAGTTCAGCTGATCTCTGTCACCTGCTGCACTCAGCTATGCCATTTTATCCCTTGGCTTTGCAGTTCTGCTTTATGAAAGGACTTTAAAATGCTGGTTGAAGCTGCCTGACTGTATCTAGCAGGGTGCAGGTGCTGTGAGCTGCTTGAGCCAGCAGCAGGTGCCCTGGTTTCCCCTCATCTCCTCCTCCCATCGCCTCTTTCCTCCTCTGTGCCAGGTCTGGTCCGGCAGCGTGGGTGGTGGGGCTGCCAGCTGAGGCTATCCCTGCCTCCGCTGTCCCTTGGCACAGGAGGATGAAAACGGCCCTTTCAGCTGAGCCTAGTACACTACCAAATATTTTTCCAAGTCCACCCAGTTTCCCCCTGACGGTTGTCAGGCAGTCTGTAAACATCTCAAGCCCTTGCAGGGTTTACCGTGGGCGGGTGTTTTCTCGGGATGGGATTTGAGCTGCAGAAGGGTGTTGGTGGCTGTAGGTCCTGTGACGCCAGTTCAGGGAGAGCAGGGGGGGTGCAGGTTCCCAGTGTTTGCCGGCACTGCTGACTCCTCCAGTTCTCCCTGCAGACTGGAGCCCTGGCAGACTGCTCAGCGTTTTAAAATCTGAGTTCACCAGCACAAGTTTGAATATTAAATCTACATTTCAAAGTCCTGTTATTACTTACTATGTTTTAATTGCTTCCCTTACCCTTTGAATCAAAGTACAGCTTGTGGTGTAGGAACACGATGAGAGCTGGGCTCGAGGCTGGGAGGCGGAGAACACCCACTGGAGGGATCTGACTGGCTAGGGGAAGGATCCTGCAGCGATCCCAGCCTGTTGCGTCTGGATCTGGTTGCATACCAGCTAAGCATGTGAGGGACGGAGCAGCAAGGACTGACAGGCATCGTTGTGAGAAGAAGGGGAAAGGAAGGCAGGCTAGCAAAATTCCTTGTGCATCCTCGCGAAGGGAGCCTGTGCCAGCACATGATCTGCCAGCAGCAGATGTAAGCTCTCAAAAGCAGCAGGGAGGATGTTGACTGCAACAATGCATCAAGGCTGCGGTTTGTAACCTCAATAGTAAGGCAGTTAACTTTTTTTTTTTTTTTTTAACAAAGACATTTTGATTGCCAAATCCATAACCATTAGCAGCTGTGGTTTTGAGCTGTTCCTTCCTCACACGTTGCAGTCTAGACCTGACAGGCTTTCAAACAAAAGTTTGGCTGCCGGCTTTTGTTTGTGTTTCTTTGCGATCCTGTTTTTTTCTTTTTGCCTGTTCTGTTGATTTGGGTTGAACGTTGATGTGTATGTCTTTTCTAACCCAGCCTCTGTGAAACAGCTTCTCTGCATCCATGTGGTCGTCCATGGCCAAGGGCAGTCTGTAGAGTTCCTTGGGTGCATGTTTACAAGGTTGCAGTACTGGATGTTTCTGCCTCAGGCTAGAAAATTTGGGATTTCTAGAAAGTTGGATCTGCTTTGGGGTTTCTGTTCAGAAAAACTGTTTCTCATGGGCCAAAGGCTGGTTTGCCTGTGCTAAAGCAGAGGGAATGGGTCCTTAAAAGTTGATGCTTGAAAATGTGCTGTTGAATGAAAGTGTGATACAAGACCATGTCATGAGGGAGATCAAATCTCGAAGTGAAGCACTTGATGCTCTGCAAGCTCTTTCCAAGACTGGAGGTCTGAGTCAGGAGAAGGTGACACAGAGCAGCAGCAAACCTGGATCTCCTGGCTCAGGTGATGGCTCCTGTTGCCAGTTGGGTGTCACCTTTGGGTGAATGTGCCCTGGAGCACTTCAGGGTGAAGGCAGGCTTGGGAAAATTGGCTAAGTAATCCACAAAAGTGAATGTCCTTGTAACAAGGTGGTGGAGACTACCGCTGTTAGAACAACAGACGGGGAAACGATGCTTCAACACCACTCTCCTTGGAAAAGTGACAAGGACGGATGCGGCTCATGTTCCTGAAGGCTGGTCCTGCAGACTCTGAGAAGGATGGGGTTTGTTTTTTTCCTCTTCACATTAAGTAACTCCAACCTGCAGACGGACCAAAGATCTGATAACTGAGCTTCAGGCACTGAATCAGTTTCGGCTGCAGCTGTACCTGGGCAGAACTATGGGGCACCTGTGGGCAGGAACTAGGGTTACTGCTGGTGGTGCCTGAACTGGGATCAGGGAGCTTGCCGCACCCACATCCGGTTAAGCATAATCTCTCTCATTTCTGATCTCTCCATTTCTCCTGCATCCATGAGTCTGTGTTGCAGGTGTTGCTGTGAATGCCCTCTTTGGCTGCGGCACCTGTGTCACTCGCCAGAAACTCATGACTTTCTTTTCCCTTTTGCAAACCACTAAAGAAACATTTTCTAGCTGGATGGTGATCCCTCTGGAGAGGAGGAGAAAATGGCTGTTTAGTAGTTAATTACCTGTTACGTTAGTCTGACAGCTATGAAGCTTATGAGGCATGAAAGAAGAGCGGATCCGCCTTTCCCACAAATCATCAAGAAAACAGGGTGAAGGAAGTTGTGCGCAGCTCCCAGGGGGATGCCTTGCATCCCACTCCTCTCCCTTGCACTTGGCCAAGGGGCTTCTCGTAACGCCTGGGGAAGAGCCCAGTGCATGTTTTTGCCTGCTGGGGAAAGCTGATTTATGGCCACTGCTGGTTACAGCAGCCCTGCTCTTTTGGAGGGGACACCATCTCCGCCAAGATTATTTTTTTTCCCTTTGAATGCATTTTACGGTGAGGTCTCTTGCCAACACATGGGCTCCACTTGCTTTTATTCTTTCCAGACAGCATTGCTTTCCAGTGCTGCCTCTTTTATTTCGAAGTTCTCGGAGAGCAGCGGGGAAATGAAGGCTGGAGCTGGTGTCCTGGCCTGGTGCTGCCTGGCAGAGCAAGCTGTATTTCCCCTGTTGTTCACCACGGAGGCACGCCAGGAAAATGATTCAACCCTTTCCATTATTAACCTTGCAGAACATCTCAACCACCCCCTCGCTGTGTGGTGCCAGTGCCCCAAGGCCACCCCCTGGCAGCTGTAAGATGGAGAGGATGGCAGTGACCTGCCAAAGGACTACAGGTTCCAGCGTGCAATTCTCCGCCACGCTCCAGCTAACCGGGGTGCCGCTGGGGCTGTACGCTCGCATGCTCCATGGGCAAGAGGAGTGGAGGAGAGCTCAGGCTGCATTGCAGGGCTCTGTAGGCCAGCACGTGTAAAATGCCGGGGCTATTCCCGCCTGGCATTAGCATCTGGTCTCTTGCGCTGCATTTTCATGTCCTCTTTTGTGTCTGGAGACCTTAATGAGAGCGAAAGATGCTCTTGAAAGGTCGCTAATGAAGCTGCCAGGGAGCGTTTTGGCTTTGTGCTGTGCGGAGCCACTGCTCCGTTGCACGCGGTGCCTTTGTTCCTTCCTCAGATGCACCGGAGCAGAGCTCATCTTGTTAGTGATGGTTTGATTCCCCCCTGGCACATTTTCCTTCGGCTTGTTCAATTCCCCTGCCTTTGGTTCACGACTCTCGGGTTCAAGCAAATGCAGCTCATCAGGGAGAAGTGAAGAAATCAAGGGGCTTGGGACAGCCCTTCTTTGTGTTTTTTTTTCTTTCCCACTGCTGAGATCAAATTGGGATGCGCTAAGGGTCCTGAACCCCCATTGTTAACAGTGATGCTGGGCAAGCCAGCACGGCTCCTGCATCCCACTGCAGGCTTTACCCAAATCAGGGAAAAAATTTTTTACTTCAACAGATTGGTGTGGGGAAAAAAAAAATTAGCAGGATTTTTTTTTTTTTTTTACTCAAATGTCAGAGAAGGTGGGTTGGTGTCTGCTGGCTCCAAGCTGGCTTGTCCCCTCCTTTGCTCTTTTGCTGTGGGCTGCAGAGTGGGGAGGCTGGCAGCCCTGCTGCTATTTCTGGTGGTGACGAGCTGGTGATGGGAGATGAGGGATGGCAAAAACAAAGTGTAGGGAACATTCATTAGCAATTATCCCTGCTTGCAGCTCGATTGGGGTGGCCGTTGGGGACATTTGATAGCCGCTTAATAGATATTCAAAGCGCTGACTCCAGCAAGAGGGTGAATCTGGCGGCCAGTTTTTGGAAGAGTCCAGTGCTCAGCTCCCTTTCCCAGCTTGTACTCGGATGCTACATTTAACCTCGAGCTCTTTCTGCATGTATTAAGCTGCCTTGAGATCTACTTTTTTTTCCCTTTCCCCTGCTAATCTCTTCACAGATAGAATCTTACAAATTTGTTAGCAGCAAACTGAAGCCCAACCGGTGTGGTCGCAGAGATGGAACAAGTGTGGAGGGTGATGGTTGCGTGGACACCGGTGTATGGAGAAGAGCATACGTGGGGTTTTTGACTGTGCAAAGCAGTGGGCTTGAGCAGCAGTTGGTAAGCCGTGCCGGCTGTTCACAGCCCACGGAGCCCACCGTCCTCCCAACTGCCTCATTGCACGCCCGCTACAAGGTGGCAGAAGGTCTGAAAGGAGGCTGAATCATTTTTTTTACACTGTAGTTACATTGCATAACCCCTCTCTTTTGAGCTTTCCTGCTCATCTGCAGGATTGGAGGGGCTGGGTTTTCTCCTTCTTGAGGGACAACCTGGCCTCTGGACTGTATTTGTTGTAGAGGGCCTTTTTAGCCACCTTATCCTAAATGTTGAGTTGATTTTCACTAGAGGCACTGTCAAAGTCTGGAGGACTGGCACCTGTCTTATTTACACGCTCAAGATTATAACAATGAGTACTGTTGAAATTAAGAAGGAACGTTCCCCCATCAGACTCCTGGCTGGGTTTGGTTCTTGGTCTCTGATAGAGAGGGAGTGTGGTTTCCCTCTAAGCCGACCTTTTATCTAAAAAACTGTTATTGCAGATCCTCCTTAATGGGCATATGCTCTGTCTTCTCTCTCTGGCACGTGGGAGGTGGCCTTTGGGCTTTTACTACAAGTCTTAGGTTTGCTGAAGTGCTGGTGGGCAGTGGCTGCTGTCTGTGGGGTGGAGTAGTTGAGAGTAAATTGTTCTCCATCTCCCAAACTTACTGCATTGCAGACTGGAGAGTGACTCAACTGACCTCTTAGAGCAGAAACATTTTTTACTTGTTAGATGCTTGGGCAGCCTTGGAAAATGTAACAGAGGCAAATGTATTTGGTGTCTTGGTGGCAGTGTCTCCGCTGAGGGCGTTGGTCAGTTGAGCCGTTGCCAATAGGAGAGGCACCTCTGGCGCAGGGCAGGTAGGTGCTGAGGTGCTAGTGCTGAGCTAAGCTGCAGAAAGAGCCGGAGAGGCAGAGGCGTGCTGCCATGCAGCCACACTGTCTGCCTCGATCCTGCTGATGACCAGGTGAGATAGCGTAGAGACAGTTGGTAGGTGTCTGTGAGCGACGTTGCTCATGGTGAGCGTGTGTGATGTTGATATTTAGGGGGTGGGAAATAGTAACAGCTCCAGTGACCTCTAGGGAATGAGGCCCACAGAGGTGGTTTCTGAACCCATTAAATATTGGCAGCTAGTTACAGGTGCACTGGGGAGAGGCTGTGCTCTTGGTCCTACTGAGTGTTGTGTGGCAAAAGCATATCTGGTTGTTTCTCCGTTCAGTTTGCACACAGTGGTTTCAAGAGATGCAGCGGGCACATCTAACCTCTTGCTGCTCTCTAAGAGGAGTCTTTGTTCCTGCCAGCCCCCGGCCACGCACTCCTGCCAGTCACCCAGTTTGCTGGACCCTTCTTTGAGCAGTTCAGCTCATTAACCCAGCAGAAAACTGACTTTACCCAAAATCTGGCTAAATTTCTGCAGGATAAATGAGTTGAATTGACTTGTGGAAGGAACGGGGGAAAGGGGGAGCGTAGCCGTTAGGTCGGCTCAGCATCTTGTGGGAACTCAGCTCATCTTCTCCACCTGGGAGCATCTGTCCCTGGGCAGAGGAAAGGGTTACAGCTTTTTCTCTGCTCCAGCAGGCAGGAGTATTCTGCTTTTGTTGCTCACCAGGATGGGATAAGAGGTTTCCGGGGTATGTACAATAGCAAGCCTTAAATGTAGTGGCTCGATGAGGCGCTCCTTCCCTGCCTCCTGGGAGTGAGATGCCAGAGGAAGGATCAAGGTTTTTAAAATGCAGGACACGAACGAATTTGGCACACGTACAGAAACGTACCCTGGGAGTGAAAATGAAAGGCTGTGGCGTAGAAGTGTAAACCCAAGTCTCAGCTGTGGCATACGCCTCGGCCTTGGGATCAGATTGAGCTGGAAGCTTTTGGAGCTGAAGGGTTGATCCTGGTTTTGGATGAAAGCTGTCAGTGGAGAAACCAACCTGGCTGTTGCTTTCACTGCTGATGCTAGGGTGCCTGTAACGGTAGCCTGTGTTGTATTCCCTGGCAGGGGGGCTGTGACATGAGTGAAGGGGGATGTGGTGATGTCCAGGTCCGCCTCAGAGATGGTGGCTGAGGAGATTTGGGAAGCAGCACTGCTCCAGGCAGCAAGACCTCTGTGGCATACTGGTCCCCGACACACAACCTGGCTGGAGATGCCAGTGGCTGAACCATGTGTAGTAGAGCAGGGATGGGCCACCTCTGTGACCAGGTTTGGAGGGTGGCTTACACCCCACCGCTTCGTGGTGCGACCTTTGGAGGCCATGTGAGTGTGGGACCTGCTGGGTACGTCAGGTCCTCTGGCTACGGAGGGGCCACCACTCACCCGCATATTGCTGAGAGCAGTAAAGCGGCGCCAGCATTTCGCACTCACCAGGCGTTGGCCGGGGATATTCACATTGGCTTTTTCTAACCTTCCAAGATCCTCCTTCCCTGCAGATGGTAAATGAAAATCCTTGGCATCGGCATGGAGCAGTGGAAGCAAGTCAAGTAACATGGTTCAGCCAAAAAATAAAAGAGGAAGAAACCTGTCCAACCCTGGATCGGTACAGCAGGGCATCCGTGTGTGATGCAGATCAGTGTGGCTCTTTCTCCCTGAGCGCGGGTGTTGTACAGAGCAGCTAAGTGCACGTACATCTCTCCCTCTTGCTCAGTGAACAGCTCTTACACACTGCTGTAAAAGGAGAGGGGCTGGAAACGCTTTCCCTAGCTGTTCCGATCCCAGTGTCGAGCTTCTGTAAATCTCCCCTAACCACTGGCAACACTGCCAAACCTTACTACAGCACAGGGAGAGCGGGTTGCTCCCTGCTTCCCTCTCCATGCCCAGCTGTTCCAGGGCAAATCCAAACTCATCTTGGCAGGTCGGTGAGAGCTTTTCAAACACTCAGCCTAGGAGTCATTTGTTAGTAACAAATGGGGGATTTGCCAGGACACGCTGCTCCATCTGCTCTGGCATCCTGTCCCCTACAGCAGCCTTGACGGATCTGCTTGAGGAAGGCAGGGGAGAAAAAGAGAAAAAAAAAAAAAAAAAAGAAGGTGGCAGTTTCCCCATAGAAGGAAAACTGCTTCCGCAGTCTGTTTGAACAGGGTTTCCTGGGCTGGAGCACCTTTGTGGCATGCCCTTGCCTCTGCGCCTGTCAGCACAAGGTCTGCAGCTAATGGAGAATCTGAAGTGATGGTTGGTATATACATTTTTTATCACTGCTTTGCGTTTCAATTCTGAACAGTGCTGAGGCTGAGCTGCATCCAGACAGGATCTCAGTGCACTTCCCTTGCTGAGTGGTTTTTTTTTTTTCTTCTTTTTCCCCCCATGGTTAATGAGAGAAACAATCTGTTTATACTCTTCCTATAAAACTCCCTCATGTCTTCATCACTGTGAAATCCCTCTGTAGACTCTGTGTGTGGAGCCAGCCCTGCATGGACACAGCCAGCTTCTCTGAGCCATTGACTTGGTGTGTTGTGAGCATTTTTTCTACTGCTCGCCCTTTAGACACAGATGAATCTTAAGGGCTGCTGTATCCCACGGCAGGATGGTGCACGCTCTCCAAATCTCAAAGCCCTTGTGTTTGAACTGAGCTTTGTGGGGAAGAGATGGAGATGTATCCATAGCTGGGACAGCTGTGTCAGTAGAAGGGGTGGTTACAATTTCGCTGGTTTTGCCAAGCTGTTTGGGTTGAGGTGCTGGTGTGCTGCCTGTGACTGGCTGGGCTTTAGCGGGGTAACTGCATCCCCAGTCAGCGGAGTCTGGGAATGCATCTGCCTAAAAATCGATGCTTGTCCCAGCGCAGAGCAGGCAGTAAGCAGGCAAGCTTGGGAGGGCAGGGCCCCGGACCACCTCACTTTAGATCAGCTTAAGCCAAGTGTGAAACCATGCCTTTTAGGTGGTGAGACACAGGTTGGTGCTAAAGGGGGCTGAAAAGGGTTAGGGAGCGCACGGGGAAGTGGCTCAGTGAGCAGATCCAAAAAGGGGGCAAGCTCTGGCAGAGGTGCGGTGAGAAGAGGCTTAGTGAGGGACTCACTGATTAAAACCCAAACCTGCAAGTTTGTGGGGTTTTTCCGTTAAAAGTTCTCAAGCTGGTTTAGTCTGAGCTGCTACAGTCTAGATATAACCCATCTCTTAAATAATGATTTCCCCGCTCCTGACTGCCGAGCTCCTTTCACACCCGTGGCAGCCGGTCTGACTCTGTTTTGTGTGTCTGTCTGTGTTTTGCAGTATCCGGATCTGAGCCAGGAGTCCGGGTCTCCATTTGTCTTTATCTGCACTAATCCCCAGGAGATGGTTGTGAAGTTTCCCATCAAAGGAAAACCCAAAATCTGTAAGTAGTAAAGTTTCCACAGATGCCCCCCTTGGCCTTTCGTGCCTGCTCTCATCACCACCTCTGCCTGCCTTTGCCATATGAGTTCGCAACCTTTGCCCTGTGCTCTTTGATCTGTAGGTGTTTGTTTAATGACTTGAATACATCTGTAATATTTTTTTTGTCTTCGGTTCCCCTTTCCCCAGATGTTGCTTCCTTCCAAATACATGCCTCTTCCTGCCTCTGCAAACACTCGGGAGTCAAAGAGTACTTGTGTCTGCAGCTGATCCGCTTCTGGCATCAGCCTGGGTCAGGATACGAGCCGGTGCGGCGACGCTCAGGCGGATCTGTGCTAGCTCCTTGCCTGTGGTTCAAAATTACCCTCTCACCCATGAGGACAGTGAGAGCTTGAAGCAGCAAGAGCTGCAGGGCCAGATGGATGTTCTTCATCCACAGGCCGGCAGGATGGGATGTCCTGGCAGAGCTTGCAGGGAAACGCTGCAGCATCTGTCCGCGCTCTGCTTGCCAGCGTCGTTAGTCCCTTTTATGAGCCACCAGCCCCTCCGCAGGCTGCCAGTTATTCCTGCCCACTGCTGTAAAAAGGATGGAGGAGGGATGCAGCAGCTGGGGAGCCTGCAGTCAGCTCCGTCCTTATTAGCAGCCTCCTCACCACACAGCCTGAGGAAGGCACCGTATACGCTTTCAGGGGATGTGAAAAATTAATTTGACGGGCTAAAAGCAGCATAAGCAGAAATAGTCTTGGCTGTTTGTTTAGTAGAGCTGACGACTGGGTTTTCTTTCTTGTTTGCAGTGTGGTTCCCCGGGAGTAGTTATCTAGCGGCGCAGGAGCAGCAGGATTTCTCAGGACCGGTTAATAAGGGCTTTTGAAGCAGTGTAGGGTTGGTTTTGTTGTTTTTGAAGGGTTTTTTTTCCTCTCTCTGCCCAGAGAAGCACTGTTCTTCCACGGCTTCACTGTCTCCCTGGGTGTTGGGGATATTCCTGTCCTGACGGGGTCCTGAGCAGGGCAAAATGATTTGGTTTCTCCCCTGCCTTTTGTAGCAACATCTGGGAGGTGTGTTCAGCCGATGGCGACAAACGATGCTTGGTGAGCCGCAGCACTTGGATCTTGCTGGCAGCACCGTCCCCCCCCCAGGGATGGGTCTTTCCCAGCACACCAGTGAGCAGGCAGGGCCGCGCTGGGTTATTTAGGATGCAAACGTCTTTGCTGCGGTAGAACAGCCTTGTCGCCGCCACTGCATATATATGTTTTTTTCCTCTTGTTTTAACCTTTCCTCGCTCTCATACAGGCTCTCATGCCCCTTCACGGCCACATCTGCCTCCATCCGGCTGCCGTTAGGAGCAGAGCTGCCGAGGGCAGCTGAAGGGGAAGCTGCCATGCGGTGTGAGCGCAGGGCGGCCGGCTGCTGTGCGTCTGCCTCACCGGGGGCAGGTGCTGCCGGTCCCCTCCCCATCTGTCACATCGTCTCCTTTGTGTTGTGACACTTTCCTGCTTGGAGAAGGATCAGTCTAACAGCCTGGAAGGAAGCCGGCTGTGCTGGCGGCTGCCTGCGCTGCCCGCTCCTGCTGCTGGCCCTGCCTTTCCTGCCCTCCATCCCGACAGGAGCTGTCATGAGAGCAGCAGTGGGGGAGAGTGTGGAGTTACACGTTCCCCTCCTGGAGGGGACATCGTTCGTCTGGGTGATATTTGTGACAGCCTAGGGAAGGAGCAGGGAAGCCTTTGACCTTTCATCGGGGTAAGGCGCTGTTTTAATAGGAGCTGGCATTACATCTGAGGCAATCAAAAGCTTAATTCTCCAAGCTGGAAGCAGAGCAGGGGGAAGGTGCCGGCTCATGTCCCCACCTGAGCTCACCGGCTGCTCCGGTCTTCTTGAAGCCTGCTTCAAGCCATGACAAAATGCCAGTTTGTCTTGTTGGGAAGCCAAGCCAGAGTTGTTTTCCTTGCCAGATGACAGCGTGGACCTTGCTGCGATGACATCCGAATGCTTCTCCATTGCAAATTAGTTGTTTCTAGCAGCCTGGGGATGGGAGGAAAAAAAAAAAAAAAGCAACATAGCCCTATTTTTGCTGCTAGGGTTATTGTTTGTGTGGAAAGGATGAGCACTGTGTGTTGCATTTGGGAGCATGGGTCTCCCCAAACACATCCCTGCTTAGTTTTATCGTGTGAGGACAAAGCTCAGTGGTGGTTCTCATGAGAGATTTCCTTGAATCCGGGCGAAGCTTCCCTGAAGCCTCCCTTGAGCATCACGCAGAATCTTCCCTTCAGCAGCCAATGGCTGGAAGAGTGCGGGGAGGAGCGGGCAAAGGTGCATGTTGCCGTGTGAGACAAAAGTCTTTAAATCACTGAGTGGAAAGAGAAGGGGACCCTGGGGATGTTGCCTTGTTTTTAGCCTTTTCCTAAAGGTTACCTGTGTGTTGTTTTATGTTTACCAGTTGATAGGGCAGAGGAGCCTCTTGATGACTTTTGAGGTCCAGGAGGAGCAGGCAAGCATGTTAAATATGAAGCTTACAGCCCTAGAGGTGACACAGCCTGGGTGGTGGGGGACCAGAGCATGGAGTAAGTGTGAACTCACTGCCTTTCTCCTGCCAAAAACCCCACGGCTTGGTGACATGGTGGTCCGACATGCTGCTTCTGGACATGCTGGCTCAGCCTTGTAGGGTGCCTGTTGCTGTTTCTAGCCATTGTAAGGAGGGGGCTTCTTCCCCATCCTTAGGCAGGTGAGGAGAGTTTTCTCCTATGTGGGCAGGCAGAGGGGATGGTGGATCTCCAGACCTTGTAGGAGACCATCTTCCAAAGTCTGCGGCTCAGGGTGAGAACATCCTGAAAAAAGACACCCTAAGTAATGCCCTATTTTGCCCTTTTGCTTGGTCTCAGTTTTAATTTTCTCATTTGTGATGGTGGAAGAATTTTGCAGATGGCCTTTTGTGTCCCATGGGCTGCAGGTTGGCAAATGATGCACCGAGACATCGGCAGCGTCTGCTTCCTGCTCCCAATTTCAACATGACCGTAGCCACGTTTCAGTTCATGGATCTATGGCATGGTGATTTGCAAACCCTTGCTCAATTTTTTTTTTTTTTTTACATGTTATGGTTTCGGTGCATTGAACTTCCCTCTCAAGCTCAGACAGGAACAAGGCTGGCCCAAAACTCAAGCTGAAGGAGGAGGACAGGTTTCAGGGAGGCTGTGTTGTCCTGGTGGAATATCCCAAGCAAAGCCTCTCTTGGGAAAAGCATTGTTGGACTCTTCACTGAGCTGAAGTTGAGAAGTTTTCTTGGTTTGAAGAGAAGGCAATGGCCTCTGGCTGGTTTGGAGCCATTTTCTCTGGGCAAGTGCCTGCTTCTCGCAGCACATGGGCTTTTTAGTGGCATTTTTTTGAGCAGTGGCCAAAGGCGCACCAGTTTGGAGACTGGTGGATCTTGTCCCCTCCAGGGATGAGATCTGCCGTGTGCTGCAGCTGGGTTGGAGCAACACAGCTCTCCAGGGACCACATGGACTGTGCTTCACCCCTGGGGTGATGCCAGGCTTGATTCCCCAGAGGGATGATGCCGAGGCACCCAGCTGAAGTGCCACCAACTCTGGCTCCACGCACCTCACTGGGTGACTGGGCTCTGTCTGTCCATCTCCTTGGGATCAAGCTGATCCCTTTGCTCCCTCTGCTGATGGTGCGACTGCAGTGGACTCCTGTGTCCCTCCCGAGGGATGCAGGGGATGCTCCCCAGGGCTGAGGCTGCCCTCCCCAGCTCAGAATAGGGTCTGCAGTTTTTGCTGCTGGCTTCTACAATGCATGGAGCCCCATCTGCTTCCAGCTACAGACAGAGACAGCATGAGGCTGGCATTTGGAGAATGGGAGGATGCAGGTAAACAGGAGCAGGGAGGCAAGTTCCCAGGGAGATGTGGCATTAGAGGAGGTGACCGGCTCTGGCTGATGGCAGAGCCTCTCCAGGAGGATGGCTCTTCTGTGCTGCCTTCCTTAAGATCACCTTCCCTTTCTTCCTCTGCCTTTTGGAGGAGGGAGCTTTGTCTGGGAAGGCAGGAGCATCCTTGGTGTTTTATGCCAGGAAGAGGAGGATGGGGATGCTCCTCTGAAGCAGCCCTCCCAGCTTGCTGGCTATGCTGACTTTTGGCTTCTTCTGCAGGAGCTGCTCAAATCCCATGTTCTGGTATCCTCCTTCTCTCCCAGATGGGAAAGCTGAGCTGGCAGCAAAGCCATCAAGGGCTGTGAAGAACAAGGGGGGAGCAGGCTTTGCTCTGGGTCCTGCTGGAGCAGCCGGCTGCAGGCACCTGGGCTCCCCAAGGTGCTGCCCGGTGGCAAAGGCAGCACGGCCCTCCCAGCTGGTGGCCTTGGAGGCCACCAGCCTGGCCCTTGGTAGCACAGAGCGGTTGGTCCCCATCGCATTGTGTGTCCTGTTGCACCATCATCCCCAGGCTGAGGGCTTATTGTCCCCAAGCCCAGCTTTCCACCATGCTGTGGAGAAACACGTCCCCAACGTGGTGCTTGACAGTCCCCCATCTCCTTCAAATGTGTTGACACACATCCTGGGGGCGAGCAAAGGGACCAGTGTCCCCCTTGGTAGTGGCAGGTGAGTTCTGGATGTTAATTTACTCTCCTTTTTGCTGAATTTCCCTCTCTCCAGCATCTCTCTGCTGCGCTGGGCATGCTTGGCCCTGGCTCCCCAGTGTCGTGCCTGCAGAGGGAAGCCACGGTGGCTGGAAACGCCTGGCTCCTCAAGCAGGATAATTGAATGTGACAGGAACACACTAACTAGGAGACCTCGCTGCCTCCAGCTGATTTGCATTGCAAATAGCATTTAAATATAAAGAGTGATGAAGGTTTGTTGTGTTGGTTTTTTTTTTAATCCCCTCTTTACAGGGAAGCTGGATGTACAGATCCATCAGGGAGCAAAGAAGGGGTTAATGAAGCAGAAAGCGATGGGGTGAGCTGCGGGGGAGCAGCGCCTCGTTCCCACGCAGCACCCGACTGCCACTGAAGGGTGCCGGCATGGTCCTCGACTCTGGAAAGCAAGTGCAAGACGGATCCCAGAGTGCTTTTAGGTATTGCTTTATCCATTGTATTCCAGAAGCATTAAAAGAGACGTGTTTTCACTGCACTCTTGCCCAACAAGCTTTCTGGGAAGCCATGCACTTCGGACAAGGGTGGGTGGGAGATGGAGCTTGATGGGATGGGGTTCAGCCACATGCTGGCATCTCCACATCTCCTGTGAGCTCCCAGGACGGGCAAGGGGAGCTTGCAGCAGCGGCCAGTCCATCTGGGCAGCCAGGAGGCAGCTCCATCCTGGCTTTGGCAGTGCCTCCCTCCCCAAAATGTGCCTCGAGGTCTTTTGGCTGGATGGGGTCAGATGCATTGTGGCCGGCAGGAGAAGGGTTAGGGAGGATGGCCTCCACCAGCTGGAGAGCCTGAGCCCTGCTGCACGTGTGCTGGGGGAAGCAGGGGCCTCGGGGTGAGAGGGGGGCTCTGTTCCTGCTCGGAGGCTTTCCGTTCCCAGGAACGTGCCCTTACAGCTCCTGGCACCACCGACAAGTGTCAGGCCTTACCGCCCCCTCTCCTGATTTGTATCAGAGCAGCAGCCACCTTGCGAAAGCTGACCCTCCCCTCCAGCAGCTGTGTGCATGAGTTTAAAACCCACTCTGCCTTATGAATAAGATTAATTTCTCCTTTTTCTTTAATCCTTCATATTCAGCATCTCCCCACATTGCTGTGTCTCTGCTCATTATGCATTCGTGTTCACTGGGCTGTGAGCCTTTCGTGCCACGTTGCTACAGGCTCTGCATTGCCCGTGGTCTGAGTGCTCCTCCTCATTTCCCGGAGCCCACCCTGCTCCAGAGGGGACAGAGCAATCCCTGAGCACTGCTGGCATCCCTCCTCCTCCTCCCTGGGGACGCGGCAGGCAGCAGAGCAGGGCTGCCAGCTCAGCTGCTTGGCACGGTCACTGGTTGCAGGTTATCTCAGCTCTCTGCCTCAGTTCCTGTCACTACTCCATCAGAGAGGAGGAGGAGGATGTGAAGCCTTCATGCCAGCTGCCTGCACCCCCTGAAACTCAGCCACTAGATGCTGTGGCACTGGAAAATCATCCCACTGGCATTGCTGTTTGCCCCAAGTTATCTTCTGGCTCCTTTTGCTGTCTGTGGGATCTCTGAGATGCTGGAGATGGTGGATCTGGATTCAACGCCCACCCATGTCATTCCTCATTTGGAAAACCCCTGCGGGTGTTTCAGCTCTGAGTTGCCCTGGGTTGGCACAGAGGTGCTGTCATGGGAGCTGCGCTTTGCTCTGGCAGAGGGAGGTGGGTTTCTGCTGCTTCCTCCCTCCTCTGGCTGCATCCCCCCATCCACGAGCCTGTCCCTTGTGTCCCACCAGTATGGTTCTCATCAGCTGTGCTGGGACTCCTGGTGCCTTCCCTGCACATCTTTCTCCTATGGGTGGATGTGCCTCAAGAGCGAGGGGAAATGGCTGCAGTGCCCATCAGAGCGCAGCTGGAGAGGGACGAGGGCTTTGAGGTGGCATCCCGGGGTCCTGGTGCCATGGGGAGGAGGCGGTAGGAGAGGACTTGGCCATGGTGGCTATTGTGGAGAGGCAAGACACTGGGGTTGGTTGGCCTGAGCTGTCTGCAGCTCCCTGGAGCATCTCTCCTAGGGGTGGAGATGCCCTGCACCTCAGGGTGTGCTCAGCACCCAGGGAGGGCGTGCTCAGCACCCAGGGGTTGCACCTGGGCCACAGCCCCAGGGTTTCCAGCTCCTGCTCCTTATCCCAGGAGCGCAGCACTGTCAGACAAGGCTGTGAGAGAGTGGGGTCTTGTACCATTCCAGTGGGACAAGGGGAGCATGGGCCTTATGACCTGCTCTCAAATCCCCATCTCAGGGTGCTGCTTCCCAGGATGGGGCACCCACCCTCTACCTAAGCCTGGCTGTTAACACAAGCCTGTGGTTTGGCTTCACATTAACCAGATCCATCTCCAGAATCCACCCCCATGCAAGTGGCAGCTGCTTTGTCACCTCCTTGTCCTTTGTATCACTCACATTGCATGTCACCTGAAGGTTCCATTCCCAAGGATTCCACATTTTCTGCTGTTGTCAGTAAAATCTGTTGAGTTCCGTGGGGCTGGCGGCTCTGGCACTGAGGCTCCAGCGGCCCTGGGCAGGGTGGGTCATGGGCACCAATCATGGTTGTAGCAAAACATGCCATCGGAAGGGTGCTGAGATTGTTTCCAATGAAGCCGTGTTGCCTGGCAGTGTTCTTATGTTCCTCCTGTATTAATGACATAATTTATGATTTTGCCAGGGAACGAGCAGACTGATGCAGTGGACTGGTCTGTTCCACACTCTGGGAAGAAGCTGGTTTTCCCACTGTTGAGACCATGATTCCTGGTCTGGGATGTGCTGAAAATCAACACCAAATGCCCAAAATACCTTTACTCAATCCTTTAAAAAATTTCAGTAAAAAAACAACCTGAATTTGTTCATATAAGTTGTCTTCAGGCCCACCAGCATTGGGTTTGTGCCATGTGAGCACAGTTTCTCCTCCTATCTGGATAAGGAAGAATTTATCTTCTTTATCTCTTTTGGACTAAATTTATGCTCTTCTCATCCCTCTTTTCCTACTGCTTTAAACCTCTTCTGGCTCCCCTTCCACATGTCCCAGCCCCAAAATCCAGAGAAACAGGGTGGTGGCACCCAAACCCAGCCCTTCACAGCATCCCACCTCCTTCACCAGGGCTTTGGGTTCTCCCATTGTCCTTGCTTGGGGGTGAAAAGCATTGGAAGAAATCAGCGTATCCTTTGGTGTTCTGAAGCCATGCTGGAGGAGGAGGCTCACCCAGGGACGGTGGCAGCTCTGGGCCCCACTCCAGAGCCCGGTGGGCGGGTGGAGGTGGTGGTCCCTGCTCCATCACCTCCACTGCAGGACTGTGGCCCAGCTCCGAGCTTCGCGGGGCTGCGTGCCGGTGCAGACTGTTCACCCCGTCTTCCATTGGCACGGATTGCTTCGCCTGTTTGCCTTGCTCAGGGACAGCTGCTCCTGCACTGGATGGGTTTTGGGGTGTCCTGGGGCCAAGGCTGGGCCCCCTTCCGCTGAGATGAGCCAGAAATTCCTTGTCAGCCAGTGCGGGGCTGGCGCTGAGACTTCGGGGTCTGGAGAGGAGGGTTTGGGGAATGTACCCCCTCCTGGGAGAAGGAGGGCTGGGGATCGAGGAAGGAAGATGCTCCTTCTGTCCAGTGTCAGAAACCTGTTTGGGGAAGAAAAATGACCACATGGGACACGGGGTTGCGCGTTTTTGGGATGGATGAACCTGGGTGGTGAACCCCTCCTGCCTGCCCCCGGCGGGTCTTTCAGGGCAGTACCCAGCCCCAAAGCCAGCCTGAGGGGCTCAGGGCCGGCTCAGTGCGCTGCACCCTCGATAGCGCAGCCATGAGGGGACGGTGCCGGGCTCACAGCCCCCTCCCCCCCCCCGGCGTGTAAAACCC